>NC_090307.1:16639552-16940302 GCF_039906515.1 Pseudorca crassidens
GATATGCTTCATTTTTCACAGACTGGAATGTTTTTTTAAAAAAGGCATATGAATTGAACTCTGTTTCACTGATATGTACACTGCTCTATTGCTTTCCACTGAATAAACCTTGATGAATTAGGGAGACCTGGCAGAAATGTTACATTGTCAGCTAATGAGGCTCTCCTAAACAGACCTTTTTCTTACACAGTCTTTGGTCATTTAATTTACACTGTATTTGGTTAAGAGAACTTTTCAGTAGAGTTGAGCAAAGGCAGATTTTAATCTCCACGTGAAGGATCACAGATCTCACACTGGCATAGCTCAGATCAACAAGGCTCTGTATGTGGTCTATAGCCTATCGTTTGATTCCCAGGAGTGAAGGGGGGGAGCCGCCCAAGTGCTGTGTGGTCTGGAAAAGAGGAATGGGGGATGTCTGAGAGGAGCTTGGAGGGACTGATTAGGAATAAGGGAAACACCCAGGCATTTAGCAAGGAACCACCCTTTCCCATCGCCTGGAAAACAGGAGCTGGGCAGGCCTGAGGCTGGAGGCACGGCTGCTGTTGCCTCTCAAGGCAGGTTCTCTCCACTTTCCAACCAAGGGCATCGACTTCCTAACACAACACCGGCACCACTGGCCCTCCGTGAATGGACTCCGAGTCACCATTTAACAGGCGTTTACCGCATATTACACTAGGTCTATGCACGCCTACAGAAGAACAGTCCATGATTTTTCTAATTTCTAATGTATACTAGGATGGCCCTTTGCAATCGTGTTTTTCTTGTTTCTGGGTCCTTACGGTACATCAAGAACATTTCATAAAGTTCTTTTTCAGGTTGACCTGACATCAGACCACCAGCCGGAACATGGCCACAATGTTTTGTGAAGTACTGTCTGTGTGGCGGACCAAGGCTGTGTTACCGGTTAAGACCTTCCTTTAATAAAATGCTCATTATCACTCGTACCTCTCTTTGAAAACTGAAATTGTAATGCATGAAAAAACTGAAAAGGAAACTTTTGTTTTTAGTGGGAAAAAGGCAGTGTGACTCCTCTTCTATTTCGGCAAATTCTGCTGAGAAAGAGAATTATAACTAGCACAGGAAGGAAGGAAGTGGGGGTACCCGCATATGGTAAAGCATTTATGGCAGCAGTTCCATGCTCACTGTAAAATTCTGGAACGTAGGCAAGAATCAGCATTTTCACTGGTCGAAGACAAAAACCAGGCCTATGTACTTTGAACTATCTAATTTTAAGCAAGGGTAACCCACACCCCTAAATACACCCAGGACTCCTACTTTTGGTTTAATTCTGAATTGTTGGGCTTCTTGCTTACTTCGATTTCTAAAAACCCCTCAATCTCCCGTGCCTGAAAGCGAAGGTGTCTCTACCATGCACTGGTCGCTTAGGAACCCAGGAAGAGGCCCTGAAATGAGAGACAGTGACAGGCCCCACCCACATGAGGACCCCTCGAGGCCACGCTTCCCAGTCAGCTCAGCAACATGCTTAACTAACCAATGCAATCAGTTAAGAAAACGTGAGGCTGGGAAATCCGGTGTAGACTTAATGCTCATGTTTATGAACCAAATGAAAACAAAGATAAATATGTTCCACCAGATCACACGCGTATGTGAACTTTAAATCTACTTGAAGACTTCTTTTCAATATACATTTTCAGAAGTTTTAAGGGATACACTAATATGATCCCATGGAGAAAATGTCACTTCAACAAGGGGGAAAAAAAAAACAACAACACTGGCTAAAAGCAAACCTTTATTAGTTTAACTTTTAGTTGGCATGAGAAACCACACATTTATTCATAGGAGCTGGAGCAAATGTCTGCAGCAAATGTAATTTCAAGAAAAGAACTGCACATGTATTAGTGTGTTGGGTGCAGGGAAACATGCTGTGAATAGAAAATAAGTCAGAATGGGCATCTTGCCCTGAGACCTCTGGAGGCAGCTTTTAAAAAACGTAGCGGCTGCTTCAAGCGCTGCTCAGACACAGATTTCTGACATAATCATCGCTTCTAATCTTATTTTCTATTACCAGAGTGTATTTATTAAAAGCACAAAAGTCAAGGGGTCATCAATCAAAAAAAATTTTTTTAATTAAAAAAAACCGTTAATAGGTCACAAGGTCAAACTGGAATGGGCTACTTTAAAGCAAACTGGGGTGAATGCACAGTACCGTACGAGGGCACTGAGTCTCTGGTATCATCCTCGCCACATAACACCTGGCTGCCTAGACAAACAGTAAAATGACACAGCTTTCACTGTCATATCTGAATTACCCTCATCCTCCCTTCACCTGCAACACCTATGCGTCCATAACGGCACCTACTTACTATGATCAATGTAAAACGTTCGGCCATCCAAGTGAATTCTTTCTTCCCAACCAGGCTGGTATCAGGGGAAGAGAGGAAGAGAAGACAAACATTAGCCAGCAGTTCCAAAATCAAAGGCAAAAGGTAAAGACTCTAGGACACCTCCTTACTCTTCTCCCCTGGGGTACATTTTTACGTAAAGAATAAACTAAATAGAAACATTTCAAATGAACTCACTCAAATGACAACACCCAGCAACACACTTTAGCACATGTTCTACAGTCTCAGATGCACTCACTGTATGATGAACAAGAAAAACAGGGGTTATTATTTCAAAAGCTTCAAAGGGAAACCCCAGCACACTGTGAAACAGTTGAGCCTGGGGCTGAATAGCTCATTTAATTAAATGAGTCTTTATTGAGTACTAAAGGGAGGATGAAGGGTGATATAAAATGTGAGAGACTGACGCTTTACTCATGTCATCAGGTGGTTGAACAATCGAATACGGAAATCCTCTGCTGTGAACTCTCACTACTCAGGAACCAGACTTGGATACTTTTTCCAAGATCAGGCTGGTAGGCTTTCATGATCTGAACTGTGCTTACTTGTTACCTGAAAGTCAAGAATCCAACAGATCTAGACAACCTGCAGTCTTTCACTTACTAAACTCTCTCTCCAGTCTCTCCCCAGTCTCCTTCCATCTAAACCCCGGAACCAAATATTTGGAGGGTGTGGGGTATTTGTATAACCTGATGAATAAAGACTGCACCCTAATCTTTCTAGCTTCAAATTTTGCTGTAATATACCATACACCAGGCAACAGAAAGGTTCTTGGAAAACAAACACCCAAAAAATTCCCAGCACCCTTCCATTTCCATCCCACCTTTCTAGCCTGAAAGGGTTTTTAAAAAACTGGGGGTGGGTCCACACGAAAGCATGTGTGAAGGTTCCATTCAAAATCTAACTTGGAGTAAATAGCTTGACTCTCACTCAGGCCCCAAAAGAGAACAAACTAATAAAAAATTAGATTTATAAACAGTCGCTGACAAGGGAGAAAAATTTAAAACATCTGCTGGATAAATGACTTATAGAAACCTTCTGTGATTACGTACGCCCTTTTCTTCCACTTTTTAAAAAAATTTTTGTTCCTATGACTAAATCAGCAAGCAATATGGATGGAAATTAGCTGGTTGCTAAGTTACAAAATAAATGTGTGCTGCTTAAACTGTCACCTGTAGAGAATGTCTCGTCCATCATCCTAGTTGCAAGGTCTGCCTTTCACTAGCAGTCAGCCATTCAGAAACCCCTTTCAGAAGAGCTAGGTGTGGTGTGAACTGTAGCTATCAGTTCAGTCATACACCCGATTCTATTAAGAAATGACAGACCAAGGGGACTCAAAACGCCTGGAGAAAGAGAAGGTCACAGGGCTTCCCTATCAACACTGGGCCCATGAATGAGTAAACATTTTCAGACTGGTCCGTGTGTCTCCAGTGTACTCACAGGAAGAGGGCCAAGGTCATTGGGGTTTAAAGATGCCTTTGACCGCATATGCACTGGAAATTTCAGGCGTGGGTCTTCCTGCAAGAAAAATGTAAGAGGCAGATGTTAGGAGTGATCTCTGTGAGCGGTACTGGTCCTCCCCTTCTGGAGGTGTGTGTTCCACAGCAAGCAGGCTGCCTGTGTGTTTGGGGGGGGGCTGCTGCAGTGGGGAGTGGAGGACCCCACCTCCATACAGGAGGCCTGGCTGACCATCTCTCCAAAAAGATTCTACTCTTCCTCCTTGAACTTGATGAAAGGAGGAGAGTAAGAATGTTTAAGTAAAAGGTTAACCATTTCCCCAAGACCCTGAGCAGGTGAAGAGGAAGAACGTTCCAGCAGTGATGTTACCATGGAGACCAGAGTAGAGGATGCCAGTGAAGATAAGGAGGATCTACTCCACAGAGAGGGAGTGAGGACATCGTCGGACAGCTCTCTGTGGACCCTGAGCTCGGGCTGAGGGCAGCTAGCCTGTTAGAAACACCCATTCCATCAGCACTTGCATCTGCTGTTGCTCCCTTCCACCCTCTCTTGAGCCAAAGCCGAAAATCTGAATCTGGTTTGACTGTCCAGGCACGTCCTGCCCCAGTTAGTCGGCAACATCACAGAGTGGCATCCCGATGAGAGAACTTTACTGGGATTCTTGATCAAGTTCCACAAATTAGATCTTAAAAGTTTAGGGCTTCCCTGGTGGCACAGTGGTTGAGAGTCCGCCTGCCAATGCAGGGGACACGGGTTCGTGCCCCGGTCCGGGAAGATCCCACATGCCGCGGAGCGGCTGGGCCCGTGAGCCAATGGCCGCTAAGCCTGCGCGTCCGGAGCCTGTGCTCCGCAACGGGAGAGGCCGCAACAGGGAGAGGCCCGCGTACCGCAAACAAAACAAAACAAAACAAAAAGTTTACAAAATATTTTTCTTAAGGGATATGCTTCATAAGATACCACACAGAACCAATGACAGAAAAATACATACTCTGACATCTTGGGTCATGCTTTATAACTTACAAATCACAGTCAGGTGTGTGATCTTGCAACCACCCTGTTATGGGGGTTGGATACGTAATCTCTGCTCCTTTAGATGAGGAAACGGAGTCTCACAGAGAAGGAGAACTTGCCCAGAGGTTCTGGTTTAGAGCCTGGCAGCTGTCTTTCACTTACACAGACCCAATTAAAATGCAGTGTAACTCAGAGAATCCCTATTTGAAACTCAAAAGATTAGAAAACAAAATGATAAAACTCAGAATAACACATTATTAACCAAAGAAGCCTAAGATAATAAAAAACAAAACAAAAAACTCCCTAAAACCTTAAAAAAAAAACCCTTTATTTCATTAATGTTAAAGCCTTTGTTGCTGTCAAACTACTAAAAGGTTTTCTGCCTCAGCATTTTCCCAAGTCAGCAAGAAAATGAAATCGTTGGTATAAAACTGGGAAAATAAAAAAACTCACTTTTGTTTGGATATGAAATTACATATGATTATATACCAAGACTGTATTAAACATCTCCTAGATTACAGAGAGTGACAGCTAATGGCTATGCGGTTTTCTTTGGGGGTGATGCAAACGGCCTGAAACTGATTATGGTGATAGTTGCACACATGTGTGATGGTCTAAAAATCATTCAGTTGTATTATTTTAAATGGGCGAACTGTATGGTATGTGCATTATACCTCGATAAAGCTTTAGAATTATCTTCCCCAAGTTTACAGTCTAAACCATTAGTATCAAGGGGTAGTAACAAAGTGATAGATTTCTGGAGCTGGCAAGAACGACAAGATACGCATACAAATCAACCTTTGCTCATTAGAGGCATAAAATAGTCCAGTATTCTGTAGTACACTGGAACACCTACAGTGTAAACAGATATGCTAGGTAGATTTAGGATTTAGAAGGTCTAAAAAGCTGATAACCTGGTAAACATCTGTGACCGCTTGGCCATGGACCAAGGAAAACCTTAGAGCCCCGAACCCCACTAAAGCTACCTAAGGCCATCTCTGGGCTGGCCCAGGTAATGCCGCCACTGCAGGGGAAGCTTGGGCAGACCACAGCCACTGCTCACGCTGGGATTAGAGAAAGGCTGAGGCTGCTATTCCACGGGTGAGGACAGGGGCTTCTGCATGCTGCGTGCGAGGCCGGCCATGCCTTGGAATCACACACACAGGCTACTGTGAAAGACAATCGGCCCTTTTGGTAAAGAGCTGGTGATTGAAAGAAAAAAAAAAAGCTGAAATTAAAGAAAAGTGACAGGGGCGTAGGAGAAGGAGCATGAGGCATAAAGTAAATTCAGTTTCACAGGCCTGCTAACGTGGCCTTGCACGGAAACCCGGAATTCATAGAATGTGAGGGCTGGAGGCCCCTGGGGGTCACGTGATTTTATTATACCAACAAAAATCACAATAATGGCAGCAGCTGCCATCCATCAGGCTCTGCGGGCTGAGCCTGGGGGGCAGCACGGAACCCAGCCTCCCACGGAATCCCCTGAGTGACAGAGGGGCAGCTAGACGAGCGGAGAAGGGCAGCCAAGGCCCCACAGGACTTGGGACAGCTTTAGGAATGACAGTCAGCTGGACTCCTAATGAGGTCTCAAACGATACACATGTGAATGAGTGAAATACACAACACACTTGGCTGTTTCTCCCTTTCCTCAGCATAGTAGGAGCACTTCTTCGCAATTATACCAGTATTTCACAGCTGCTTCCCACAGTTACAGCTGAAAGCGTTTTTAAACAGAAGGCAAAGATCAACATCTTATTTAATTAAAAAAAAAAAAAAAAGAGGCTTTGGGGCTTCCCTGGTGGCGCAGTGGTTGAGGGTCTGCCTGCCGATGCAGGGGACGTGGGTTCGTGCTCCGGTCCGGGAAGATCCCACATGCCGCGGAGCGGCTGGGCCCGCGAGCCATGGCCGCTGAGCCTGCGCGTCCAGAGCCTGTTGCTCCGCAACGGGAGAGGCCACAACAGTGAGAGGCCTGCGAACCGCAAAAAAAAAAAAAAAAAAAAGAAAAAAAGGCTTTGGGGACTTCCCTGATGGTCCTGTGGTTAAGACTCTGCGCTTCCAGTGCTGGGGGCGCGGGTTCGATGCCTGGTAGGGGAACTAAGATACCACATGCCGCTCAGCTCCCCCCCCCCAAAAAAAAAGTTTCTTCGTGGAATCATTTAAAAATATATAAAATATGGGCATGCTGGCTAGCTGAAAAGACAACTGTGCTTTTTCGATCCTGGAAGGGAACAACCACCAGGGCTAGACTATAGTGAGTTTTATTAGTTTGGACCTGGGTAGAAAACAAACCTGAAACTTAACTGAGGTATAATCTTTGTTGCCACAAAAATAAGCCAAGGCTTTGTCCTGTAAAAGACATAAATATACTCTTACACACATGCTTTGAGCTGCTTCCTCAGCAGAAGGAATGAATGCATGAGTTGAAGCCCTCCTGTAATCTCTCCCCAACTCCCCGGTCTCTGCCGTGCATCCACAGCCCGCCTGATCCAGGTGGGGACAAAGTGATGCTCATCTGCTGTGTCAGACTTTATTCCTGATAGACGGCTGGCACACGGCCTCCATTATTTGTGTGTGCGAGAGGCCGTGTTTTATAAATAGACTTCAAAGGGAATTTTCCTCTATCAATGTATACGAGGGAAATGCTGGCCTGAACATTTTCCTGCTTCTGGTTAGTGCAGGAATCAAGAGGACACAGGGTGCTGGGGGAAGAAGTACAATTTTCATTATTCTCAACCTGTCTGACCAATTTGTTTTTTTTCCTTTTCCTATGATAATGCTCAAATCTAAGAACAGCTGTTCTCTCTTATTTGTTCTCTCTTTAAAAAACAAAGCAAAAAAAAAAAATAAAAATAAAAAACAAAGCAAACCCCAAACAAAGTCAACACAGGTTTTAAGCCGAAAATTATCTTTACAGTTCTCTCCAGCCTTCCACCTTCTGTCAAAATAAACAAGCAATTTAGAGCCTGTGTTCCACAGCGAGAATTTTGTATGGGCCTTTGTTTAGCAGGGATAACGCGGCTGTGTCAGCACATCCGAGTTTAGAGGAGAAGCGTGGTGGTTTGTGGAATTCCCAGTTGTTACCTTAAGGATTTTCAACGATAGCAGCAGCAACAAAATGTCGTTTTAACCAATTAAAAATTTAAATCAGTGAATCACAAGTATCTGGTGGAAAGGGGCAATTAAAAATTGAAACTGGGTTTCACTCAGCACCAATGCAGGCAATAAATAAAGCTGGTGCTATTTTAAATAAAATCTGCCCAGCTGCAATTACACTGCAGTTGTGGTGTGAAAGGCTGTGAAAAGGTTAGGGGATTTGATTACTAAGCTAGTTCAAATGACTAAAATCATAGCTTATGTTGGCAAGCCACAGGGGCCGCACACACTAATCCAGCTGCTTTTACAATATTTACCCCTATTTCTGGAGCTCCCATTCCTGGCTGAGGAACAGAAATCCCAGCAGCGCTGTAGTAAGTAGAAATGGGTACACCAGCAGGACTGCTACAGGTTCTCTGTCCACGAGGGAAAAAAGGTTTTCACACCAATCTCTCTCACTCTATTTCCCAAGGAGCGACCTATCTTTTACTCTCATCTTGCCAGAGACCTGTAATCTTATCTTCAAAGCTACATGTTATCATATATGCCTTAGCAGTAGTGACGCGTTTACCAAATGAATGTTACCAGATCTGGATGATAAATTCTCTCGGCAGGTTATTCCTTTACTTCAAAATTGGAGCGGCTCTCACTACGGGGTGTTGGGAAATGCATGGGAGCTTTTGGGTTGCCACTAGGATAGGGGTTGGGGGGCGGCGACAGTGGCTATTAGGATGCAGTGGCAGAAGCCAAGGATGTTAAACATCTTGCAAATAACAGGCACAGTCCTGCCCCAAATGCTAAGATTGTCCTCGTGAAGACACACTGTACCACGATCCATGAGGTCTGAGAGGGTCTGCTGGGCCATCGAATCCAATTCTCAAGGGACTGAATTACCATCACACCACGGGCAAAGTGTAAGTGACAGTCCAGACCGTTTGGGTCCAGGTCTCTTCCTTAACACGATACTGCTATTCTTTCAACTGGGTAGACTTGGTGTCTACACTAGAAATGGGAATTTAAAGCATGTGTTCACTCTTGGTCCAAGACCACAGAGCTAGGGCCAGTGACAATCACCAAAACTCAACCAGCTTTCACATACCATCAGTTCTGAGCAAGCAGCCCAGAGGACAGAAAGACTTGAGTTACGCTCGGTACCCAGACAATCAGATGGGGATATAAGGGAGAGGAAGGAAAACAAACCTTCGGTAGCATCAGAAATAGAAACATGAGGACGCATTTCAGGCTAATCATTGGTCTAGAGACCACTCAGTAGAAAGATACCATGACTTTTAAAAGAACTCTATGCTACATTAAATGAGCCACCACTGACTCCCCTGAAGAAATGAAGAGTGAACAGAGGAACATAAAGATATGCATATGTATTTTCCATTAATCTCATTTTTCTCAGGTTAACACAATACACGGATTCTCTCTCATGCATGATTCAGGGGCACATGGAAGAGCCCTGTGATAAGAAATAACCAACTGTGATAAGATGTTCACAAAAAAGAGCTATCAAATTTACCAAGTCTTTAGTGTACCTCCTGATCCACAATTAAAAGAAAGTAATGTAGCACAGAGTATAAAATACGTATCTGATGTGAACAGTAAAAACTAAAATGACACATCAAATAAAAATAAAGATGGGTAATGTCAACACAGATGCAAAAAGAAAGTGACAAAGAAACATCATTTCTAAAAAGATTAGAATTCCTAATAAGGTTACAGCATCCTGAGATGGGAAGCAGTAACATCAAAATCCTAGCTATATGTAGCACTACCTTTTTTATTCCATATGTGGTAAATTGTCACAACTGGAGCTTTCCTGGAGTGCTCTGAAGAAAAGGCACCAGTACCAAAGGTGGCCATTAGCCTGTGCCCGTAAGTCACCTGCTCCCCGCCAGCCCCCATGTGCGGAGTCTAGACCAAGCTGAGAAGACCCTCTGGGGACATGCTTCACTGCCAGGAAATTTCTCTGCAAGAACCATGGATACTGGGTAAGGAAATAAAGGAATGAATGCCAGACCTCAGGATGAAAATGGAGCCAAATAAAAGTAGCGACCTTACCCATGTTGTAGTCTTTGTGTTATGGTCAATGAAGAAGGGCCGGCCGTTGGGCGCTATCCTCATTTCCCAGCCGGGCGGCAGGAAGCTCTGTGTGACTTTGTGTTGTGGTTTGGGGGAGTTGTAAGGTGATGGCTGTGGGGACTGTGGATTGGAAAGGGTATCTTTCACAGCCCGACGTATGGGTGAATCCTTGGCACCCTAAGGAATAATAATGAGCATTAGAAGTCTTACCAGGTGCTAGTCCAGAGGGGTCAACATGTACCTGGGGGTCACGGAACACTCCTCTTTGAAGAGGGACAACGGGGAAGCTCCTAAAAAACCTGCTTGGTTTACTTTTAAAATTAATCTAACTGTAAGGTTTTTCTACTGGTTAAACACACAACAATATGAAGTACGTATAGCCACCATCCTTTGACAGCTACTTGGTGTGTACCCCAAATCCTGTTCTGTAGTGAGCATTACGGATGGGGATTTTACAGAAGGTGGAGAAGAACATG
Organism: Pseudorca crassidens; assembly: GCF_039906515.1. Lineage (NCBI taxonomy): Eukaryota > Metazoa > Chordata > Mammalia > Artiodactyla > Delphinidae > Pseudorca > Pseudorca crassidens. The sequence continues at coordinate 16,650,042 of NC_090307.1, forward strand.
CCCCTGCTCTCAAGGAGCTCACAGTCTAACGAAGATGGACTGGCAATTTTTAGAGCAGAAAAGCAAAACCTCTATCAACCGAGACAGCCACCTGGAATTGCATAGTTGTTACCCAGGACATTTACATCACAGTTTGGAGGAGATATGGCCCATTCCCACTTATCAACATCTTCAACCCGGGCATGGAGAAGCCCGCAGCCATCTCTAAGATGCAGTCACGTTTAGAACTTCAAAGGTTTCGTCTCTGGTATTTGTGATGTTAAGGGATGTCCCTAAAACCACACAAACAGGAGGGCGCAAAGCAGGTGCCCGGCAGTGACTCAGACGCAAACAGGCATCAGAAACACGGAGGCTGATACAATGGAAGACCTCACGGTCGAAAGGAAAAACAGATCAAAGCAACAGCTATGTTTAAAAACTCAACGTAAGCATTGGTATTTGAACCAATACGAGTTATTATGCGAGTCTCATGAGGTAACAGGCAGTAAGGAGTGAAACACAACACGAATGGAGAAAGTTCTGAAGAGAGGAGCCCATGTCCAGTACAAGCCACCATGGCCTCAGCCCAATGAGAATGAGAATCAGGTGAGTCCAGGGATGGGAAGCATGGAGTGAGGCTGCACAGGGACACCCCTCACCACGGACACAGAGACTGATTATCAGAGCGGAAGGTGGCTGCAAAACCCAAGTCCCAGTTCAGAGAGAAGAGAGAATGAGGAGAAGTCACAGGATAGACGTGACCCCAGTTAGATGACGTAGCCTTCTCACCTCCAGTGGGGCAGATAAAGTTACTGTTGGCGAACTGAGGCTACGAGGCCGGCGGATCTGAGGCTCGATTAGATGGTTGTTACTGTTTGTGGCGGATCCGGATGCACCGTCTTCTGCAAGCTACGTTGGAGGCAAACACAAGTTAGCTTCGTGTGAGGCTCTCCCTGCGCGCGTGACTGGAGGGCGGACCCAACAACACAGCCAGCGATTAGGAGAGGTCTGGCCTGTTTAAAGCACGGAGGAAATGACTACGCATAATAATGGGGGGAAGGATGGGGAAACACTCCAAGGAAATAAAAAATGAATCACCGGCCGGCATAAAAACCAGCCTCAGAAAAAAAGGGGGTTCGGAGGCATGCTACCCATCGTAATAAGCAGGCTCTTACTTTGAAAATAACCTTTCACGTCACATTTTTAAAATGGACCATCTAGGGAGAGACTGAGTCAGGGACCAAATTCTTCGTTAGGGCAAATACTATGTTTAAAAGGAATGCATTTGCGAGAAAAATTTTCTTAAACATGGGTTCTTCAGAACAACACATAAACATCGGGAACGTGGGATTCGCGTCCGTTTTGGCTTCTACTGCCTGTGACTATAAGCTGTGTGGCGATCTGCATACCTGCATGATAGGTCGAGTCCAAGTTGTGGTTCGATTGTTATGATTGACATAGTATGTGCGTCCCTTAGCATCTTTTCTCTCCTCCCAGCCTGAAGGTAGGCCCGGCGTGGTATGTACATAGGCCACTGATGGCTGTTTGTGTAAGAAATTGTTATTATTTAATATCTTGCATTTGTTTTCCGATCAACTTAATAAAGTAATACGTACCCAGAATTATTTGTGCTAGACAAAGTGAGTTAATTCTAATGGTACCGAAAACACGAGTGCCTGGAAAACAGCAATAGGTTTCCAATAGATTTAAACCTACTGTGAAATGAACTCCCACACAAGCCACAGGGTCAAAAATCTTACAAAACTCAGTTCCAGGCCATGCAGCCTTCAACATAAAGGGTTGCTGCCAACGTGATCATAAGGAAAGAGAATAATATGACAATTCGTTTTAGTTGCTGCATTTTACTGTCAAACCACGTAGAGCCTAAAAGGTATTTCAAATTATTAAATGTTACCGACTCTGAGAGGGATGCCCTGAATATTGTCTCCTCAATCTAGCTGTCACAGGGATGCTCTCCTAGTCTATTCCTAAATTCTTCACCAGCTTAGGGCCCTTACACTACGTAGCTTTCGGCACGGGGTGGGGGACACACACACACACACACACACACACACACACACAGAGTCTGCTCTCTACGAGGCCTGCTTTCACGCTAGTGACTGACCAGAGTATCTCAACTATTCCAGCCCGGGACGCCACCTGGCGATCTGAGGCCAGAATTCCAAAGAAGCGTGATAACTGAGGCTGTATTCCCCCCCCCCCCCCCGTATGGAGTTTGTCTCCTTAAAGGGTGAATAGAGCACACGTAGCTTCTGGGCTTAGAGACATGTGCAGTACAGAGTGACTATGGTTGGATAGTTCAAAGTAGATTGCAAAAGGCTTCCTGCGACACTTTTGCTTGTAAGAAGCAGTTTGAGAAATGCAGGCGGGGTGGAGAGCTGCTGGAAAGCAGGGTGTCTCAAAGACTCACGGAGGCAAGGGGATGTTTGCTTGAGGCCAGTGCCTCAAGGGGTGCCGCGCATGAGCTCTGTAGCTGGGAAAGGGCTGCTACTCTAAGGAAGGGGGTAGGAACAAGAAGCCAACCATGACTACCAAGGCTCTTGGGAGAGCGTAAAAGAAACAAGAGGCCAAGCATCAGGAATAATCTCTTACGTGAGGTTACAAAAGGAAACCACTTCTTTTAGGGCACCGTCTTCCCTAATTAGGATCTTCTGAAAGTCCAGACATTTTACCAGACGCAGTTTTCTTGTTAGGCTGAAGATGTCAATCTCTTAGCCCAATCTCTCCTTGTACTCATCCCATCTTTCGTGTTCTCTGCCAACAAGGTACCTTGGCAAAGAGGGCCCCCCAGTCCACTGCAAGACCTTGAACTGAAAAGCAAGATCAGGGACGCAGCCATGTCATTTGGGGACTGCAGGCAACGAGGCTTAATATCTTACTTCATGAGCTCAAATAGCACATTCCAGAGAAAAACAGACCAGGAAGCAGCTGCCTTAATGGTTATTTCTAAAACACATTTACCCAGCAGGGCAAGTGTACTTATCTGAAAGACAACTTTCTGCTAAAACTGCAGCAACTATTTCCTTGGCATTATTCCAGATAAAGTCCCCAAGGCCCCAGAATGGCAATTCCAAGACTCTGAGTACGTAGAGTCCTGGATCTAGCTGTGGGGATACAACAAGAGTGGAAGAAACATCAACATGCAGACCTGATCCTTCCATGAGTATTAAAGACAGATGAATCTGTCTACAGCTGAAAGCTGTTTCCACCCTCCTCCTCTCGCTGTGACACCAACACAAAGGAGCTATTTCCAGGCTACTTTTTATCTGGGCACTACAGCAATGGATTCTGCTGACCCAGTGGACTCTGTAACCTAAGTTAGTGGTTGATTAGTATTTTGGGCCAAGTACATGCTATCAAGCCTTGACATACTGTTTGTTTATATGAGGACCAAAAATGTTTTGGCTGAATGCAATACTAAATACTAAATGCTGCTTCTCGGCCTCCCCGTTGAATTATTTTCTGCAGAGAGGCAGTTAGATGTGCCCTTAGAAAACTCCATTTTGGAAACTTTAAGGATAGTTTTACAGCTACAGTATCCCTGGAAAGGATATTTACAAGGAAGCTAATAAACTAAAATAACTGGGATGTGTCATGGATAATCTCAGGACTGAGTTCCAGCAGAGTATTCCAGCAACCAGGTTACTTTCATAGATCCACAGTTAATAGGGCTAATCAGTTTATGGAAAACTAGGAGTGTTGTAGAGAACACTGAATTTGATTAAAATGTTCCTTCTACCTTCTATTGAGAATTGAATTGGCAACCTACGATCTAGTTCCATTTACGCAAGATGGTGTTATTAAAATGGTTCTTTATAGGGTTCTTTCCAAGTGTCCATGAAGAACAGCCTGTGCTGATGATTCCATCTGTGACTCAAAACACCACCTCCCACAGCTGGGGAGGGGGTGGGGCTCAGCTTCTACGAACAGACCACGGCAGGGGCACAGACCATGGCAGGGGCGCAGCCCTGGAGCCAGCGTCAGCCTTCTCCTGCGGTGTGCGTGGAGTGCGCGCGCTTCTGCACACGTGCCTTCCTTACCACCTCGAGAACATGTGAATTCATCAGGAGACAAGTTAGAAAACGGCCAGTCAGCTTAATTTAACACTTCACAGCTTTTCATCTGAATTCTACCGCTGTGTTTCACAAAGCCAAGGAGCCATTTAACTGCAGCTTCATGGTAGCTCCATTTATTTCATTAGAATGAAGAACTCAATTACATTGGAGCTGTAACAGTTTCAAAATGCCTTTAAAGATGATAAATGTTTGGCGCTATCACAGATTCTCCAAGATTCACTCAAACCCTGCCACACTCTCACCTCAGCGTATTATTAGGGTATATATAGCAAAACCCCCAAACTGTGCTATGCCTCTCATTTTCTCTCACAGAGCGGGCTCATGCTTAGCCAGCTGGGAAGTGGCACCAGTGCGCATTTATTTGTCATACGTCAAAGGGTTGCGGCTCTGCAGATGAGAATCAGGGCTTGTTCATTATACCGTAGAAATAAAAGCACTACCATGGAAAGAGAGCAACACCAGGATGGCTAAGAAAGCCACATGGCGAGCAGTGCCCAGGGGGTGGAGGCTGAATGTTCATCGATGTGGGAAAATTATATAAACTGCGGTGCACTCACATCACTGACTACTATGTAATAATTAGTATGTCCCGAAAAATGACCACAAGTGAATAATATCAAGTTGATAACTAATACGTATATGAGATCCCACTTGTGTGTGTGTGTGTGTGTGCGCGCGCGCACGCGTATGTGCGCACGCATGCATCCACGTGTATGTTTACGAGAGCACAGAGGAAGGAGTGGGATGGGGAGTCCCAGGGTAGCTCCAGGATGACACAGCACACTTCAGTGTTGTGGCTGACAGGGAAGGAGATGGAATTGGAAAAGCAAAAGTAAAGGCTATTCGTCACGAGGGATGGTGAGGGTGCAAAAGAAATAGACGTGATAATTTCTAATGCAGCCATAAGGTTTGCTTATTCCAGGCGAAAGATTACCAGGTACGTAGAAAGCATGAGAGTAGATAAAACATTTAGGAACTATTACTACCCAGTCATTGAAAATAGAAAACAAAACCAAATTCCTATTTTTAATTCATTGCTGGGGGAGGGAGAGAGCACAGGCAAGAAGAAAAGCACAGTGGCAGGGCCACGGGGAGCTCATTCACATGGATCACTTCGTCCTGCCAGGTGATTCTGACCATGGATCCCAGGACGATCATAATTCAGTTTACCCTGTCATTTAATATCATCAGCTCTCGCAACACTCCAACACTCACGTCAGGTTCCAAGGCCAACAAAATGCAAAAATGATAGTAGATGCTCAGCAGCCCTGCACTCTATTAAAATCATTTCACGAAGTGATCTTTCCGCCTCGCAGCTCTACTCCCATGGAAGTTACTAGCGCACAATAGGAAATATACGAGTTTATCTGAACTTTCTTGAATTCTACTGGAGGCTGAGCCTGGCCCACCCAACACATGCCCTTCACTGCAGCTCAATACTTTAAACTGGGTTGATTTTTGCGGACTGCCACTTCGATTTTCCAGTGTACAATGCTGAGCAGTAAATCCTAACAATGTAACCAAATTGTTCCTTTAAATCAACATCCTACAGGAATTAGCAATCGTATATGTATTTAAAGGTGTTCTCGAGTAATAAGCAGTTACAACAAACATACAAAGGTAAAACAGTAAGGAAAATTCTTCAAATAGCTATAGCAGCTCCAAGCATAAACCATCAACTAGCCTGTCTTTAGGGATCAAGGAGAAAACAGGCAACTTAGTACACAGTCGTCCAAGTTACCCACAAACACGAACAGTAGAAATTACTTAAAATAATGAGTAATAAGAATAACAGATACTTGGCTTAAAAACACCATTTTTCTAGATCTTTTCAATTTCTTAATTATACTCTTTCCTCTCTCCTTCTAAATTATATGAACACTTGTTCATACCTGTGAACCTGTGAGTAGGGGCCCCTGGTAGCAGAGAAAGGTCACTGGTTCACGCTTGTGATACAAAAAATCTAACCCAGCCTTTGAAACGTGGTACGGGAAATGTATAACTGAAAATTCACATGTATAATTGCATGCAATTCCTGTGGCTTCCTTGATTCTCCTCCAACCAAAATATTTTACCCAAGTCTTCTAAACACACGGGAAAAGCTTATCAGGAGTACAAACACCAAAAGGCAGAAACAGACTCTAAATGATCAGATTAAAATGCACTTTAAACAAAGCTTGACAGTATTCCTCATAAAACTATACGGGACTAAAAATCAATTCGTTTTACCCGGTACCTTCAAACAATGGGAAAGTGAGAGGTTTAAAATAAGAAGCATGCAGCTCTGTGGCACATAAGAAGCTGCTCTTATCAAAAAAAGAAGAAAAAAGTGTATATTCACCATGACCCAAAATATTAAAACCAACCCCCAGTTTTGCCATTCATGTCTGAACGAGGGTATCATTACCGTTGGCGCCTCACCACCCGTGACAGTTGATGAACGTGCTCTCCCAGCTGGGGCACTGGGCTGTTAAATGATAATTTACATCAGTGAAATGCATTTCGGGAGACCACCCATTGCTTATTGAATCAGGAATCAGTGCTGGTGCAGTCAGTAAGGCAGGTGACATGAATCAAAATCTGTGCAATCCACCCGGTCCAAATAAAGTTGAGCAACCACTGATGACCAGAAGGAAAAGAGGAACACGATGACCCTCCCAGCCAGAGAAGGCTCAGGTTGCAGCCCTGACCTGGGTAAGCGATGAACTGACAACCTCAACAATGTGAGATGTCTCATGGAAAAAAAAATGGAAAGCACCACTATCGTGCCCCCACTGTTAAATAATTAGCAGATTATTAAATCTGTCAAACTCAGAGATTCAAGTAAGAGGCCACTGGTGATCAGTGAGTTCACAGCTTCACGGAGCACAAGGAAAGAGGGAAGAATCATCAGTTTTCAGGGAAGTGAGCTCTTTTGGCCAATAAAACTGACACTGATTTTGGAAAAGGAGAGAAAGCACCATTAATTCATCAAGGAAAATCACAGCATCATCTGAAGAGTATCCCACTAGTCCATCACAGCTGACTGTTCTGTTTTGGGGGAGGTCTGAAAGGATCCCAGAAAGGATGCTTTTGTCAAGCTTCTGACCTACCAGCCCTTTCCATGTATGTCACAACTGCATCTATTATGTTGATTACTCAGTTGACTAATGTCCTATTCATTCTGTAAACATAAAAGACGTAAAGCCTAGGCAAAAAAGGTCCTTTGAAGTTGAGCAAAAATGTACACAATAGGGAAGACACTATGATTGCAAAAACTGTTAAGTGCAATCTTTCTTTCCCTTCTTCAACTTTATATGCAATAAACAGTGATCATTTCATTGCAAACAATTTCATATGCAATAAACAAGCGCTACCAATGATCAAGGATTTGTCGTAATACAAATTTACATAAGATTTGCTTTTAATGTGTTTATTAAACATCTCCCAAAGCAGTTCTGGCCTGCTTTCCAATCAGAATATTCATTTTTATTTATGTCCTATATTATTAAATACCCTTTACACTTCTATATTTCCTGCTAGTTATGAAAACTGTGGGAAAGTGGGAACAAATTATAGCCAACTCTTGAGTCAGCAGAGCTGGCTTTAAAGAGAAGGGACAGAGGCTTTGTGGGTTAAGAGCATTAGTAATGGAAAGGACTTCTTGCTGCCCACCCAGAAGAGTTCTTCCTATGTTCTTGAGATATAGGTCACTCAAACACAGCTTCAGGGACCAAATGAAGTTTTTTAAACAGGGAATTGTTAATGTTTAGGTCAAGTAAGCACATCAGAATTGGTATTAATTTGGATGGAAAAGCAAAACAATGGAGTTTTTAGCATTTCAGAGACTTTGGTGACAAGGACAACTCTTCGTATTGGAAATTCACTCTCCTTGGGCAATTTGCTAGGACATTTTAATGTCTTACGTAGACGGTAAATGGATTGGCACAGGAAAAACTCTTCCTCAGTAGCCCAGATGATTTTAAATAAAAGCCCAAAGAGCCAATTCACGGCTGGAAATGAGCATGGGTTACCGGAGGCAGATGAGCCTGCTCTGCGACTGCGTCGGTGACACTGCAGGACCTCAACCTCGAGGAAGGCTCTCTCTGCTGAAGGGGAGGAAAGGACGCGGAGCATCAGGGACACATATTCTGAGAAACGAGTTGCACTGGATTAAAAAATATATCACTCAAGCCTAGTCACTGCTCTTTAATATTAGAAGGTATAATTAAATGAAACACCATCTTTTCGGGGTAATGAGAGTAATCTTTTAAGGAGTCAAGTATCTTCCACTGTCACTTTCAAGTGTCTTAAGCAGATGGGATAGAAATAACGTTAAACATAAGAGGCCAAAACAGGAAAGGGGGCTCCACAGATGACATTTGAGTGCTGCTCTAATAGTGGAAAAGAGAAGCTAGAAGTCCTGAATTCTGCTTTGAGATGCAACCTCTGGGTAAATTCTAGTGGAACACGAATAGAGGAAGAGATACTGACATGCAGTTATCAAACATTTATTGACTACTGTGACCAATGACAAAGCATCAGTTGGATTCTATTTCCAGGGGAACTCAAATATAATCTTCGGCTACTGCTGAAGGGTTAGGTATTTATAGCTTCAGCTTCTGAATGGAGTTCAGAAGTTGTACAGAACAGGAATGAAGGAAAATAGGTACGGCTAAACTAAAAGAAAAAAATCTATAGAGTGTAATATGTATATGTAATATGTTCCTCTCACTTGTTTGTATTAATCTATATTGTTAAAAAAAAAAAAAAAGGACCACAGATCAGCAGCAGGTCACACACACACAAGGCAGGGGTCTAATTAGCAACAGGTTTGTACATGGGACAACTCTGTAGCATCTGCTCGCTTTTAATATTTTGCAATCAGGAGAATGGGGTCAGGTCAAAGACAGACTCTGCAGCAGTAAATGGGAAGCTTTTCAAGTCTTTTCACAACGGTTAGCATAAGGATTCATCCTTTAGTCAAAGTTCATGCTGTTGTCCATGAATACAGAGTGACCTTGACAAGCAAAACTGGAGAAGAACCCCCTACTGCCCTACTCCTCTCTTTCCTAGGCACTGTTATTTAATAGTTGAACCAGACTCAACATGAACTTAACATAATTCCGACACTTGCACTTGGATCCTAAAGATATTTTATGAACCTAGATTAATGCAGAAGCTCCCTATACAAATAATAAGAGATGATAGCTTAATATCAGTGCTGCCTAAAATGATGGCTTTTCACTTGGTAGACTAAAGGTGTACCACTGCTATGCTTCTGGCAGTACTTACTTGCTTTTATAATGTTTAAAATATATGGCTTCCTTGCTTATGTTGTTTCCGTAGCAACAGTTTTATCAGTTCAAATATCCCATATATGCAAACTCTTTTTTTTCCCTGCCTCTTCAGTACTAAATTTTCGTCTCAGTGATATTTCTCTTTCTGAAGGACATTCATAGAATTTTTATACAAAAGCTCATTAACTGAGTAATCAGTGAAACTCATGATACGGGCCAATGGTGTCTTTTAAAGCAAAAACACATAACTGAAGGAGTAACAATTCTGTGAGTACTTACTGGCTTTTACATTTTATGTAGTCCTCCTATTCATTTAACATTTGATATGGCTGTAATGATGACTACTTTTCTAGGATGCCATTTGCAGCAGAGGGACTACCATCGTTTACTACAGCACATCTGTAGGTTCAATTTCTCAAGAGACACTGAGACTGCATTGCTTCTCAGTTTTATGCATGAGCAGGAACTTTCTGTGGGCTTCTTCTGCAGAGCTTTGTGTTGTCAGACACAGGTCTTCATGGCTGATTCTGTTGTTCTCATTGGGGCTTAGCCCCACCTGAAGCGTCTACAATGAATTTCCCTGATGGTTAAGAACCCAAGTTCAAATGCTACCCTGGTGACAGTGTCACAATTTCACAACCTTTCTCAAGGATTGGTACTCTGGGACTTGGGAGATGTCTATCTATCTCCTGTTCTAACCTTGTCTCGGATGGGTCACTTAAAATCACGTCTTCATCTGTGAAACGAGAATGGTAAAGCACACAGGGTATGACGTAAGAGGATTAACCTGGAGACCCAATGTCTCCCAGGTCCCAGTGCGAACACCACCTTTATGACAAAGGTACTCTTTATGAACCTTTGGCTGGGAAAAGAAATTCTACAGGGTTAAAGCTGATGAAACACAAGTCATAGATTTGAGTTTTTTTATGCATCAGGAAAGATTTTCACTATTACTTACAATCAAAGAACCAAACTGCTCCCCGTTGGAGTCCGGAGTGATCTGAAGCCGTCTGCTCAGTTCCTCAGACAGCTCCTGGGGGCTGGTCCGAGACACAGGTGAGGCTGGTGGTGGAGGCAGCACCAGGCTGAGGGAGTCTCCACTGATGCTCACTTCTTCCGAAATGGTCTCCCAAGGCTACCAAGGAACAAGACGCTGTGGTAACCGCTAGGACGAGGGACCCTCTCATTCCCCGCCCCTGTAATAACCCTTATGATAACTGTAATTCACATTTACTGAGCACTCAGGAGGCACACAATATTCTCAGGATCCATAAGGAAATAAAGACTACTACCCTGATCAACAGATGCGGACACTGACGCAGAGGGAATAACATGCTCAAGGTAACAGAGCTAGGAAGTGGTGGGGTCAGGACTTGAGCCAAGGAAGCCTGGTCCTAGGGGCTGTGCTCTTAGTCCCTTTGTAATAGCGCCTCTCTGAGCAGTGCTTTGCTTCTAGCATTGATACTACCTGCATGGGTTAAAAAAATATTCTCAGGCATTTGTTTATGATTTTCGTGAATTTTCTTTTACTCTAACTGTTGAGGATTCACAATGAAAACAGCAGAGATGCTATAAGCTGCAAGTAAGCCCTGGTATGAAGTAACTCTTAGTGAATTTATTCCAGCATCATTCACGTTGCTTTTCTAACTCTGATCACTGGAACATTTTGTGAATGATCTTCCTAATGCAATGTTTCAAAAGAATGGATTCCTAATAAGTAAACAGAGTTGTTAAGGCAGCATGGAAGTTACGGTTTGCTGCCTCGCTAATTTGCTGTTCAATTTATATACATTCTTCCACAGTAATTTACCATAAGCATTTAAGGGTAAACTTATGAACATTTCTATTCACCCAAATTTCTATTTTCTTGGTAACAAACCTCTTTCACTATGTCAAAACTACTCAGTAAAAACTTGTATTTGGTACCCAAACAAGTTACAGGGCTACTTCAACTGCTCGAAGATGATAACCATGTTGCCATTTAACAAGAGATGGTTAGACTCTGGGGAAAAATAAAGGATAAAGTGAAAACATCTTAAGATTTCCGTGCTAAAAATAATGTCATTCCCTTTTGTAGTGATGTAAACTATGTGTACTCGTCAAAGATGGCTTTTGTAAGCACTTTCTAAGTTAATAAATATCTCGATGGTCATCAATCAGCCACAAGACCATGAGCCTTCCTTTTTACACAGATCTACTGAGACAAGAAATTACGACACAGGATCAACCTGGAGAACACGGAAAGGAGGAGCTCCAAGGAGTGTGCCGGCAGCGCGGGAAGTCCTACCTCAGGGCCGTCTCCGCCCTCGCCAGGCTCCACCTCCAGATCCTCGCTGATGTGTCTGCGTGAGCGGAAGCGCCGATGCGCTGCCTCCTGGTTGATCTGCCGGATGTTGCTGTCGGACTCGGAGGACACATCCCTGGGAGCGCGGGGTGAGGGTGCGAGTCAGGAGAACCGGTACTGACACCTGGCCCTTCGACACCAGCCAACACCCACCAAGGGCCTGACGCCTAACACAGTGTCAGTGCTCTCTCGCGCAACACTGACCATCAGCTGGCCGTTCAGCAGGAGAATCTGCCACCACCTCTTGGCTAAAGCATTCTCCTAGGTCCCTTTCATTGAAATACAGTCTTTAAATGCATCTGTCCCAATATTTTTGAGTATCTTTCAGGCATATACTGCAGCATGTACTTTAGTGTTTAAGAAAGAAGAGAAATCAAAGCCCTCCATCCATCTGCCCCAGTGACAAGGGAGGCCTCTTGAAGGAGAGGTGACAGGTAAGCTCACACTCATGGCCAGTCCGTGGTGACCCCTCTCTAGGAGTCCAGCAATGACAGGGTCACAACTTTTGGTCACCAACAATTAACCAATGAGTACAAATAGTATAAACTCAAAGCTGGGGTCTGGAGGGAAATGCTCCTGACCCAACGTGAACTTTTTCGGCCTCTGAGGATCTCATTTTGACAGACTCTCAGATGCATGACACTGCATTTCTCCCCATTAAACTCCTTTTTAAAATCCACAAACATCAGGCAATAACCTCCCAAATCAACTTGGATTTGAGGAACGCTGCAACTTCATAGTCTCTTTTTTTGGGGGGGGGGTGGCGGGGTGGGGCGTCATGTAACTCTCTTAATTCAGGATGTGAAAAGCATTGAGTCAATCTTGAAAACTTTTGCACTAAATTACAGGCAATTCTCCTTTGGGAGAAATACTACTTGGAGGCTTTTAGAGTAGAAGTTTAAATGTCAAAATGTTTTTCAGAGAAAACCCTTACAGACTCTTTAAATAAGACGCCATATTCAGTTAAAAAATGACGCTGCAGGGCTTCCCTGGTGGCGCAGTGGTTGAGGGTCCGCCTGCCGATGCAGGGGACGCGGGTTCGTGCCCCGGCCCAGGAAGATCCCACATGCCGCGGAGCGGCTGGGCCCGTGAGCCACGGCCGCTGAGCCTGCGTGTCCGGAGCCTGTGCTCCGCAACGGGAGAGGCCGCAACAGTGAGAGGCCTGCGTACCGCCAAAAAAAAAAAAAAAGACGCTGCAAATTAATATTTCAAAATATTTGAAAACATTATTTCAGACTAAATGAAATCCAGTATTAATCAAGGACCCTCATTATAGACTCTTCCTAAAACATAGGTTTTAAAACATTCTAAGGACTCTCAAGCTAACTTATACTCTTTTCCTATATTCCCCCCAAAGAACATGCTGGGCCCCGGTAACAGTGAACAGTCTGCAATAAGCAGCACTGTTTGCAAATAAACAGGTGACTCTTTAATGCCAGTTTCCAAGAGAGTCTGAATATTGCCACCAAAGATCTTTACATTATTTAGCTTTACTGGTAAAGGGACAGTATGAAGGTTAGCTTTCTTTAATCCACATTAAAAGAAAACCTCTTGTTATTTAGATCTGAATGAAGTTTTACTGCCCAATATACAAATTTTTAAAACCTAACAGAAATATACATTTTGCGTACTTTATAGTTGTATTAAACTATAACTGGACTAAAAATAGTATGTCAAGCAGGACTCCTCAGAAAAAAATCGCATAAGGCCATAGAGAAACTAATTAAAATCAAGGGACACACAAGTATACTAACACAATTTCTGAAACCACCAAAACAGGATGATAAAAAATAACACTCTCTTGGATATGTTAGAAAATATAATATTGTCTTTGTGATTTTATACTGCTGCCGTGATTTTTATAGGCCATTCAATTCAATTTCACTTTATAATGACTGGCCTCACTTAAAAATACTGTATATAGAAAAGTTGCATCAAAATTTTAAATCTTCACTTGAAATGTCAGGTGTCACTTAGTCAATACTGAATGTGTGTTCCGGGTTATAACACACACTTGAATTGTTACAGGGATTTCGGAGAGGTTGAAAAGAATAAGGCTTTAATATTGCTATGTTTGCATTTTCTATCTCTCAGAAGTATATAAAAATTCCATTATTCTGGAAGGACTTATTTTTTTTTAAAGGGGCATTTAAAATCAATTATGCTAATCCTCCTTATCCAACATGCTTGAATAATTAGTAATCAGTGTGAACCAGAAACAACTAAATAGCATAAAGAAGAAAGATATCTCTGATTCTGAAATTCCAACCCTGGGCTTTTTTATGGTCTTTAGTGATAAAATGAAAATGTTCAAACAAGGGAGGCCTTTTGCCTTTAAATAAGCAATTGAACGAGAGGGCTGCTGAAACTGACAGGAAGTGTAAACGGTCACTAATAGGAAGATGAACATTTAAAAATATGTCTGAGCTGGCAAATTAAAACAGAAACATGATTTTATTAGAGGCAGGGAAAAAATTTAAAAAGTGGCTATTTCAATTTTCTTCAGTCATTAATTTCACATATATATTCTTCATTTGACTTTCATGGGAAACATACAAATTAATAAAGAGAAGAAAACCCATAAATTTATCAAATTCAGTGCCAATTAAGATCAGTGCGTCTGATCATTTACATTCATATACATCAGTGACTAATGATGACCGGAGTCATTAAGATATGATTAAATTACTGCTAAGATGGGAGACTGCCAAAGTGGTTTAGAAAGAGAAGTACTGAAAAGAGTTAAAGTAAGTGTTTTGAGTCTAACAAGTTCATCTATAGTCTTAATGCAATTCCTTCATGATTTTAAACTTGTGCTTTTGACAGTAAAATGTTTACAGTTTACATTTAAATAGGATAAGGACTATTCTAAAATTAGAGGCATGTTAAAGGCCACTGAGAGGGCTGGGGAGTGTTCTGTGGCCGCCTTCCGTCTGAGAGCTCTGCATCCAGGCCTGGACAGTTCACTAACCACGTGCCTGTACCCACTTTCAGAAGTGACTCATCTGTAGTCATTCGTTCAATTAAAAGCTCCTACCTCGTGCCAGGTGCTAGGGGTTGACCTGTGAGTAGGAAACCACAGTCCCTGCTCATACAGGCAGTAAGAGTATTATGCGCTCCGTGTCCTGACACGGAGGCACAGGGCTCTCAGAGAGACGGGGACAGAAGATGTCCGGTGCTCCCAGAGGAAGGGATAGTAGGGTGACATCGGAAGGTTACCAGGGGAAGGGGCACGTTCTGGCTTTATTTTTTTTGGGGGGGGGATTGGGGGTTAGCACATCCATGGGGCCAAGAAAAAGAGAAAGTAATCAGAAAGCAACTATGCATGATCAGACCGCTCTACGTTTCTGACTGTGGCTGGCAAGAGGCAGGGTGAGGAGGACCCTGTAAGAACAGCCTGAGGGCAACGGGATGTCAATGAGGACTTTTCAGGGGCTGAAGTCTGGAGCGCAAGTCTGTAGCAAACCGGTTAAGAAATGAGAGTCTCCACTACAGTCTTAATTCTCTGCGCAGCGTGTGATCATCACTTCTCATCTGACTTCCTCAGATATAGCCTTTTAATAAAGACCCTTCTTCTTTTTTTTTTTTTTGCGGTACGCGGGCCTCTCACTGTTATGGCCTCTCCCGCTGCGGAGCACCGGCTCTGGACGCGCAGGCTCAGCGGCCATGGCTCACGGGCCCAACCGCTCCGCGGCATGTGGGATCTTCCCGGACCGGGTCACGAACCCATGTCCCCTGCATCGGCAGGCGGACTCTCAACCACTGTGCCACCAGGGAAGCCCATAAAGACCCTTCTTAACATCCATTCCCCCCCAACCCAAACTTGCAGTATTCTGTGAAAACTGAGTTACGCAAAAAATCATTTTTGAATTAAAACAACACATTAAAATAACCTGGAGGGCTTGAGGGCTTCTGGTCAAGCCAAATAAACTTAAGGAAAAACACCCCCAAATTCTCAAACAGTTCAGACGGGATGAGGAGGTTATTGTGAAAACCGAATCTTTTTCCTCATCTAACTTTTCTCTTGCTTTCTAGAAGTCATGTTTGGTGGAAAGGAGGTACCTGGCAGGTCCCACCCGGAGCTCTGCAGATGTCCTTCCTGGCTCAGCTGCCTCACTGATGTGGACCATCATGCCACTGATTTCTCCCTAAACTACAGGTGAACATGAGCTCGGAAGAACCACAGTTTCCCTACTGCTGAGCCAGCATTTATACAAGTGAGAGCTTGTATAAATTCCCTCATTAGAGTTCCACAACTCTGTGCAGCAGAGAAAGAAGCAATTGTCTCCAGTTCCCTCCTAAATACAGACTTTGGTTGCATAATTATTAATGAAAGTGAACCTTTTTCTATATATGTACTGGCCATCAGTCTTTCTTTGAGAGCTGCCAGTAGGCACTTTTCTACAGAGGTCATGACACTGTGGTCCCCAGAGAGTGCTGTTTTCAGGTATTCCTTTCCTATGACCTTTAGCAAAGGTAGATAAAGGTACCTGGCTTAGGGTACTGCTACCAAGATTCTTCTGATCACTACACATAACCAAGCCCAAGGCGGTTACTTTGTTTTTTTTAAACTACAAATAACTAGAGTAGTCAAATGGCTTACAACAGTTTTAACAGCTATGGTCATTAATCAAAGGGAAATAGTAAAAACTAAATAAATTAATTAATTAATTAATTAATTAAAGGAATCAACTAAACCATTTCCATTTATATTTCTATGGGAAAAAATTACAACAAAAAAGAGTTCAACGTCATCTGGATGTTGGGATATTTATGCTGTCCTGGGAACAAGGAACTGATGCACACACCGTGTGGTCCAAAGCTGACCAAGGACGGCTGATATTCACGAGAACCCACGTAGGGGCTTAGGAGGGATTGGCTATTCACTGCTTTAGATTCTGCTTTTTCTCTGAACCAAACAAAATCTAGACTATACTTCTTGGCCACCTTTCCTACCTATGCAGGTCATCTTTGCAATTTCTTAAGATAAAAGGGTTACTGACAACACCATCCATCCCATTGCTAATATCTGCTAAAAACCATCATTAGCAAATTTCCTTCAGAGTCTGGGTTAAAGAGAAAATTATCTCACCTCATATACTTGCTTTTATTCATATTGAAAATTATACAAGTTAGTGGTAATTACCTCCTTGACTACTAGGGAGGTCATGATTTCTAGGACAATTTTTTCCTCTTCTGTTTTGAATATTTTGTTTTTGCCTTTTATTGTATATTAATAGTTTGAGGTCTTGCTGTATACTATCATTCAAAAACTAAGCTGCTTCAAATCCTTTTTTTATAGTAGTTGAGGTTTAACCAGCGTTTATTTGCCATCATTAGACCAAAAATTGTCGAGTGAACAAAACAGTAATCAACTCACTGTATCCCTGAGGCTGGCAAGGGATTAGAACAAACTGTAATTACCAATTGTGAGTTAGCAACCCTCCCATGTGCTTGTAAGTATATCAAGGGGGTGATCTATACATTTTCCAAAAAGGAAAAGAAAAATTTTGAGAGAGTTTCCAAATCAAATAATTATGGAATAAAAATCCAGAAAAGTTAAAGAGCCAGTATGTTTGCTATTTTCCATGACGGGTTAGCCAGGAGAGGAAGCTGAAGAAGGGGAAAGTGATGTCATCACCAAACATAAGATAAACCAAGGAAAAATAACCCCTGCTCTACATCTCACGAATCTACATAAAGAAGTCCTACAAAATAGATTAGCGCATGTTTACAACAGGAGAACCTGATACGAAGGCAAGAGCTTCTTTACAACCTACAAACTCAGGCTCCCACGCTCTTTAACTCCACGAAGAGGAATCCTGTTGTGCTGCTTTCACAACCACGTGCTTTCACCGGTACAAGATGTACTTCCCAACCTCATCCCAAAGCGCTGCCACGTGTGGACCTGACTGCAGAGCATGGGGACATGTTCCTGACCATCGACGGTACTCACATTAGGCTGGGTCGGTGCCACTGGGTGGTCCGGTTGTTGTGGTTGACATAGTAAGTGCGACCCAAGTTGTCCACCTTTTCTTCCCACCCGGGGGGCAGGGGAGGGGGGGGAAGTTCCTCCTGGTGCTGAGACGCCGAGTCATTCGAGTCAACAACTTCCCAGCCGGGCTGTGGAGCACAATCAGAGGGGAGATGGTGAGGCTGCTTTGATGGCTACAGTGCGTCTGTGCCCTTCGTCCTCGCTCCTGTGCTCTCCGGCTCTGACGGTGGCTTCCTGCGCCACATTTAAAGAAATTCCCAAAATAGGGCAAAAAAAAAAAAATCAATTCTAGGAGCGTCTCAAAAATATTCTGAGCCATGGCCAATGAACTGCGCTGCCCTCTAAGAAGATGACACTGCAGGGTGCCACTCGGATGGGGATCCGCACAGGCTGTCACGTTACCTAAGTCACGTTACACTCTTTTCGTATTTCGTGTTTGTTATTTTGACCTGACGGCCTCCGGGGCCGTACAAAGCCTTGCCGATGATACGGGTCACGCTACAGCTGTCATCTTTTCAACACCTCCGTAAGGTAAGAGGGAGCTGGGAAGATGAGCCCTGCAGCATGTGTGTTCTCGCAGAATCCGTGGCCTGCCCGGGCATTGGGAGGCCCGGGGCGCTCTCGCTCCCCAGGGAGGACAGCATGGAGGCGGCTCCAGGAGGAGGGGAAGCTCCTGGGCTGCAGGAAGGACGAGCCGCCAGACAGCCAGGAGCAGCCTGGAAGCTGCTGCTTCCTACTCAGCCATTCCCCACCTGCTGCCGCCGCATCAACAGGCTTCCTGGTACCAGACTCAGAGGTGCTTTTTTTTGCAACACATATTTTCGGCATTAAGTATTCCTTCCTGACATTCCCTAGTAAAGTCACTGGAAAATTAAGTAATTCACTGATTATTACAGTTGGAAGGTTGGAAGAGTGTGAAAAAAAAATTCCTTGGATTTGAGATAAAAATCTGTGGATGTGCTTATGAAATCTTAACATTCAAGACTGCCTACCACCCACTTCAGTCCTTCTCACAGAGAAAGATGAAAGCTTGCACATGAAACACTGCCTGGTAATATGACCTCTGGGTCTGAGGGAGGTTCCGTTAACTTGCCCATAATGCATTATTCACACATCATGTATATGCAACAGCTGCAAACAGATGTGCAAATAAGCCACAGAGAGGTCTTGTAAACGGACATTTTCTGAACAATACGAGAATCTGTCTAACAAAACAGCACCATCTGAAGCCTGAGCTGAGAAGGTACCCATGGTAGAGGTACGTGACTAGAGAGTTAAAGGTGGCCTTGCCGGGAGGGAACAAAAGAAAATTCCTCTGGACAGCTAATTCCAAAACGGCATTTCTACCTCGTGCACGCTCTCACCTGTGGGTCAGATGAGTAAGAAACCTGCATGAGTCCCTAAATTATTTTCGTCACTTGAAGCAATTCCAAGCGCTAAAAGGAATTTACAAAGAGCTGCAAGTCCAAAGAAGTAAGAGTATTAGATATGTGGGGAGAATTTCACATGGCGGTGGGCTGTTAATAAAACAGGGGTATCGCAGTTTAGAAAGAGACCCCTCTTCAATTATTAGTGTTACAACATGAAATGAAAAGTTTATCCTTTTTGCTAAAAACCAAACACGTCGGTAGATCTGTCAAAGACGTAGATTCACGGACACATTGAAGTTTCTTCACATTTAAGCTTGATAAACTTTTATTTCCTTAAATTATAAAGTCTTAAAGTGAAACATCAATATGCTCTTAGGCAAGGAAAACAGACCAAGGCCCGCAGCCCTGTAGCTTACCTCCATCTCATCCCTCTGCTCGCTGTTTTCTTCATCTTGACCTCCGTTTTTGGGCATATAGGCCATTTTCAATCGCAAAAATCCCTTAACTCGAGATTTATGACTGCACGATGGAAGAAAATCGGTTATAAAGGATGTGACTTGGTTACATCTTTATGACGGCTCATATTTATGATGCTTTAAAAAAAAAATGCAATAGGAAAAGAAGTTGGAATTCTCCTCAGAGAAAACCAAGAGCCAAAGCATAAGAAACGGCAGCGGCCCGAAGCCTCACCTTCTTGGTCGGAGGAGAAAATCCTTAAATGTGTAGGGTCGCTCCATCGTTGGATCTTCTGTCTAAAGGAAGAAAAAGTAAGTGTCAGTACTCCTGATAGTGTCGTATTTCAGATACACCCAAGTGGATTACAGAGAATACATCTGCAGGTTTTAGAACGTGAGCCTGGCGAAAACAGAGTTGGTTCCTCACCCAGTACTTGACAATTAATTACACATTTCATAGGTTACAAAGCTCTACTCAAGATCCACTAGATGTCACTATCAACACCCATTTTTAGGAGCCAACCTCAGCCTGAGACAAATGACAGAACTGTAGTCATCATTGCCAAGTGTAATTTCTAGCTGCTGGGTGCAGGGCTCAATCTCACGCTGCTGATTAACTCTGGAGAACCAGGGGTCACTGGTGCCTGCCTGCTTGTCCCTGTGACTCAAGAAACCTAAAAATGCAGTTAATAGGAAAACATGCGAGATCAATCTGTGAATGCAATTTTACTTTACTTTTAACATTAAAATATCATGTCATCTGAAAGACGGTTTCCTCCACAGAGACTGTCCTAGGTGGCGTCATCCATCAGCCTTTTGCTGGTGCTTATTTCAAGAAGCTATGAATGTAGTGGTGGTATTTATTCATTTTTGAAAGAAATCAGTATTTTATTGTGCAAAATCAGATGGTCAAAGCAAGCAGGCAACTGGAAAAATAAATGTTACTATTTCATTAATTTAAAAATACTATGTGCAGTAAAACTTCAAATACCTAGACTCTTTAATTAAACACAATTAAAAACATTTACTTCTGTAGCAAGAGAGACAAACCACAAAATGATTTATTATGTATCAGAAGGGTATGTGTGTATATATATGCGTTTATATTTGTAACATTATCTGTTTATGTCACTCTCTGCTTTAAACTCGCGATGGCTTCCTACTCTGCTTATATAATATGCTGAAAATTCTTTCCTATGGACCTATAAGGTTAAACACGATGTGGTTCTTTTTCTCTTTTTGCGGTACGCGGGCCTCTCACTGCTGTGGCCTCTCCCGTTGCGGAGCACAGGCTCCGGACGCGCAGGCTCAGCGGCCACGGCTCACGGGCGCAGCCGCTCCGCGGCATGTGGGATCTTCCCGGACCGGGGCACGAACCCGTGTCCCCTGCATCGGCAGGCGGACTCTCAACCACTGCGCTACCCCGGAAGCCCTGATGTGGTCCTTAATTACCTATAACCTCACTGTGAACCAGTCTCTCCACTGACCCCACACTCCACCCATCCTGACCTCCTCTGTCCCGCGTGCACATCACATCTAATCCTGCTCTAGCAGGTCCTTCAACTGAACAGCTCTGGCTCCAGATGGCCACAGCGGTCTCCACTGTGTCATCCAGGTCTGGGATCCCAAGTCACATCTTCAGACACCACATCCTAAATCGCCACCATAGCCTCCCTTTATTACCCTCTGTCACAACATCCTGATTTACACCCCCTCTTCACCATCTGAAATTATCTTGCTCATTTATTTATTAACTAGTTTATTAACATCCATCACCTGTAGAATATAACCTCATGAGATCAGAGACTTGGATTTGCTTGCCACTGTATTCTTAGTGCCAAGAGCACTGCCTGACACAAAGTACCCGTACAAGTAGCTGATTAACCCACCTGATCTACAGTAAAGTACCGAGGCCACAGAAATTCACCATCACTCAAGAAAGTCAGTTATATTCTCTAGACATTTTTCTAAATTCAGACAAAAAAAAAAAAATCAGAGAACTTACCGGGACTCTAAAAATGGAACTGTCCATACACTATGTAGTTTAAATGACAGACACCACACACATCAGGAGGCAGACGTCCTGGGTCTGTGTCTTGGCTTTGTTACCTAAGAGCCATGTGGCCAAGGACAAATTCCTTAGCTCTCTGTGCCTCGGTGCCCTCATCTACAGAGTAGGGCAGTAACAGGATCTTACAGAGTTGTGACGATTAAACCAATCATCTGAGCTGGTATCAATACACAGCAAGTTCTCACAAGGGTTCCTGGCAACTTAACAAACGTTGGCCATTGTCATCATCAGCCAATTCTCCATTTTCATGTCACTTGTGAGCACTGCCAACTCAACACTGCAAAAAGGCAGGGCGTTAAAAAATGAAAATTCACCTCCATGGACATTCTCCAGTGTGAACAAGACTGTTACCTTGCAGATAACAACGGGATTCTTCCTGGCACTACTCAGGCTCCTGCTGGATCCTATTCCCTGGAGAAGATCCCAGGGGAGACTCCCAGGACAGCACTGAGATGGCAGAAAGCCATCTCAAACAGGTTGATGCTAACAGTATTATCGGCCAAAACAGATGCTGCAACCCCCTGTCCCTTTTGAATGTCCTGTGGGCATTCAAAAGAAAATCTTCTGGTTACACAGCAATTTCATCTTAAAAAGATCTGTTGCTTTCAACAGAACTGCAGTTACTTTGACATAATATATGTAATGAGGTAAATAACTTTGTGGGCAAGTGGAAGGGAATGGCCTTATCAGGACCTTAGACTCAAAACAGGGATGCAACAGCTAAAAGCAGCCAGGCCTTAGACTGAGCCCCCCTGCCTCCTCGGCCCTTGACTGCAACACAGATCAAGGCTGAAGACCCAAGGTCTGGTCGGTCTTCTGATCACTGGGCAAGTCAACTCCCTCTGTGGGCCCAGGTGTCCTCACCTGTAGAATACTGGGAGTGGATAAATGGTCTTTAAAGTCCCTCTAAGGTCTGTGCTGCTGAATTCTGTACACGTGAGAGGGAACCATTACCCTGGTACCAGGTGGAATCATAAAAGGGGTGTTCATCATCTGAGTTACCTTCAAGCACAATTAAGGTGCCAAATAATATCACCACCACCCCAAAAATGTCTCACTGTAGGAAAACTGAAATTTTTTCAGTTGCCTTGAGTGGCACTTGACTAAAATAGGAGAAATTAATGTTTTCAAAATAGCTCTCTCCACCCCAGCGTGTCTCCCATAGATACAGAGATTTTGCATCTGGTAGGGGTAACGTGCAAAGGGCAGGGGACACGCAACTGACGGACGAGGCAAGGAAAGTTTCCGAGGCATAAAAGGCAAACACCCACCAGAAATGTCATTCTGTTGTTAATACGAGTCTTGAGTTATTTTTGTCTCTAAGTAATTATTAAAGACAAGTCATAAAATCCTGTATGAACTTCTGGGCAATGACACAGGATTTAACAGACAGATGTAAAAATGATAGTGTTCTTTAAAAAAAATCAGTAAGAATAGGACAGTTACAGGGACTTCCCTGGTGGTCCAGTGGTTAGGACTCCACGCTTCCACTGCAGGGGCACAGGGCTGATCCCTGGTCGGGGAACTAAGATCCCGCGTGCCGCGCGGCACGGCCAAAAACAGAGTAGATCCTGAAATAGGAAAAGAAAACGCTACAAGAACAGGACAGTTACAGCTAAGTTCACTTCTGGTGCCACACCGTAAAAGAATAAAATAGAGGAGCTCAGTGTGAGTTGCACTACAGACGTCAGGCTGGTGGGACTACCTTGCTTAAAATACAGTCCCCACCTCCTCTCTCCTCCACGTGCCTCCAGCTCGTCACACTGCCCAAGTCTCCCAGGTAACAACGTACGTCATCACAGTCGCCGTGCCTCTGCTTACAGCCAAGGTGCTGTTTCACAGAGCTGGATGGAAACTTGGTATCATCTATGTGTATGCCCTCATTTTATAGGTGAGAAAAACAGAGGCCCAAAAAGGACTGCTAACTTATTAAGGTTACCAAGGCAACCTGCCCATCTCCAAGCTCGGAGTCAACTATTCCTGAGAGATCTTTTAAAGCTTGACATTTGGAGACTTCCGTGAATATGAATCTATGTTTTCTTAATGCTCAGATCTGCATAAAAGGTCAGATGACTAACCTTATTTACTCTCCCTCTTCCCTCCTCGTCTTTTACTCACTCCCATCCACACTCAATAATAAATAAAATGGAAAAAAATACTAAAGACGGGTGGCATATCTGGAATAGAAGCAAAGGAAATAGATCCCTACCATTCTAAATGCCTTGGGTCTAATTTCCTATCCTTTTTCTTCCACAAATAAAACTGGTCTGAGAGCCAAGAATGAAAGTGAATGACAAGTCAAAATTATTTTCTTTCATCTGGAAGCATCAGATAAAGCAGCGAGGAATCCATGATCGAAGGGGGAAAAAGAAGTTTCTTTTCTTTCCATTATCACTCTTTACTCTTTCCTGTTTAAGGGACAAAAACCTAGCCAACACTGGCCTCCTCGGTAATCGCGGTGGTGAGGCTCCAACACGCAGAGCACACCCCAGCTTCACACAACCCTCCCGGCCCCGTCCCTCTGTGCCAAGTGGCCTCCTTCACTCGTCTGCCTGGCAGAACTCCAACCCGGACGGTCCCAATGCTCACAAGGGCACACAATTGTCCAGAGACCCAACAGTGGGCAGTGGGCCGAGAAGGACCCGTGGTGCCCCAGTCTGAGGTGTTCAAGTGCCCTGACCCTCTGGCTCTTCCTGGTAGGCTTCTCGGGATCAGGGACTTTATAGCTGCAAGGAAGGACAGCTTAGGAGAGCCATTCCTAAGATTTTAAGAGCATGGTTTGATCCTGCAAATGCCACTTTCCACCAGCAGCTGCACCCACAGGCCTCTAGGACTGCAGCAAGGGAAGAAGGTTCTTTAGCGAACATCAGTTACTAGGTCTAAACTATGTTTTTCAAAAAGCACACCCAAAACCCACAAAGTAGGGCATTTAAATGATTAAAGATAACTTCCTAACAATGGTGAGAGGTTACATTAACTTCAGTTTTGTGGTCTTGAATCTTCTCCATCAAGTTCCTGATTTAGAAAAGAGCTTCATTCAAAGGCTGCAACTTCTTAGACCAGAATCAAGGCAGAGATGACTCTTTTCTAAAGGAAGAAAGGTTCACGCTATCTTGGGGCAACAAGATAAAGCTTAAAATGCCTTGTAGTAAATAAGTGTGTATATATGTCAAGATGGAAGTGTATGCAATTAGGTATTTTGCTAATATAGATTTTAAAGATAGTAACAAAAGATTACTTCTCTTCTTTATCTTAATTTCTATGATTCCAAATCTCTGGGCCTTTTCTCTACCTAAATTAAATATTCTTGGCATATTAAATAGGTAGAACTACAGAGAAACAGCCTCAGGTAGGGGAAAAAAGCTGAATGAAAAATCACCACGTAAAACTTGGTGTGGGAATCCCTCCACCCCCAGTTCCCTCCAACAGCCAGAATTATTATCTTAGGAAAAGGGCCTCCAGAATCATGTATTTTTCACCTAAGCCAGAGAACTCCGGTCTCATCTCACCTGAGCCATCTAATAGGGTGCCATTTGCCACGTGTGGCTTTTTAAATATAAATTTTAATTAATTAGAATGAAATAAGATAAATTCCGTTCTTCAGTCACATTAGCTACATTTCAAATGCTCGACTACCACATGTGGCTACCGTGATGGTGGCCCTGCTAAGCCACATGAGTGAGGAACCTGCTTCACCGATTCTTCATCAGAGAGTAGAATTATGCCTATCAGTAAACATCTGTTAAAGGAATAAATTCTCTATCAGCAAATGGGGCTGTAAAGAATTAATTAATAACCAAATACCCAGTCCGATTTGTTAAGCCTTGAGAAGGCTTGGAAGGGTGGGCAACAGCAACTTCACCACCACATGACTGCTCTCCACTACCTTCTCTCATTATTAGTAAGACCTAAGTTCTTTAATCTAAAATTCGATGACATCAAACAATACTGAATCCACAGGCCACATAGCCATGTATATATAAACTGCCTTGACAGTGGTCATATGGCTATCAAGAAAAGAACATCCATGATTTATCCACAAAATATATTCAAATGCTAACATCCATTTTACATGCCCACACTTGTGTTATCATACAAAATTAACTGTGCTATCTTCCCATGAGTGTCCTACACATATGATCAAATACACATATGAGAGCACCTCAAATCTTGGGACCAAAGCCATATATCCACTCAGAATATGCCGGTTGGGTTCTCCTACCACTAAGAGGATAAAGAATGCACCTTCACCTCTCCTTCTGCTCCCTTTGTGGTCCATCTTGGAGACTGCAGTGGGCTCCACAAAGCCAGTCAGTTTTAAGGAGGAGATATAGCACTCCAGTGTAAGCTCATCTGGGGACAGACTGAAAACTGGGAGGCTCCACTTCTCAACCGGCTCAGCTCCTGTGAAAGTCCTCAGTCCTCTCTGGTCTCTCCCTCTTCCACTCTTTTTTATTTTATTTTATTTTTTTTGCGGTACATGGGCCTCTCACTGTTGTGGCCTCTCCTGTTGCGGAGCACAGGCTCCGGATGCGCAGGCTCAGCGGCCGTGGCTCAAGGGCTCAGCCGCTCCGCGGCATGTGGGATCCTCCTGGACCGGGGCACGAACCCGCGTCCCCTGCATCGGCAGGCGGACTCTCAGCCACTGCGCCACCAGGGAAGCCCTCCCTCTTCCACTCTTTAACCGGCTGGCTTCTATTCCAGCCTGGAGCCTTAGCACCGCTTCCTTCTTTGAAAGCTCCCTCTTGCCTCCACCGAAATCCAAAGGTAAAATGTTCCCTCTACTGATGTGGTCTCTGAAGAGGAACACTCTTCTATTCTCTGGGAGTTCCACTCAACCTTTCAAAACCAATCTGCACTCAATCACTCAAGGGATTGTTGGAGCAAGTTGTTTAAAAATTTCACCTACACCTCTTAGAGTTAATACATAATTTGCCTTGACTGTGATGTGGTTTTCATGTTGGGGAAAAGGGAGGTTGGGGACACCCATGAAAGAACTGGCCAACCAGCCAAACTGCTGAGAAATGTGAGGCGGTTACAGCTTCAACCCGAACAGCATGAAGAGAAGACCCACTGATGTAGAAATACGTGAACAGTCTTCCTGCACAAAGGCTGAGACGTCCATACGCTATCAATGGGGCTTTAAAAGAACAGTCAGGGCTCTGATGGCTTATGCCATCAAGCATAAGCCCACCTCCCACAAGCACCTTGGAGCTTCAGGTTTTCATATAGAAACAAGCAAAAATATTCTAATGATATTACTTTTGCTTCCGATCTTTTGGAAGGGAAGGCGCTTGAAACCTTTCTTCCTTAACAGCTCCCCTGAGTAAGCAAGAACACAGTGCTTGCCATCATGTTTCTTCCCAACAGAGCTTCACAGCTTCCTGGGTGAGACGCAGTCTTTCTTGGTCTTTAACAGCCATAGCTAGAGTTTCAACACAGCAGGAGGCTCACACTAGGTGGTTTGAGTCCTTTTAGTGTATAGACTACTTATACTATTTGCTCACATGACGCGTTTAAAAAGATAATAAAATGCCCTTGGAAGGCAGAAATGTTTGACTTATCCTCTCTCAGGTGCCACTTTAGGCACTTTGTGCTGCCCCGGGGAAGGAGGGCCGGGAGGTGGAACACGAGACCATCTACCTCTCACCAAGGAGGTCTTGGACCCCCATCCTATCGATACTGGAACGTGCGAGAGTCACCTTTACGCTCAGTTAATGTCAACAGCCCCAACTGTTTTGCTGCTCGTCTGAGTGGAGAGGAATAGTAGCAACGCCACACATGCTAACCCAGTACAACTTCTGAAGCCAGAGTGGGCGTTTCCGGCTGACAAGTTCACTCAGTACCAATAGCATCTTTTCTTTTGTCTCTGTGCCAACTGAGAAAGGCCATGGAAACACTAGCTTGTATAGATGTAGCCCAAGAGAAACAGCAGGTACCATTCCAGACAAAGGGAACAGACGTTTGATTAGACCCAAGAGGTGAACTTGAAAGCAGGGACATTCCAGTGACAAGGAGGAGGGGTCTGACAGAAGCAGGTAGTTGACAAAGGAAGACAAACTAAGGAGCAGACGAGAAAGCAGCCAGTGACGCTGCCAGGCATGCGTGGATGGCTCAGATGCACTTGATTTTTACAGTTAAGCTATCTCCTATCCCCTTGAAAGGACCGCCTTCTAGAAAGGGCCAGGGCCAGGGTACACACGCTTCTCCACTGTGTTGAGGAAATGCCGCCCTGAAAACACAACCAAACTGCAGACGGTTAGAAACTGCTGCTCAGAGCACGCGCTGTAAAGCAGGTGACCGTTCTTACCGGGAGATGACTAAGGGGTATGTCCACCTGTCCCAGGAAGTCGTCTCGTGTCTGTTGAGAAGAGAGAAAAGAATTAATGTTTCCGTCTATTTGCTGAGTGTCAGCATTCTTAGAAGTGTTTCTTTACAAATAGAGAAAGGTCCAGGGCCTGACATGGGAGAGCAGGGGGGATGGGTTGAAGGCAGAGACCCAGGTGAGGCACAGACAGCCGTCGCCTCGGAGACCAGTGAGCCCAAGGCCTCACACACCTGACCTTGAGCTGCCTGAGACTCTGCAGGGCATCTACCACCCAACCCATTGGAGACAAATCCTCTCTTGGACCTGGAGAGCATGCGATCAGTCAGGGAAGGGACACCTGGGACCCCAGAAGGTTTGGGGGCACAGGTGGCCCAGTTTAAAGAGAAGATGGTAAAGAAATGCTGGGACCATTTTCACGAATATTTATCAAGTGCTATAAACAAAAGAGCTCCTTGAGAGCTGACAGTCTTGGGAAAGAGTCTAGTTATTAATATATCTTATACATTACTTATTAAAAAATGGCACTGAACTTTCAGTCTAGTAAGTACACTGCTTCAGAATCCAAGATCACGCATGAGCTACTGGTTACATTTTTGGACACACTGTGCTTCTTCCCCTCTCCATCTCCCACACAGATCTCGATGAAATGCACGTGGAGAAGCTCACAGGTGCCCTTTCAGACTCTGGGAAGCACCGGAAGTCGTAACTCAGGGTCAGGGGTCCCTGGTCTGGACCACGGGGTGTCCAGTGGGTCACGCTGACACAATGTCCTGCTGTAGGAGGGCTTGTGTCAGAGCCTCTGATGCTTAGATGACCTGCAATGTGAACCAGAAGGAACACGACGACTTCTGTTACCCGTAAAAACACGCAGTTGCTTCTACCACATTCCAAATGCCTATTATAGCTGGGAAGTTCTTCAGACATATCAGACTTGTCCTACTGCTAGCCTGGGGAAAAGCCCAAGAGACAATTCTGACCTCCTCACTCCGGATCCTGGGCTCTTGTTTTCACTCCTTACTGGTTTCCTATGAAATTTTCTAATTTATAAAACACGCTTTTGAAGCACACTTGGAAACATTCTCTTCTTGCATTTGAAAAGCAGTAGCAGATAAATGTGAACAAGATTTACTGAAATGATTTGCTCCATGCTTAGAATCTCCTTTTATGTGATTAACTAGAAAACGATCTGTGTCCTCTAAACAACACATGAAGGATAATGAAAAATCAGTTACTACTGGCTGAGCGTGCGCAAAGCAGGAGGAGAGCCCCCATCCTTCCGACAAGACTCCGCTTTCTTGTATTTTCTCAGCTACGTCTGCCTCAGCCCACCATGGATACCTCACCGAGCATATGGCCGTCAGGTGCCGATGCTGTATATCTTAACAAGCAGTGGTCAGCACAAGGCCCAGAAAGTGGACATCTTCACTGTCCGAAGAATTAGGGAGCAGTCCCATTCTGAATTTGTCTGATTTAACTGTAAAGCCAATGTAAATGTCAGTTAATTCCATGATCAAAAACACAGAAATGGGGACTTCCCTGGTAGCGCAGTGGTTAAGAATCCGCCTCTCAATGCAGGGGACACAGGCTCGAGCCCTGGTCCAGGAAGATCCCACATGCCGCGGAGCAACTAAGCCCGTGCACCACAACTCCTGAGCCTGAGCTCTAGAGCCCACATGCTGCAACTACTGAAGCCCGTGTGCCTAGAGGCTGTGCTCCGCAACGAGAGAAGCCACCGCAATGAGAAGCCCGCGCACCACAACGAAGAGGAGCCCCCGCTCACCGCAGCTAGGGAAAGCCCGCATGCAGCAACGAAGACTCAACACAGCCAAAAAAAAAAAACCCACACACACACAGAAATGTCTGATTCCTGACCATAAACTGTGTGTCTACCTAATGAGAGTAGTGAGGTCCTACCACTTGTCCCCTCTCCCCTCCTGCTACTGGTACTGGTACTGATACTGTGAAGGAACAGGACACGGGGATGCAACCATCAGAAGAAGACAGTCTTACCTGAAGCTCCGTTTCATAATCTGCTCTCTTTGAATAGCTATCTATCGATGGTAAACCTAAGTGCATTTTAACAAAAATTCACAAAACATCCACGTGCCCGTGTTGTTTTGCTTGGGAGATGTTAGAGTTCTAAACCCATCCGATGAGTTCACCATCTGAACCAAGAAGAGACAGGCACCTGCCGCTCAGGGCAAATCAAGTGCTGTGGCAAGGCCTCATCTAATCCTCACGGCAGCTGTAGCAGGTGGGCACCATTATTATACCCATTTTACAGAGGGGGAGCCTAGAGACCAGAGAGGTTCCTAGCTGGGTAGACTGGTTCCAGAGTCTGGGCTCTTAACTAATACACTGACCCCCGTCTCAATAATGGGCAGGAAAGCGCGGCTGTGTAGCAGCTTTGGGCTTCTCATCGGGATGCTGGCTCTCAACAGTGTGGATGAGAAGGGACTCTAATGAGAGCACAGTTTATGAGACTTCGGGGAAGGGGGTTCTGCTGAAACGCTCATCTGGGATGTTATCCTTAACACAACCTCCTGTTCCGAAGTTTATGGGATCCCAGTGGTACTCACTGCAAAGCTAGGCGGCTTCACTTGTACCTTAACAAGTTTTCTCATTACACTGAAAAGACAATTCCTAAAACAGACGAAGACAGAGCAACCTCACCCTTAAAGTAAACAGAAGGCTCTTATTTTCTGGTTTACATCAAGGGCGACTGTAATAAAATCATTTTAAAAATAAAATAGGGATCAAGTGTATAGAGCAGCACATGGTCAAGAGGTATTGGCTTAAAGAAGTGATTCACCCGTCAGTGGAACATGTTGGTGAGATCTAGGTTTCAAAACAACCCACTGTTGCCAAAAGTACAGACATTTCAGGCGATGTAAAGTATTTAGGTTAGTGACACTACACCAACATTAAATGTGTCTTCAATACCACAGGACATCTAGGAGGGACCAGAGGGCCTACTAGTGGCCTTTGCACCAAAATGAGAAGCTGGAGTATTTCAAGGCCACCTGGCTGTGCTGATATGGCAGGATCCCTACCTGCGGGCCCTGGAGAGCCAAGGTTTGAGGCCCTCAGAGCCCCGTTAGGTTATCACTGCCACAGGATGACACCTTGCACCAATTTTATAAAAATACATTAATCAAGTCACTTAAATAATTTCCATTACAAAATTATTTCCATCAGGCATCATGTTAACCCTAAGAGCTTACAAAACACCAAATTAGTTTCAACTCACACAGTACATACTGGCATTTCTTGTGCTTATTTTTAAGTGGTAACGGTTGTCAATTTCAACCTCAATTACCTGTCACACTATCCTAGAGGCTGAAAATGTGCAGGTTAGTAACACAATTATACATGCTCCCTTCTGACAAGCCATCAAATATTTTCCCAACATAATGACAATGCAAAATGGAGCCCTTGAAGTGTGTCACATAAGGTGAAACAAAAATCTATATTCCATTACTGGAAAAGTGAAATAAATATACCAAACAGTCTCTCTCTTAGAGTCTGTGTTCCAAATGACGATTAACTACATTCAAGACCATTCCTCCGAAGGAAAGGGACAAGTGTGTGCCCTTGAGAGGCCATGGAGAGGTACGTGAGAGGTATGTGTGAATATCACTGGACCCCAAAGCCTGGGGACAATCCCAATAGCTCCAGTGAAACCCTAACACAGCCCTCGGGCATTTCTCATCGTGCGCACCGGGCCAGAGATGCCAGCACTGAAGTGGACACCAGGCTTAGCTGTCCTCACAAAATAAACGAGAGGCAATTTCTCAAAGAACACATCCATTCAAGAAACACCACAGACTTTTGATCTTTAGGTTAGAATTGCACTCGAAGGATATGATCTGAATCTTACTATGTACTGATGACCACAGTGGTCACTGTGCAAGAGCTAGGCTAGGACTTCGTGCATTCCACATCGAAGCTGCAGGGGAGGAGGGGGACTATGTGGGGAGGACATCACCAGAAGTAAGGGGTGCTGGCACGTAAAGCTGGGGTCGTGAAGGCTCTTTAGGAAAGGTATATCAGAAAGGATGGGCGATTCTTGGAAGGTAAGATGACCCGTGTGTAATACAGGACCTATACATTAAAGCAGCGCTTTTTAAACTGTGAGTTGCAATCCCACTAGCAGTTCACAAGAAGCATTAAAACAAACTAGATACAATGGAATAAAAAATATTAGCGCCTCACATGAAATGTAAGTAAGTACTGTTTCGAGGAATTTCTTTCAATTACATACACAGGTGAGTGCGTGTACTAAGTTGTGATGTCAAATTAATTTCTCTTTGCGTGTCACCATCATGAGTTTAAAAGCCACTTAACTCCAGCAAATGATAGCCATCCAGTGCTACCCATGTCCTAGAAAGCATTAAGGAGCAACTTCCAAGAAAATTATATTGAGAATTTCTCAAGACAAATGGAAGAGAAGTACCAGAGGCATTAGAACGTAAGCCACAGAAAAAGAATTTAAGAGTAAAGACATGGAATGATTACATCTTCATGTATTACAAATCAAGGTTAATCTCCCAACTCTAAACAGAGAGAAGAATAACCTTTGTTTTGCTGCTAAACCAGTAAATGCTTCTTCCTTGCGAGGCTCGCAGCCCACACTCGGGCACCAGCACCGACCAGACAGGGGAAACGGGTTCTATTTTTAGAGTGACTTTGGAAGCATGCACTCTGAATTATCTAAATAATGAATGGCTTGAGAAACTTTTGCAAAAGCTTTTGGACAAAATGTTATAAATATAGTGACTCTTCAACAGTCTACTGTCTGGAGAGTCACCTGGGTGTCGAGATGCACTGTTTTAGGTGCTGTCTCATTCCT
The DNA here is from genome assembly GCF_039906515.1 of Pseudorca crassidens. Taxonomy (NCBI): domain Eukaryota; kingdom Metazoa; phylum Chordata; class Mammalia; order Artiodactyla; family Delphinidae; genus Pseudorca; species Pseudorca crassidens. The sequence goes on from NC_090307.1 coordinate 16,682,812, forward strand.
CAAGAGAGCACGAAGGCAGCTTTACCACCACACACGAAAGGACGGAGGAATATTCTTTTTTCTCCGTCCATACACTCCAGCCTGTCCTCCGACAGCGGAGCTGCTGCGGTTCAGGAGGAGAGCGTGAGTTTGGCCTCCACCCACACCACCCATCGCATAATCTAACGTCTTACCACCTGGTGCCTCTGGCTTTTCAAGGTGAGTTGTTTCAAAACGCAACGTCAAAGTTACCTTAATGAAACAGCCAAGTGGAATTCCACTAAAAATAAAGAAAAAGGTCCAGTGATGACATCCTCTGAACGCACACGCTCTTACCAAAATCCACTTGGTAAGCGCCAGAACACAAAACCCAAACGAAATTCAGATACTTTTTTTGCAAAACACAAAGAGCTTGCAGTCCGCCAGCCTCTCTGCCATTTCGTTCAGAGGTTAGGGCTGAAACCTCCCATTCACTAAAACGGAATAAGGTGTGTCCTGGAGACACAGGCTGTTAAGACCTCCCTGTCAACAAGATGTCAGAGCAAACTCCAAGGACTGTTACAGGCTCTGTAAATCACGCTGGGTAGGCGGGCGGAATGAAACCATGCTGGCTGGATGTGTGATCATGAAGGCCTCTATTTTAAGGGACACTTTGCTTGAAATACAGAAGACAAAACAGAAGGGGTAGACAGAGCAGAGAACCGTCCTGCTGGCAAAGGCTACGGTAGCTCGGCAGTAGCCGCCAGGCTTTAACCAGGAGCATAACTAGACCGGTTCAAACTGGGCTTTCAGGTTCCAGGGGAGTCCCCACTGCTCCAGGTGTCCTGCTACCACATCAGGGATGAGGTGCGCTTGACGCCCCCTCCTCCCTCCAGGTGGGTGGAAGAAGCTCCTGGGCACAGTCCAGTCCTCTCCCCCCTCCAAATGTAAGCATCTTCCAGGCCAGGGGTCAACTGAGGGCCACAGGAATTACAGCCTTCTGCCAAACTTGATACTCTGAACTTAAGATCCAATAAACTCCGGGAATACAAACACTGGGAAAGAGATTTGGGAACCAGACGCACAAAATGGGAGCCGCACTGCTGAGGTCACTGGCTCCTTCAGGCAGGGGGTCACCCATAGGCAGACGATGCTACACTGTGCCCGGCCTGAAAGGCACAGAGACTAGGTGCCCTCACCTCCTAGGGGCAGAAGCTAACTGGCCCTGTACTAGATAGAGAAAAGTAACATGAGCCGCATCTAGAACTTGAAAATTTCTAAGTCCCATAAAAAAAATAAACAGGCGAAATTAATTCTAATAATATATTTTAGTTGACCCAATATATCCAAAATATTCATTTCAACATGTAATCAATATGCAGATTATTACTAAGAGTGTCTTACAGTCTTATCTTTGTGCTAAGTCTTTGAAATCTGGTGTGTGCTTCTCGCCTACAGCACACCTCGCTTTGGACCACCTGCATTTCAAGTGCTCGATAGCCACAGGTGGTGGGTATCTCTGTACAGACACTGACCATGACTGCCGCATCTCAGAGGCATGAATAGAACGCTGCAGGGATACAGCGGGGGAAGTGACTAATTCTGTCCAGGGTCAAGGGCAGGCATGACTTTACGGAGGATGAAGTCTTCATGCAGGGCCATTTCTTCTCTGGAGAAGTTTTACGATCAATTTTTCTGCAAGCAATTTTAATGATAGATTAAATGTATAAAGAACAAAAGAAAGTAAAGATACCTCTAGATTCTGTTGTTTATCTGTGAACTCAGCTACCAATAAATAGACTTTAATAATCTGAATGAAATGATCCACGCCAGACACGTTTAGTAACCAAAGCAGGGTAAAAGGATGATCGAAGGATGGGGAAAAGGGCACCTAGGGACACCATGGGTTCAAAGTCATTTTTATAGTTTGATTTCATTAACAGGTTTACTGCTAAAAGCTCTTCCTCACACTTCCAGGCATTTGAGACTAGCAGCCCAGCTCCTTGTCTCGCTGGACAGTAGTTTGGGTGTGCGGAATATCGTCCTCAAGCAAAAACAGATCACATGTAACATAAATGCAGTATGGTATCATTCTTGGAATTTTAACGAGTGACGACTCCGAGCTACAAGAGGTACTAGAGGTACTGGAGCTACAGGAGGACGCTGACTGACTTTTCAGAGGAGCTCTGGCATCCCAGGTAGGTCCTGATAAGGCTTTTTCTGCAGTGGCTGCGTTCTGGCTGAAACCACATCTCTGGCCAGTGGCCTCTATCAAAGTTTGCTGGGGGGAGAGCTCCATCCAGCCATACCCTGGTAAGAACCTCAAGACCGCAAAGAATAATAAGCTTACGAGCAGCTCACCAATCGTGTCTCAGAAACCTGTTATTAGCAGGTTAAGAAACTTGCCCAGGGTCACCGAGTTAGTAAACAGCCTCCAGAATATGAACGCAGGCAGGCTGGCTCCAGGGTCCATGCTGTCACCACCACAGAGTGACGTCACACTCCACGGACTTAAAAACGAACATTAACAGGCTCCCCCTACCCCCAGAAGACTCTAGTCTGATGTGCTGCTGCCCCCAACTCCACATCCCCTCAGGTGACACTTGCCAGATACAGTTCTTGCAATCTGTCAACTCCCATGGAACATAATCTCAGCACTGTCTGTCCTGTGCATATTCTTACATGTGTCCTTCTTTCCTTACCTGTATATTAATACAAAAATGAAACAAGTGAAGTATACGTTTGAAAGAGAAATGAAATGGAGCTAAAGACTTCTTATTCTTTGATTAATCCCCTCCCCCTGCCCCAATATCTTTTAAAGCTGAGCTCTTCAAACTGCAGCAGGCAGACCTCGGAGGATAAACAAAGACTTTCCAGGGAACTTGGGCATGCGAAGTTTTAAAGAAATCAGTTTCTAGACCCCTCCATAGGTCCTCTTCCCTAAACTCGATGTGCCTGAGAACAGAGTCTGTCTTCTGCTCCCTCACCTTTCCTAAATCACAACCCCCTTCTCCCACTTTCCAGAGAAAGGCGTACTTCTCACCCTTCCTAATCTCACCACCGTGCGGTTTTCTGGGTACAGTTTGAAAAGGCACAGCTCCCGAGCTGAGGGGACATGAGACAGACTCTTACTTCCCCTGGACGACTAGGCTCATGGAATGACAATGTCTTGCATATTTACCATCCATCCAACTAATTTTGTTGTTTATTTGATTTAAAAAATGAAGTCAGATTTTTAAATGACAGGAAATAGCCTGATATGGCTGACGTGTTTTTAGCAATAAGGACTGATTTGGTTTAATTCAATTTCATGGCAGGTATTTTCCATAAAATGGGCTGTATCTGCGATCACATGATAAAAAAGAACCAAAATACTGGATATGTTATGAAATATATTTAAAGCACACACAAAATACTCAATACATTAAAAATTACATCTTTTGCAATTATTGGACTAATAACTTATCAAGTTACGATAAATTATAGATGTCATCTTAAAAAAAATGTGTGAGAAACAGTTCTTCAAAATTCTTTTTAAGGTTTACTGAGCAGAGACGTTTGGAGACCAGAGTTTAAAGCACACAATCGATCATCAAGTCAGGTCATTAACTGGGTTGTTATTAAAAAGTTTCCCTCAAAACTCATTAAGTATTTAAAGCTTCCTCCTCCAGGGGACAGGGCTGCAGCCATGAAAAGGAAAGGCTTCTCCTTTCCATATACTACGCTGGTGAGAAAAACAGCCTGGAGAGGAAACCTTCAAAGCTTTGTGAAAAATTAAGCAAATGATTCCATGCACCTTCAGATTACACCATTTAAAATAAGGAATTTGAAGGACGAAGAGGAATGTCAGTTTCAGATTCCAGCAGGTGCACATTTAAGAGCAGCAGAGTGTGGGTCCTCTTCCACTCCGGCACCTACAAAGGACACCCTGGGAAACAATGGCCCAACACCTCCTCCTTCTCGGCTCTTTAGGACAGATTAACATCCACGGGTACCTGAGTGCAGTTCTTCTGAACAGAAGCACCAGGACTCAAGTGTGGAGGTAACCAGGGGCTCCTGGCCTGGCTGGACGTTACGATCTCCTGGGAAGCTCTCAAAGCGCTGCTATACCCAGGCCTCACCTGAGACAATTAAATTTCTGGTAGAGGGGCCCAGACCCAGGTGTGTTTTAGAAGCTCTCCAGCTCATGCTTATCTGAGGCCCGGGTTGACACCCAGTGAGTAAACCTCTCGGTTTTCCTTCTTCACGAAAGAGCAACTGTGACTACCTGTTAAACTGGTAGAATTATACTGATTAGCAAACTCATATTAAATCGCAGCCTCTGAAGGTATAAAAGAGTTCGTGTTCCCTGCATCCCAACCCCAGAGCTCCCCTCCTTTGTGCCTCTACTGTCCTCCCAGAGGAGAACTAGCTGGACCCATTTACACGCGTTGGTAAAAATAACTGCCCGGGCCCGGAATGTGGATGAGATGGGGGAGGGGGACGATTTCTGGCCACCCCTGTTTGGAACCCTAGCCCTCTGGCCTGATAGGGCTGAGATATTAATAGGAATGAGACTCACAGGTGCACAGACAAAGCACAGAGATTTCACTGGTCATGGCCAAGGGCTATCTGCTTGCCATTCTAATACCAGGGCTAAAAAGACAAATCCCATTTCAAAATAGAATCAGAGAATGTGGTCTTTAGGAGGGACCTCAAAAGTCATCCAGTGCAAAATATCTGAGACTCCTCTCTCTGTCCATCCTTCAAGTGGGTGCTCACCCCGCCTAGTTTTAAGCACCATCAGTGATGGGGAGCTCACTACCTACTGGGTCGGGAGAAAGGGTATAGGCTTTGGATGCATATACGCCTAGTTTAAAAGTCCCATGTCTATCTAGAAGCAGCTGAATAGCTAGAGGCAAGTTTCTTAATCACCACCAAAGGTTGATCATCTCATCTGTAAAACAGGGATAGAAACAACTTTATTGTGCACAGTCACTGGGTATTAAATGGGACAATTGGATTCAATGAGCATAATTCCTAACCCAGGGCTTTGTACCCTCAGCACCGCTGGCATTTGGGGCTAGATAATACTTTGTTGCAGGGGACCGTCTATGCTACGCATTATAGGGTTTTAGAAACATCCGGCTTTTATCCACAACATGCAAAAGCAATCCCTGCCCCTCAGTTATGATAACCAAAAACAGCTCCAAATACTGTCAGATGTCTTGTGGGGGGGGGGGTCGTGGATGGGACGAAACTGCCCCCAGTTGAGAACCGCTGTCCTAATCCACTTCCCCCCCTGTACTCCGTAAGGCGTTCATCGCATCTTTGGGCAATTCTGTAAGAATGTTCTCGTGATCTGGTGTTCGTTTTTTCTTTAACTCCCACCCCCCGAAGCACCAGGGAAGAAGGAAGCGTAAGTTATGTTTCTGTACCTCGAAAGTGGCAAAGCTGAGACCTGAACAAGAGTCCCCCTGACTGCAGCACTTAACATTTGTTTCTACAATACCACGTTCTCTTAGGGGCTAGCTAATCTCTCACAGGGGGATGTGAGTGGCTTAATCGCTCATTTGAAGAAAGTTCCGTCCTTACCAGTTCTAGCTGGTTTCCCTCTCCCCCTCCCCCTACCCCGCGAGCAAAGCTTCATGTCCTGGACTATTTCCTAATTAATGTGTAAAACAGAGAGTGGGACAGAGTTCACTAGATGGCTGCCAGGAAAATCCCTGAGAAGCTGAGACTGGTGGCTGAGTTCCTTCTCCGAGTGAGCTGTGTTTACGATCAACAGCAAGAGCTATGCAGTTATCAGGAGGGAACTGAAGCTCTGGGCCAAAAACGTTTCCAGAACAAGGAACCGTGTTGTAAAGAGCTATAACTGAAAGCATACAGTTGGGCTGGCGTCCAAGCCAGGAAGGCCCAGGAACATGGGAGAGAGAATGTGCGTGTACTTTAGATAAAAATCACAGGGGAGAAAAATGCCCCCAATATTCCCTTCCCTGTCACATCAAAAGTCTTGAACAATCAAACCAACGGAGACGGAAGTTAGCATCATGGGCACCAAACCTTAAGTTTTCAACTGATGTCTCAAAACACAAGGCAAACCTGGGAGAAGAAAGCTGTGACTTTTTCGGAGAATCACGGGGCACTAACACTCAAATGCCCACATGCGGTGCAAGAAGTGGTCGAATATCCGTGTTATTTGTAAACCCCACTAGCGCTGGAACCAGGATGAGGCCAGCGAGGCCCCGAGAGCAGGGCTGCTCATGCTGATTTAAGTGCTTTCTTAAATGCTGAACCCCAGATGCCTCTCTTGCTCCCTCTTAGTCCTTGCCCTGAAACCCACCTTTGTTGCCAGGTATGCCCTGCACCAATGACTCAAAGGAAGGGGAGGTACCGCCTTTGAGAAGCACACGGCCTAGATGCACGGGTTCTAAATTATAGGCATGGACGTGAAGTGGGCCAGGGAAAAGAATCCCAGAGGCTGGCCCCTTGGGTGCTAGTCCTGGCTCAGGAACCAACTAGCTGCATGACCTTGGGCACTAAGCCTTCCCTGCACCAGGTTCCTCATCTGGAAAATGGGGCAATGACCACCTGTACTTCCTGTTTCATAAACCATCACACACCTCAAACGTCCGTGTGTGTGGAAGACTTGTGCAAGCTACTGTGGAATGTGATTAAGCTGCCCTATTAATGGATACTTTGAGAGCTGAGAAATGGGAGGAGTCGGGAGGATCCCTGCCGATAGCCAGCCAACTGTAAAGCACACGGCTATTTTTAGAAACTCGATGGTTCAATCAGTCTGGTCGTCAATCAGAAAACTTCTTGTATTGCCAAGAGCTCAGCACAGACAGTCTGAGAAACCCTGTTCCATCCTGAGGGCAACCCACATGAAAGAGCCTTAAAAACGAAATGAACTGTTGTAAAGTTAATTATCCCTTAAAGAATAAATACATGAAAATGGAACTTAATGTCAAGGACTGAAGGAAGACTAAATAAGCATAAAAAGGTTAGTCTAAGCTTCGAAACAACTTCTTTCTTTTTTTTTAAAGATGATCTGCAGTGAGGCTATTCAACAACTTTTAAGAAGTTACACAAAAGAATCCATTTATGTATATGTTGGTTGTGCGGAACAGGAAAGCTATAATCCTAAAGAAAACTGTATCATAAATAGTGATCCCGAGGCTAGACTACAAAGGCTCAGGACATCTATGAAGTGACCGGAGCGTGAAGCAGCACTCACCTGGGGGCTTCAACTACCCTCTGCCTCCACCCTGAGATTCTCGGCTAACATCCCTCACTAGCTGGGGCGACATGGGGCCAGGACGAGCCCCTATCGACATCATCCCACTGTCACCCCTCCAACTGCACACTGCAGGGAATGGCAGGGCGTGGGGGCAATGACTCTGACAGCAGAGGTGAGTCACCTCCGGAGCTGAGTTTGGGGCCAGGGCAACGTTCTAGGTCCTCCTAAATGTTAATGAGCACTCTGCATTACCCTCCATCATATTTCCATGGCTTATCTTAATAGGAGTTAAAATTTCCCTACAAAAATCTTTAAGTAAAACTAAGGTCATTACTTTACCTTGGGATGTGCAGGTACCAGCTTGAAAAAGCATAGGCTGCGTCAGTGACTGCAGGGACCCAGGCAGAACTGGGGAGCAGTGCTCTCTCTCTGACCTCGAGCGAGCTACTTAGCTGCTGGAGTTGTGAAAACAATACGTGCAAACCTGGCACCAGACACTGAATAAAGGAGATGCCTGACAAGTAAATTAAACCGTTGTTATTCTACAGTATACTTCCTTTCCCAGAAAGAAAACCAGGAAGAGTCACAAATTGGAGACTGCCTTTATGAGCTGGTCTATGTGTTCATAGCCATAAACTGTACAGAGGTCTAAACAAAAAAGGCACATAAAAATATAATTACATTCCCATGTAATTCTTAACCTTCTCATTGATCAGAGCATCCGACTGCATCAAAATTAAACTTCTAGTGACCACCTTCCTGGGCCAAACATTAATTACTGGAACACTGAAGTGGGTGTCAATCTACAGCAATGGCCCCGGGAATTTGAACGCTCTCAGGTAAACAGATATAAGGTAAACACTTAAATGAGCTTTAAACTGTCATTCTTTTTTATTTTTTTAATTAAGTAATTAATTTTTGGCTGCGTTGGGTCTTCGTTGCTGCACGCGGGCTTTCTCTAGTTGCGGCGAGCGGGGGCTAACTCTTTGTTGCGGTGCGTGGGCTTCTCATTGCGGTGGCTTCTCTTGTTGTGGAGCTCGGGCTCTAGGCGCACGGGCTTCAGCAGTTGTGGCACGTGGGCTCAGCAGTTGTGGCTCGCGGGTTCTAGAGAGCAGGCTCAGTAGTTGTGGCGCACGGGCTTAGTTGCTCCGCAGCATGTGGGACCTTCCCAGATCAGGGCTCGAACCCATGTCCCCTGCATTGGCAGGTGGATTCTTAACCACTGCGCCACCAGGGGATTCCCCAAATTGTCATTATTTTATCTATTTTCTTACTTGAGTTTTTCTCCATACTTCAAAGGAAAAAGTATTGAAGGAGTTACCTGGGGCCCTAACTCATCATGGATCTAAGGAGAATTCTTAGATTTCTATGCCTTATTATCTCCATTATAAACTACAGTAATTCTAAGGCTCTTTATGTGTGTACAAGTCCCAGAACTTAACAAGATAAACTTACTGTACCAGTCTGTCTTGTCCTTAGTGACAATTTTGGATAAAATATTAACTTGAAAGTTTCTATAGTAATCTGTAAATCAAGCAATATGCACCTACTTTCAATTTAGAAACTGACAGAAAAACCTAGAACAGTAGAGAGAGTGGCACATGGCGCAAACCCTGCCCACTGGAACCTCACACTGCATCATGGTGGAGCCCCTCCCACCCAGCAGAGCCCAAAATACACTGGAATTCAATCGTGTTTATTACACTGAGTGGAGCTGGGGCTGTTTTGACTACCATGTCCAAAGAAACTACAAGCATGACTTCCACAGACCGAGTTCTTTTCTTCTCCTTCTGGCATGACTCTGAGGACCAGACACCTGTGCACGGCAGCACTGAGAGAGGGTGGCAGTGGCTCTGTCTCTGACTTTCACTCTACTCCCAGCCCTGCGTCTTATTTTGATGGTGACTTGATGCGGTTACTTAATCTCTCTAAGCCTCAGTTTCCTCATCTGCAAAGTGGGGATGATAATAGCAACACTGAGATGTGGTGTGCGAACCAGCAGTAACTTTCATATGGAGAGAACCCAGAGAGTGTTAGCTGCATCAGGACCAATAGACGGAAGGGGGTATTAAACCCAAAAATATTTTTTCAGGTACAAAGCGCAGCCAAAACTTCTTTTAAGCTGGGGGTAGTAACCCTCCCGAATGTGTGCATGACACAATTCCTTTGAAGCTGTAAAGCAACAACAACGGTTAGCACACATGGGACACTCACTCTGTGCCCAGCACATTCTAAGTGCTTCACGTAACTCACCTCCCTCAATCCTCCCAACAAGCACATTACGGACACGCAGACTAAAGCATGGAAAGGCTAAGTAATCTGTCCAAGGTCAGACAGCTGGTAAGTAGCTCAGCCCAGATCTGAACTCTCACCTAACACGTACAGTCTCTGAAGAGTCACGCAGGCTTAGCTGCCTGTATTCACAGTATAATCCCCAATTCTTATGTCCTTTGTTTTCTTGCTGGATAAAAAAGTCTTCTTACCCAGGCGCTAGCTCATCCTTGCCTGTTCCTTCAGGAGCCCGTGGGACAAGTGGCAGGTCATTAAGGGACCCACTTAATTACATTTTGAGAATAAATAACAAAGTTGAGCCTTACTTTGGATGCCATTCTGAGAAAAACTGAGAAGAGTTACAACTATGACTCTTAAAATCGTATAAAAGCCAGAGAGTCTTTTCTAAGCTCTCCACCACCCTCATCCCAATTCATCTCCAAGAGGGGCCAGTGGAGGCGAGGACACTGCTTTTCTAAGCAATGTATTTATGAAATACGTATAACCTAATTATAACTGTTTCAGACCCTGTCTGTTAAAAGCTGTCCACGTTTTCTCTACCCACCCAGAGAAAACAATCTCGGGCGTTTCAAAGCCACAGTAATGGAGACTAGCTTTACAGTTAAATTTTCAAAAAGAAAACAAAATATATCCAATTTATACAAAGGCACTGGAAAATGTTTTTGATTCACTAGTACATATTGCGTTTTTCTTTTTAGGTATCAATGTGTCAAAAAAAAAAATCTTGGTATCTTGCAGTCAAGAAATCTAACAGCTTTTCATATCAGTCTATGCCTCTCTCCCTGCAAAGGGGACAAAAAATGGTAACTGAACAAAGGCACGGATGTGGCACTTTCCCCAGTCGCTTATCATGCAGGGTGCACATGCTGTGTGAACAATCAGCGCCTCTGTGTGGGAGGAATCTTTTTATTCTGAAAATTCAGGTAAGAACTTTAATAAAATAGAATGATCAACTCCAGAACGACTTTGTTCAAAACAGACCAAACTGTGCCCAGCCACATGCTTTCTTCAACCTGATCACACACAGAGGGGGGGTGCATGTGCGCACACACGCATTTTAGAAGCAAAAGTACATGCACACCTTCCTTGATTAAAGATAATGTTTAGAAGACAACTGTCATGGCTATCCAATCTGCAATCATGGTACGAATCATTCTTAGACAAAGGCTGCAACGGAACCATTTACTTATTTAATTTTGATTTTTACTGAAAGGAACATGCTACGTTGCAATTCAAGAAGCCCAGGGAACAAAAATACGGGGAGACGTTGTCATATAAAATGTAATTTAGGGACTTCCCTGGCGGTCCAGTGGTTAAGACTTCACCTTCCAATGCAGGGGGTATGTGTTCGATCCCTGGTCAGGGAGCTAAGATCCCACATGCTTTGCAGTCAAAAAACCAAACACATAAACAACAGAAGCAATACTGTAACAAATTCAATAAAGACTTTAAAATGGTCCACATCAAAAAAAAATCTTAAAAAAAACCAAAGTAATTTAGAAGCCTGGTTGACATCCAAGGTGAAACGGTATCCCAAGAAATGTTCCATTTGTCATCATGTGCCTGTTGGAAGGGACCAGGTGGGGCAGTGTTTGATTACTTAGGGCAGTGCGCTAATCAGAACCAGTAAACTCGCCCAGTCCACAGACGTTTTTTGGAAAGGAAAAAAGGGGAGAGAGATGGAAAAGGCAGACTTTAAGGACATGTTTTAAGCACTTTATATGCATTATCTCATTTAATCATCCTAATAACCCTGAGGGAGGTACCATCATTAGCCCCGCTTTGAAGATGTGAGACCTGTGCTTTAGAAAAGTTCAGTGACCTGCTCATACCATCTGGTCCACTAAGCAGGGCCAGGATCCAGGTAGTGACGGACCCAGGATTCAAACTCGGGCTTGGCTCATCTCTCCATGTTTTGTCTCTGTGGATCTAGTTAAGATAACCAGGGTCCCAGAGATAAACTCAACAGCAGATAGCCCTGGAGTCTTATCAAAATCATGAATTACAACTCAGAGACATGCAGCTTCTCTTAAAACATATATACAGAAAAGATAATCACTTTTCTTTTTAAAGGGATATTATCATAGTTTTCACCAAGATATGTGACATTCATGTAGACAGATTGAGCTAGGGCAAATTCCAATTACCCCAAATGACAGTACATGATACTGTAACAGATTGATTCTACTGTAAAGTTAAGTTTCCTAGATTTTATTCTTCTGTATCACTGATTCACAGAAGTGATTCTGTTTGTGTTTGCTAGCACAGAGGCACTACCTTCAAGAATCTGAACTGCTGTTTTATTGGAGAAAGACACACTGAAGCCTAGATAATGGCACCATCAAAGTACAACAGGAAAGAATAAGACACCCAGGAAGGCACACTTGGCAGGAGGCAGCTCTTGGGAAAAGACCTGGAGACAGCAGAAAACAATGCAACGGGGAACAGTCAAGTGGTGAGTTGGACGTGATCATTTAAATCTCTCCTAGGTCTAATGTTCCAGCGCACAGAGCCGTCCACGCCAAGCACACAGGCTCAGGGCTACAACAACCACTGTTGGTACCACTCCCTGGCTCTCTGGATCTAACCTTTTTCTTATGACTCATTTTACACGTACGTCTTCCCTTCCAGCAAAACCACAAGCAGCCTCAGGACAGACACAGTCTTATACATCTTTGTATCTACCTCCCACTGTGCCTAGGAACAGCAACAACACATGGTACGTTCTCAATAACTGCTTGATTTAACTTCAAGAGTAAAACGACCCCTGCAGGATAGAATGTGAATCCTTTGGCTTTCTCTGTAAACTGTCCCAGGTGTTGAAAATGGGGTGTATAGGCTGAGTAACGGCTTACAAAGATATCAGGTCCTAAATTCCTGGAACTTGTAAATGTCAGCTTATCTAAAAAATGATCTTTGCGGATATGACTAAGTTAAGGGTCCTGCGATGGGCAGATTATCCTGGATTATCCAGGCAGGCACTAAATGGAATTACAAGTGTCCTTATAGGAGAAGTACAGAGGGACACTGAAGACAGAAGAGGAGGTGGCAATGTGACCTTGGAGGCAGAGACTGGAGTGATGTGGCCACAACTTAAGGGATGCCACGTCCACCAGAAGCTGGACGTGGTAAAGGACTGATTCTCTCCTCGAGCCTCTGGAGGCAGACCTGCTGACATCTTGATTTTAGTCCAGTGATTCCGATTCTGAACTTCCGGCCTCCAGAATTGTGAGAGAATTCATCTCTGCGTTTTTAGGCTAAGTCTGCAAGTAAGTTGTTACGGCAGCCATAGGAAACTCATACATGGACAAAGACCAGTCCAAAAACCTGTTTTAGGAGAAGAGAACCGGAGGGCTAGGAGGATGCCTCACCCTTGGACCGACAGGGATGTTTTCTGTGAAACTAGCAGAGACTGAATTGCCAGGGGAATCCTGTTTGAACCCAAAGAACTTCCTGACCAACAGCCCTGTGAGGTTCCATTCCAACCTTTATCCTGGGCACCACCAGAAATAAAAATGCTATTCATGGGCCAAACTCAGATTCCATGAGAGCGATCAGGGGACCACCGAAGGTTGCCCCCCAACATTATTTTACAACTGACTCATTAATCGGGTTGAGATGCACACACAATACATTTCCCCTGCCCTGCCCAATGCTTCCGGTCTGTGCTCACACACCAGGAGGTGCTTTCTTCCTGGAAACACGAAGACGACACAGGCAAAAAGGAAATACCTTTCTTTTCCAAACCCCTTCAAAGTCTGCTTGAAACAACTATTTCCCCCCATAAAACCTAAACGATTCTGAAGAGAATCTCTACTACCTGCCAGTAATTTCCTCTCTCAACATCCAAAATCCTCCTCCATTTTTATGTGCCTGCCCTGAGAGCCCAGGCACAGCTTGGCCGATTGTACATCTACTTACACACACTTCTGCTGCAATCGTCTTTCTTCACAGTGTTATACAAAAGCGCGAAGCAAAATGCTGTAACATCCCTCACTATTCTGAGTTCATTAAACTGTGGTTTCTGAGCCGCACGATTAAGTGAGATATTTAAAATACTGAAGTACTTAAATTTTATTTGAACTACGGTTTCTTTTAAAATAAAGCTCCACTGGCCATCCGAATGCTTGAAGGTTCTGTTGTGGCTGCTTTTACTGTTGTAGTTTTAATACTATTTAATAATTAGTTTCAAACGGAAGACAAGTACGCAGTGTGAAACCTCTCAACTGCTTTTACCTCCGACCTCAAAGGTTGAAAGGAAGAATGGAAGCTGGTCGGGCAGTTTAATCCAATGTCTCGCAATGCAAATAAACCTAAGAAAGTCCAGCACTTGTGGCACAGAAAGCGCGTGCTGGCAGGTGCTAGTTTCTGACAGAGCAACCGTTTCTGTTCATTTCAGAACGGCCATATTTTTATTTAGCCACTTGCTAAGAAATCTGTGTCAACAGCTGCTTGGTTGAAAATAAAAAGACTATCAACTATACTTCCATTTCTTTAAAAAAGCAGGGAGATAAAAAAAATTCAAGAGGTTGAATCTGGAGCCATTCAGTGAAAGTGCTTTCCCCCCCAATCCCAGATGCAACTTGTTCTTAAAAAAAGGTGAAACCAAAATGAGCCCACGTCAAACCAAATTCAACAGGCTTGATGAGACATCCCACCAAGGATTACGAAAGCTTCCTGGTTATCCTGGTTATTTAAATTAAATGAGAAAATATTACCAGACGGTGGCAGGAAGGAGAATCCTTCCGTTTATTTTGGGAAAAAGCAGAAAGTGTGGTGTGCATTGCCAAGATATTGATTCATGATCAGATTTCCCACGTGCTAATGCGAAGGTTGGTATAAAGGTTACAAGGGTCGGTATAAAATGGGAATTCATGTCACTGAACACAATTAGTACATGAACTATTTCCTAATACCCAAACCCTTACTCAGAGTAAGGAGAACTTATAAACAAATCCTGAGAACCCATTATTACACATCAGAGAATACATGAGTCAGAAGCAATAAGATGTTTTGCGAAGACTAGGTTATATTAATTAAAACTTTAAATAAATAACAGCATAAATAAAAAGTTTATCATTACATGATCAGAGCACACAGCTGATGTATGCTTAAAAAGCAAGAGCTCTATTGTACACAACCTGGGTTATTAAAATTACTGTGCTTTCTAATGACATCTAAGCACACAATAATAACCCCATATCAACAGCTCACATCTTGCTATTCCAAAGGGGTATTTATTACTCTTTTAAGATAATTTGTTTTTTTAAATTAAAACCCAGCTAGGCTGGTGCATTAACTACACTGGCACTGCTTCTGCCAGGAACAGAACAAGCTATGTCTCATCTTAGCTTCATAAAATAATTTTATTACGAAACATGATTCAACAGTTAAGGAAGAATCCAAGGATGCAATTATCCCCCGAATGAAAAACAAACCCATGCACAGCATGTACCAGGTAACCATCAACTCATTTTTCTCTGGCTAAGTACAATTTTTCTTGTCTTGTTTGACAAGTTTGTCTGAACCACTAGTCTCAAATTCCTGGACATCACCCAGATGGATATGAAATAACCCAGCAAAATGATTTCAGAGAAAAATATTACTTTAGGTACACCCTTCTCCAAAGTCAGTGTTACTTTCAGGCTCCCACTACACTAAACTTATAAAGGAGAATTAAAAAAATACACGAGGATCAATTCATTGGTTTTTAAGATAAATAGTCTATGGATCAAAAGATCTCGCTTTTCAGATTAAATTCTATTGGGTTGGCCAAAAAGTTCGTTCGGATTTTTCTGTAACCGCAGGCCAAAAACCCGAACGAACTTTTTGGCCAACCCAACATTTTATAAGCATTCAATTACTAAGTACATTGTATGTAATCTAACCATGCAAAGAATATTAATATTGGGGAACTAACATTCCATACACTTGTCTGTACTAAAAACTAACATACAATAAATTCATTCCATACTTAGTGAGCATTTAATCAGATATAAAGCACTATACTAGACAATAAGGGTATAAGAGAATGCATAAAAAAAATCCTTGACCTCCTAAGAGCTTAGAGAAAGGGATGTAAAGGGAGAAATATATATAGGAATATCTATGACTGCAAGACAGAGTGTAATATGAGGCACCAGCAAGGCAAGAATAAAGCACTGACTTGGGTGGGGATGGCCCACGGGGCGCTGAGGGCTGAGGCGCCCGGGGAGAAGAGAGCAGGAGGGAGGCCCCCTCCCAGGCAGAGCCAGAGGAGGGTTCTGCAGATCGGGGAAAACCCAGGAGAGCCCAAGGGAAAGTGCTACCCCCAGGCACGGTGACCTGACGGTGGAAGGCCTGGAGCACCAAAGGCATCTGGAGTCCAACTGGAGAGAAACGGGGAGTCACCGAGGCAGCCGTGAGAAGGCAGGACGAGGTTCAGAAAATCACTCAAGGGCAGCTCATCTGAGGAGTCCCGGCGGACCCTTGGAACTGAGGGGGATACACTCCTCAGTTTAATTTTCTGTGTGCCTTCACGGGTGAAGGCCACCGGGTTCACTGGTCGGCACCCCACAGCTACGAGTTCAAGTTCTAACTCTGCTTTAGAGCTGTGAACTGAGGTGCCTCTGGTGAACCCCCAGACCTGTGATCTTTCATGTTACTTTCTACACTTGAAGATGATTCACTCGCTTCTCAAATTGGTTATATCCCAGGTAAGAGAAGACAACTTGGATTGCTTCATTCTAAATAAGCAGGTCGCGTGCGTGCACGCGTGCGCGTGCGTGCTGTGGTTTGAAGGAGAGGAGGGAAGGGGAAAATTAAATACATTTTATCTTGGTTACAACCAGCTGCTGGCCATGTTCACCGTATCCATGGGGGCAAAAAAACCCCCCTGAAAATTCTTGTTTCACTTACCAACAATCATTTGTGGCAATTTTTTGTTTGGTCCTTAGTTTCACCCAGCTACGCTTTAGCTTTAAAAATTGATATATCAGGGCTTCCCTGGTGCGCAGTGGTTGAGAGTTCGCCTGCCAATGCAGGGAACGCGGGTTCGTGCCCCGGTCCGGGAGGATCCCACATGCCGCGGAGCGGCTGGGCCCGTGAGCCGTGGCCGCTGAGCTTGCACGTCCGGAGCCCGTGCTCCAAAGCGGGAGAGGCCGCAACAGTGAGAGGCTTGCGTACCGCAAAAAATAAAAATAAAAAAAAAAATAAAAAAAAATTGATATATCAAATTAGCTTACCGGAAAATACCAAACAAAAATGAGTGCTGCCTTCCTTAGGCAAGGATTCTACCACAGGTCAGATTCCACGCATTGTATGCCAATTAAGCTGGCACAGTGGGAAAATGACCCAGACCCCATTATTCTCGGGGCTCAGGAAATAGCCACTTGACATGGACTTAGACAAACTAAATTAGTCCATTTAAACCTGGAAAACATGGTGCTGGATTTATTACACCACACTCTCATTAACTGATTTTAATATGAGAATGTTACTCACCAATTGCAAAAATCACTCAGCACTGAGCAGTTCTCTCTCCTTCCTCGACACAGAGAAGACGACGTTTCCCAGCCTCAGGCAGAGCCATATTACTAGTTTTGGCCAGTGCACTCTGAGAAGAGGTGACGAGTGGCACCTCCGAGTTGGGCTCCTGTGCAACCTTCTGTCTGTCTGGGTCTCCGAGTGACCACGTGGATGGGCATGCCTGCTGACCCATGTTGGCATGTAGCATGAGTGAGAAATAACTTGTAGTGTGTTAAGCCAGTAAGATTTCGGGGTATCCTAATATACCTCTCTTTTTCAAGGACCATCACCACCAGTGTGTTTCTCAGTGGACATCCAGTGGAAAAACAGGGTGCCACTTTGTGGGCAAGGGACAAGTCTCCACGGGACAGAATATTACATGTCTGCATAAACAAACAGTTTTTCATCAAAGAGAAACTGGCTACAATTCTGCTCCGCATTCCAGCAGTACTAATCCTGTGCTTCAAAGTCACATTAATATATTTTCTCGCTCTAAATTGTAAAAGACATTGCCAGGATTCTTTTCTCACACATCATTTCTAATAATGTTGCCTTAATATAAACACTATTTTCACATGCAACAAGATAAGGGATTATCTATCTATTTTTAGATGCTCTACCAGCTCTGAGCCTGGCCAAGGTTGTTTACATACATGTGGAGGAACCTCCAAGCTTTCATGCTGGTTATTGTTTCACATTTGCCAAGGGTGGGATTTCGTCAGCAATAGCAGTGCCTCATGCAGATGACGGGAAGTGTAATCTATTTTATCCTGCGTTTATGAAGCCCAGTCAAACAATGGGTTTGGATCTATTTTAGACTATCCAGTCAAACAATGAAGGTGGATCTATATTTAATAACAAATCCTTTGCACTAATAAGATTTGCAAAAGAAATCTGGTCACTGTACTTCCCTACTGAACTTCCTGATTACTAAACTGTACGATAAGTGGTTGGTCCATTAGTCATTTCTTTGCTTCTTCATTCAATCATTTATTCATTCAACAAATATTTATTTAGTGCCTGCTTTGTGCCAAGCATGTAACAGGCTCCAAGCAACCAGAGTCTAACGCCAATCTATGGGTTTATAATAGTATTAATTTATTAAAATATCTAGCTAGCTAGCAGGATAGCTAGCAGTTATGGATGTTTTAATAGTACAGAGGGATGCATATTAAACATGCCACTTTTAATTGTTACGTGGGAAATTGATGAATAAGGAATGAAGTGCATGAAAGTCAATTAATTTTATTATGGAAACCATGAGTATCACTGGGATACAGTGCTGCGGTAAGACCTCAGGTTCAGGAGAGCAAATTCAGGCAATTTAAGGGAGAACCTGAAAACTCGCCAAGAGCTGAACAGATATTCACACTTAGCACATACAGATTTCAGGGGATTTTACAACTCCGGTAACCCTAAAACGTGTAAAATCCGTAGAAGACATTCTCCTGCCTTGGACACTGAGGACTGTCAATAAAGACTTGGTGGTGACGAGGTGTCCCGTGGCGGCTTCCTCCCCTCCTCACTAAAGGCTTCTCTTGCTTCAGCTGCTGTCACCATCAGCGGTTACCGGAGCTGAAGGAACAGGCTCTGAGTGTGCGCGACTGATTCATCTTATACCTCGAGAGGCGCGCTCTGCAGAGTGTGTGCAAAGCACACTTCTGCCCGGAAACTTATTTTAAAAGCACTCGGAAATGCAGATTCTTGTCATCAAAATATTAAGAATTCAGTAAATGACATGCTTAGGCTCACTGGTTCCTGACCTTTTTCCCTCTCCAGACCTGACGTCTTACTGGCCATGCCTCCCAGGCATGCAAGCCAGGAGCACCCGGAGTCATCAGCAACTCCCCGAGACAGAAAGCTGCCCCTTCCTCCCACCGCTCTCCAGGAGAGCCTTCCGAGACGCACCTGAGAGTGCAGTGACTGGGCCCAAAGCCTTGAATCGGAGCTAGCTGATACGCAAAGCGATCACCTGTAACCATTAGCAATCTGTTATGTTTACTTGGGAAAACATTCACAACCGATCTAGCACTCATCACTGCAGCAACGTGGGCCACTCATTCATTTATTTTTACATGTAATCTAGATAAATGAATACGCACATTAACTTAGTGGTACTGCAGTAGGAATGTTTCAATTGTCAGATATAGCAAACGTTTCTGATTATAACTATACCTAAACCCAGGATGTGGTGCCGAATCATGGGTCCGGTCTTTTGTGTGGTTCCTTACATTTGTACCTCTAGATGCGCGGTGCAAGGAATCAAGCGGAATCTACGCTGAGAACACAGCGTAACTGGAACACTGCTCACCTGACACTCCGATTTTATAACTGGACAGGGTACAGGCCAGTCATTAGCTGAGCCTTTCAGTTATTCTGGTGGCAAGTTAGTGATATTTATCTAGACTGCGGAGAAAGTGATGCAGCGAATGTTCAAGGTTTAAAACACATTTTCGCTGGGATTCAATATTAAAAAGCCCTCAACAGTGCTGTTGGTATATATTTGGTTAGCATCTATCATAGGATTCTGGAAATAAAAATCAATAGTTAACCAAAACATTTTATTTTGCAAGCAGCAAACCAAAGGTCTAAGTAGACAATACACTGAACTGTACAACACAGTTAAGTCTCTCCCTTTTCCTTCCTTCCTTATAAAACAAAATTCTGTCATAAAACTAGTACTAAATCATGTTAATGCCCACCTCACGGCCTTACATAAACTGCCTGATACTTCTCTCCATAGTTTAGTGCTTTTAAAATTTTACTGTACAGGGACTTCCCTGGCGGTCTAGTGGTTGAGACTTTGCCTTCCAGTGCAGGGGGTGCGGGTTCAATCCCTGATCGGGGAGCTAAGATCCCACATGCCTCGTGGACAGAAAACCAAGACATAAAACTGAAGCAATACTGTAACAAATTCAAGACATTAAAAAATTTTTATAAATAAATAAATGAAATTTTACTGTACAATATGAAATTTTATGGTAGGTTTTCTTAAACTAGGAGACTACTCACAATTACTCACATTTCTATTTTGTGCATTAAAAAAAAAATCCTACAATCAAAAATAAGGAAGAAAATCGAATCCAAGCTTTTCTGCACATGTTTTCCCTCTCTTGAGGGTTTGGCAGATAGATGTATATTCTCTTTTATTTGTTTATGATACCTTAAGGTATATCACTACATTTTCCACAATGAACCCAGAGATAACAAGTAACAGGAGGGACTTCCCTGGTGGCGCAGTGGTTAAGAATCTGCCTGCCAATGCAGGGGACATGGGTTCAAGCCCTGGTCCAGGAAGATCCCACATGCCGCGGAGCAACGAAGCCCGTGCGCCACAACTACTGAACCTGCGCTCTGGATCCCACGAGCCACAACTACTGAGCCCGCTTGCCACAACTACTGAAGCCCGCGTGCCTAGAACCTGTGCTCCACAATGAGAGAAGCCACCGCAATGAGAAGCCTGCACAGCGCCGCGAAAAGTAGCCCCCGCTCGCCACAACTAGAGAAAGCCCGCGTGCAGCAACGAAGACCCAACACAGTCAAAAATAAAAAAACTAATTATACGACAACAACAACTGAAGTAACAGGAGCCTTCTCCACAGCCTACTATCAAATTTTTCTCAGAGTCACAGAAGATCCGCAAGACTTCAGTGAGAACGACTGGGGTGGGCAAATTAGTCAAGCATGAATTAGCAAAGTTCTACAGTAATTTGATTTTAAAGCTTATTTCCTTGTAATATTCAAGATGATGCTCAGCTGTAAATGAATCTGGAATATGAACTAGGCACATGATTACTGCCTTTCTCTTGCGTTATTTTGTTGTGTTAGCGGTTGTAAGAGTTTTCTTCCCACCATCTGTGTTAGGAAGAGCAAATGGGTTTTGCCCTTACCTTACTCATCGTTCTTCCAAGCAAAACCCAGACATGGGCACACACACGCACAACTTATGTAAAAGGACACTCACCACAATTAAAACCCCAACACAATGAGTCAACTGTCTACCAAGTCTGATGTTTTCTATTGGACAAAACATAACGCATAAGGAAGCCAATGGAAATTTGCCCTACAAAACTCTGTTAGACCTCATTCTGCAAAACCATATATCAAATATTTATGTGTAGCCTAAGAACATGAAAAGCAGTGTGAACAGAGGTTTAGATTCTGCTATGTAAAGTCAGAACTCAATTACTTCAATTTATTCAGATGCCTTGTAGTATAGACGTGAACTCATGATCATGAGGGCAAACGTCACCTTGCAGGGCTGATGGCCCCTGTAGGATCCCAACCCCCAATTTCACACAGTGGACTCCGTGGGCAGGAAGCACATACTAGAGGAGATACGTATATTCCACTTTCTTTCTTCTTGGGGATTTACTTTACATAAACTTATTTCCACTCCATATTTTAAACACAATTGCTGATCAACGCTTTGTCCTCTCTTTGTAAGTCAAGCATGCAGTTGTCTGAATTCTTTGGCAGAGGGCAAGCAAAAATAAATGAGACTGGAATTTCATGCTGGGTTAAGAGCTGCCTTTTTGATCATACAGACCTTTATTAAGCTCCTTAGCATTTGTACAGGATAAAGTTAAATGAGGACAAAGTTAAACCTGAACAATGTCAAACCAGAAGTGTCCAGTAAAAAAAGTCATAGAAGGAAATGTTTTAAAATAGCTCTTCTAGTCCTTCAATTAAATATTATCGGCACATTAAATTCCTTTTGTGTAAATGTTAGCCTGCAGTTGCTCATTCTGGGCCAATAAAAAGGTTATATCATTATGGTCACAGAACAATCCAATGTTCTCATATTATATGCTTGGCCTTCTGGGAAAACTTCTGTTGGCCCCCATACATGACCCTCAAACCACGGAAATTTCCAAATGCAGGTGATGCACATGAGGAACAGCTCATGTTTTCATCACTGCAGCTCCAGTGTCCAGCAGAGCCCTTAGTGGTGTCCCATATTCGACTGTTTACCCAAACTGACCTGTCTCAATTAGCACTACCGTATGCGACGCATCACCAAGTCAACATTCCAAGCTGCTGGGATTATCATTACCTTTAGGAAATCCTCAGTGTGCTGGGCTTCACTCTTCCACATACTGAAACAGGTTGTTTTCTGCTAGGGGCCACTATGTCCATGAGATAAAGAGTATAGACTACATAAGGACTGTTAATTATTTTCATAGGATGCCTTTCTCTTTAAGACACCATCCACTGACAGAAGTCTGTGACAAAATTAAGTGCAAACAAGTTAACAAAATTAAAATTAATTAGTTTTATATGAAGTATATAAAGTATTTTTTAAATACTTTATATAAAACTCATTTTTCGGAAAAGGACAGCACTTTTTGCAGACGTCAGATTGACGCCTCAAACATGGCACCTTTACTGGAATGTTGACCACACTGTTGAAACACTGAGGAACAGGGTGTATCTGCTTACAGTCTGCAGAATAGAGTACATCTATAGGCATATACTCAGTGAACGTTAGTAGAGTTCATTATATATACCTAAATTATGACTATATACTATTTTTAAAACTCCAGAATTGGATATGTAAAGATTCTGATGAATACAATTTCTGTTCTTCACCACCGTACCTTATACTTAAATATACCTGTGGTGACTGTAAACATGGACCCTGTGTGGGCAAGAATGTGCACCTACATGCAAAATATTCCAGTATTTCTGAAATATCGTATAAATAATTAAGAATGTAAGGTATGGAAACTGTGTATAGCTACTTATAAAAGAAGTTAAATTTTTTCAGAGGCGAGGAGACTGCACTAATAAATAATGTTCTATTTATTGTGTAAGCAGGAAAACAGCTTATTAACACACGTTGTTTGAATAAGATTTAGAGGGTAAAGGGCTGAAAGAACGAGGTACCGACCCACTAGAAATACAGTTCTTCTAATATTTAATTTCTACATTCTGCTTCCGTAAATTTGCTTCATTAAAAATATTTGATTCTTGGAAAGAATCATTTGAAAAAGGAGGACGGGTTTTAATATTTATGCAAAACTGACTTCCCCACTTCCAGAAAAAAACTGGACTGATCTAGAACTTCTCCTAAATAGGAGTTAGAAACATCCAGTATGACTGAATGGGACGGAATGAGAGCTGACTATTCATTCCATCAATTTTACAGGTAATCTATTATCAATTTCTTTCTATCTTAATTGAGCCTGGTCTCAGGGAAAGGCCTCATTGAAGGGGTGGGAAGTAACCGTAGGTTAGAAAAACCTAGAAGGCAAAACATGTAAATTTGCCTAGTGGACTTTTTGCCCTAACAATCCGGACAATTAGGATTGTCCAAACATTCCCAACAGACAACTCAGAATACTGAACCCCATCTAGCCAAGGAGGTACACCTACTCCTGACCTTCCTGAAAACAAAACAATAGTAACAACTATATTAAGTCCTATACCATGGCAAAATTTAGGCATTCACAGAAGAAGTTGATAATATACAAAGGCCATCTTCCCTGGAACTGACAAGTAATAAGAGCTGAGTTTTTCTATTAAGTACTTCAGGCATATTTAACTCATTCATTCAGTCAACAAGCATTTATTGTCTATTACCTTCAATACAAATACTAGGTGGTAAGTGATGTTAAGTCTGAGCAAATGAGTGAAAATGAGGCAAAGAAAAGGCAAGAAAGAACCAACATATAACCCAGAAAGTCACCCAGCATCTTCACAAACACCTTTTCCATTTACAAACTTCTTTCAAGGTGTGGGCAGAATAATGAAAACAGAAATATGTCTAATGTTTCTAACAAGAAGAAAGCTAATTGGAGTTCACCACAATGACCCTGCCATATCTAATAATGCGATCACAGCTGGGTTAAGGGGATTCAAAGGGGCCCAGAATTAGATGGAAAAGAAAAAGCAGCAGTGTTAAGAATCATTACGAAATTGAGATAAATCTAAAGAAATCTGGCGCGCCTGAAAGCTGTTACCCAGCGAGTAAGAATGGAAGTTGGTGAGCAATTTCGCTAACTACAAATTAATTCAAGGAGCCCCAAGTAACTATCCTCTTATGACTTCTCCTTAAGACCAAAAAAATTAATGGGAAGAAAACTACAGAGGGGAGAGCGGGGATTTAAAACATCCATAGGCCAACCAAACCAGGATACCATCTTGAGGATATTTCTGCACGTGACCAAAAATGACACAGGAACTCTGCTACAATCAATCGGATTGCAAAGAGATGTCCACAGGCTTACTGGAAAGGGAAAATATAATAAATCAGTATAAACTCAAAAAACCAAAAACTTACAGCTGTCAGGAGAGCTGTTTATAAAGCTCTGGTAACTTATTATACTATGAATTGAGTCTCTGTATTTCTTCCTCATTTATTTTAAGTAAACAAGAAGGCTAAGAGTAGAGTTAAGAGCACTAATTTACTCTCATCGTTGAGGCAAAACTTTTTCAGGATACGTCTTAACCTGCTTTTCAACACAGGTATATACATATATTCAGCCTTAATTTTAATAAAATTCCAGAAACAAAGACTTATTATCTAATGTTTGGGAGGCAAGTCTTATCTTTTCAAACAGCGTGTGCATTTCCTGATTGCAGAGGCCATTTACTCAACTTAAATTCCCCCCATCACAGCCATTAGCAGAGCCAGACACACGGAAGGATGTTTAGAAATACTTCATGTTAGCAAATTGCTAATGACTTCTCTGCTATGAAAAATGCAGTGAGCCACTCAAAGCTAGAGTCCACTGTGTCCAAAACAGTCTTTCCAATGGCTTAAGTTTCATATTTTGCTTCCCTTACTATATTGCTATCCAGATCAATTCAGAGAATTTCTAAACAAAATAAAAGTGAAACTTAAGGAACAAATCACAGTTCTTTGAATCAGCGTCTAGAGTAAAGTAAGAATGCTGATGAAGAACTGCTCATTATAACTTAAGTAAAAGCCTTCCCCTGTGAGCGTGCGCAGTGTTACTTGAGCAGAGCAGCTTCGTAACAGGGAGATGGCTCTACTAGTTGGTTACATAATGGGAACAAACAGAGAGAAAATGGAAAAGCAAGTCAACAATAAACCCAAGCAGTCATCTGGTTAGAGAAGAGAAAAAATTCTACAATCCTTGCTACATAATAATCCACTAGAGATACACGGGGCAGAAGCAGGGCCTCCCTGGAAACCGACATGATGATATCGGGGCAATGGTCCAAGTTCACTGTAAACAAAGAGGATGATTTTGCAGGATCAGTCATGGACACACGTGCCCAGGGGCAACCACTATGTAGTGCCAAAAGAAGTATGCGAAAACTGTTTAACTATAATTCCCAACAATACTACGGTATCCGGAGGAAATGCTGCAACGGTGTAAGAACAGAAAGTTCTCTATTTCTCAAAGCAAACGGATTTTAGAATCCCTAAACTAAGTCAGGGGTAGAAGGAGAAACGGCCCATCAGTCGTTTCGCTGAGATTTTGTGTTGAAAACCACCCAGCCACAGACCTGCAGACCAATTTTCATGTTAGCTGTCAAGAGAAACTCTAAGAGATGATCCCAAATTACAAAGAAATGGCTCTCTGATTCTTTCCAGTTATTATTTTGCCACTTCCAATTTCGACCTGAATCTTTAAGTCAATTTTTGCAACATTACGGCCAAGAGACGCTTTGCAATTAAGTTTCAAAAGCAGGATAATTATGTTTGCCTAAAACGGCTCCCTTCCAATGAGTTCAAGTTCTGTTCTTACTACTCTTTAGCAAAAGATGAACCAACTTGTAGCATTTATTTAACCCCTGAATAAGCAATTTTTTCAAAAAGTATTCTTGCTTTATATTCATTTCTTTGGTGGCTATAACGAAAGTCTGAAGTATTCAGTCAATTAGAACAAAGTATTTCAACAACAGTTTGGGCAGCATATAATTTCAGGATAATGCATGTATCCGCAAAAAAGACTAGAATTTACTAACTTTAAAACAGTTAAAGGATTTACTAACAGAACAGCATGTACTGACTTTGAAAAGCACTTATGGTGGTTATGCAAACATAAGCAGATATGACTTGCCTTTTTTAAAAGATCCAGTAAAATAAAGAAACACAAATCTTCACCAAAAAAGCAAGGTATCATTAGAACACGTGTGGACTCGAATATGAATTCTACCATTTTGAAATTTCACAGCACAACCAATCTGTGCATAGAAGGGCATCAAGAGTGCATGAGAATGATGTGGATTTTTTGTGCTTCAAAACACACTGGTGTACATCATTTCCCTGGTGAGTTGGCTTCTCAGGAACTCTCTGAATGGGTCTGTTTACTGGAGACGTAAACCACTTGACCACCCGTCCACAGGCCTCAGCACCAGAAGCATGTGGTAAGCACACACACACAATCTGGGGTTCACAAGCAGCAGGAAGGGGGAAACTGCAAAAAGGATATCTTGGCAACCGTTTAGCACCTTCTTTTCTAGCACGGATCAATTAAGAAATCCTTTGCTTAAAGCATCTGCTCAGAATTTTTTAAATTATATAGTTGTTTTTCTTTTTTGGGGGGCTGCATCCAGTCTTAGTTGTGGCGTGTGGGCTCAGTAGTTGCGGTGCGCATAGTTGCCCCGAGGCACGTGGGATCTTAGTTTCCTGACCAGGGATTGAACCAGCATCCCCTGCGTTGTTGCAAGATGGATTCTTAACCACTGGACCACCAGGGAAGTCCCTAAAATTATATAGCTCTTGACTCTGAAATATAGTAGCATGTGTGCAAGGGACAGTGTGTGTGTGTGGGTGCGTGCGCGCACGCGTGTGTAGTGCATGTATAGAAGGGAGAGCGAGCATAAGAACGCCCCACAACAACACACACATGGAGAAGCACAGCAGATCACCAGCGCCTACAAGTACAAGTACCAGCCTGGTACCCAGCCATGCAGCAGTACCAATCACTCACTGAGTTACCCATAACCGAACAATGTCCACGGCATTATTCTCTATGGCAACAGTGAAAAAGCAGGTCCACAATTAAATAAAATATCCAGACATATGGTTTAGCAAAATAGTTTAAACTGGAAGCATCAATTATATAAAAGTTTTTCAAAGCAATAAAATTAAGTATTCGACAAACCATCTTTACTGAGAATAACAAGATGATGCAAAATCACCCTGTCCAACAGACCAGATGTTGCCACAACAATGGAGATGATCACTGATGGAAGCTACCGGCATGTCTGCGGATATACAGTTCTCCCTTCCCCCATCACTGACAAAAGCAATTCCAGTTCCCAAAGCTTTTTATCCCACAGAAACTTTTTCTAACATTGATAACCACCGGCAATGGTATGATTAAGATAGATTATTCATATTGCTACTATCATCACTAAATTCCTCTTCTTCTTATTAATACGGAGTTCCTGCTAACATATTTTACTCTTTGCTTCCCGGGCTGAGACATGAGAAACATTTGCTAAAAATTACTTCCGAGATGGGGGATCAAGGTTATGCAAACAGAATTTCTCTGTAAGCAGCTTCACACGTCATCTTGGCTAGAATTCATCAAACTTTCCCAAGGTGGCCCTTGTTCTGGTTTCCCCAGTAGGTCTGCTTGCCAGGCCCAGGAAGAATTTTTTTTAAGTATATTGATTAGTGAATTAGTTTGCTAAGGTTGCCATAACAAAGTATCACAAACTGGGTGGCTTAACCAACAGAAATGTATTGTCTCATTGTCACAGAGGCTGGAAGTCCAAGATCGAGGTGTCAGCAGGGTGGGTTCTTTCTGCGGGCTCCGTTTCAGGCCTCTCCCCAAGCTTCAGGCGGTCTGCTGACAACCTCTGGCATCCTTGGCTTCTGCTGCATCACCCTGAGCTCTGCCTTCATCTTCACATGGCATTTCTCCCCGTTTGTATCCAAAGTTCCCTTTTTTATACAGGTACCAGGCATACTGACTCAGCGCACACCCGATTCAATCTTAACTATGTCTGCCAAGACCCTGTTTCCGAATAAGGTCACATTTTTATATTCTCGGGGTTAGGACCTAACATATCTTTTGGTGGGGACACAATTCAGCCCATAACAATTAATAATGGTGAAATGGGTAGGGAAGCCACTTTCTCAAAAGGGATTTCTCACAAGTCAAGCGTTTGGTGCGCAGCATTAACAGCTGGCTGGGGGACTGACTGCTGGGACCTTTGTAAGAGGAAGGATTTTGCTATTGCCCCAAAGCCTCATGACCATTAAGGTGGATAAAAGGGTAGCAGCTGAGTCCTAAAGGCTCTTCTCCAATATCCCACTTCTCCTCCAGCTGGGCAATGGCAGACATGCATTGCTTCGATCTGAAGTTAGGCACAGCCAACACGACTTGGTTTAGCCAATGAAGTGATGTCTGCGGCTCCTAGGCAGAGCCTTTAAGAGCAACGTGCAGTTCGCCGTGCTCCCTTCCCCCACGGCAGGGGTGGTGGAAGCACACCATCCCAGGGATTACCTGTCATCGTCCTGGGGACTCTTGGTGGCCACACTGAGCACTGCTCCCCTGCTAACAAATGCTGGACATCCATCACGAGCAAAAGTAAATAAGTAAATCTTCGCGGTCTAAGCCACTGAGATTTTGTTTCTGCAGTACAACCCAACCTGAGACAGATGGGAATTTCCTACTTTGAATTCATGCTCTCCATAGTGCCTTGGGTTTCTCTATTTTACACGTAACCAGGAGAGGGAAATCCATTTCATGAGCTCATATAAAGTTAACAGGCCTAATTGCAGAATGTTACACCAGTCTGAGCTACTGTGCCCCACCCACTGGGAGTGTTCAAACTCAACTGAGACATCAAAGCCTGCAAGAGAGCTAAATAGACCCAGCCCGTCGGGTCAGCTCATTGAGATAAGCTGCACAGAGCAAAATTCACTTGTTCATTCATCTGACCTTTCAGTAGGTGTAACTTTTTAATTTAAATCCACTGGACTGATCCAAAATGGACTGACTGACCTTTTATTTAATTTCAATAACTGCAATTAATATTCCACAAACCTTTTTTTTTGCAATTAATAACCACGCTCACTTAAATTTCTTGGAGTATAAATTTCAGTGGCATTTTATTTTATTTTTTTTCAGTGCCATTTTAAAATCAGATAGATGAATAATGGGCCACATAAGATAATGAGAAGTAGTTCAATCCTCCTTTTTAAGAAAGAGTTCCTGCCTCTCCTCTGAGGTGGCAGCACCAGATTTACCAGCTAATGGACAGCATTTTAACCAGGTTAGAAAATACTCATTGCCAGAAATGAGAGGATCAGATGGAAAAATAAGCAAGCAGAAACTATGTACTACTCACATGGGTATACTGTTGGAATTGTAAAATAGACACGTCTATCAACTTTACCTTTTAATTAAGGATTATGTTTCTTAAAATTCTTAATTTTAATATTGCTCCAATAGGTCAGTTGTAATATACTAAGGGGGAATAAGGCTTTTTTATTTTTCCTCTAAAACAATTTTCCAAAGGTTAGGGGAAATTTTTATTGACTTGTTTAGGAAACATGGCTTATCTATAACATTGTAGGCACGGAGAGGAGGAGAACTCATTACCTAGTGATGAAAAGAGACTGCATAATATAAAGAAGGGAAACATGAGGGTAGAAGTTGAGAGAAAAACATGATGAAAAATGTGCCACAGAGTGGGCGAGTCACAGAACAAGAAACAAAAGCCACTTCAGAAGGTTTTAACATTCTGCATTGCACAGCCGTGCTAACGTATTCCACTGTAAGTCTCACCATTTCCATCGGGGCTATTCCTTCCCGATTAATAAAAAAAAAAAAAAGAATTGAATGAGAGCAGAGTTCAGGAAGTGGCACATAAGTGGAAAGCAGTTAATTATGAAAGAAGTCATTTTTTGATTATCCTTTTACCAAATTCCTCTGTTCACCTTTTCAATGCCTCTCACATAGGTAGCAGAGAATAAACAGTGATTATCTCTGGTGGTGGGACTACAAGTGATTCTGTGGTTTTTTTTTTTTTTTTTTACTTTTGAATGTTTCCACGATTAACATATATTAATTGTGGTTGAATACAGGAAAAAACAATGTACCTACAATAAGTTGAAAGAACTGTTTCTCAGCTTCAGCCCTCATTTCCAACTCCCTCCGCCGCCCTCCTGCCCCCATCCCTGGCACTGGTAAGTTCCTAGTGAAAACACACCAGCAACTTTCTGGAAAGGCTGCAGAAGTCAGCCTGTCTTAAGGAAAAGTCTACATGATTTACCAGCCCCCAGAGACCTATCTTATTTGTGCCTCCTCGATCCTTGCCGTGTCAGGTCCTCCCACCCAAGCTACCTCTCTGCAGTGCCCGCCAGCTTTTCACTGTTTATTCAGATTAAACTCAACGCTACAGCCCAGCTCAAACCTTCCCCCTTTCTCTCCACTTACCCTCCCCACTGCCCCTGCCAGGAAAGCTTTCCTAACCAGGCCAGCCCCACAGGTCCTCTTTTCATTACCCAGGAGAACAGGCAAACAATCACACTATAAACACAGAGGCACACCTAGTGCACCGCACGCTCCGAGTTGGAGGAGTTGAACGGGAGGCCTGTTTGCAGGGCAGGCTTCAGGGATGGAGGGTGCGGAATCCTGCCAAGAACACTTCGCCCAGCTTAAAGCAGAGACCAAGCAATCCAGAGGCTTTCTCTCCACTCGAAATGTGTGTATTTCACAACTAACAGTATATAATGCGGTCTGTTCTAGACAGGCTCTAAACAGAGGCTTAACATATTTACTATCTGGCCCTTTACAGGAAAAGTTTGCTGACTCCTGATTTAGAGCATAAAACAAATTCTTATTAAATCAAGCAGAGTCAACCATGTCATGTGTCATGGCAACAATGCAAAATCCCAGCCCTCACATGGCAGAGACGTTCCCCCAGACCCTGCACGAACGAGAAATGCCTACTGACACCCTAGCAAATAGCATGTACGCACCTGCTTCAACCCACCCCTCCAGCCCCACTTCCTCTCTACTCAACCACTCACCTAACCACTAACACAGGCCCACTTGCCTGAGATTTTTCTCTCCTCCAAGCCTTCTTGCTAGAAATGCCCTCTCTGCCTGCCGCCTCAGCCCCACGCATTCTTCAAGACCCCATTCACCCCTCTCTTCCTTTGCCGCCTTCAGGCTTTCTCGACTGTGGGAAGCAGTAGCTTTCATCCATTTCTGTCTTCCTCTTGGTTTGAACTCTTACTTCCATAACTGGTACATACTGTCTTGCATGCATCTTTTCCATACCTGTCTCTCTCCCTAGACTGTAAACTCTCTGACAGCAAGGGCCAGATTACTTTGGACTCCCTCACGTTGATAAACATTTTTAAAGTAAAAGAAGCCAAGTATATAATCACTGTGTGAACAGATTATTCTGAAAATCTGTCTTTGAATTTAAAAATTTTCAACCTTGCTTGAGAGAAGACAGATCTGCAGACACATGCAGGTACGATGGCGGGGGTAGAGGAAACAGTGCAAGGGAGTAAAAGACTTGTTAGCCAGGGACTGTCAGGAAGCGGGGGGAGGGCATCCTCGAGGGGCAACGGGGAATAAAGGTCTAGAGAAGTGCCCTGTACCAGGGGATGTTTGAGGGGGGTGGGGGGATGGAACCAAAGAGATACGTAAGGTGAGAACTGCAAGCAGGTTGATCACAGCGGTAAGAGAGCCACCAGGGAGTTTCGGCAGAATGTGACAGGATAAGGTCTGAAGTTCACGAGATAGTACTTTGGGGCGGCAATTAGGAAGATGGACTAGAAGAGTCAGTCTGGAGGTGGTTAACCATCTAACCAGTTAGGACACTACTGCCCTGGATAAGAAGTTGGCCACAGCAGTGGTGGGAGGACAAGAGGGGAGGGGTCACCGCAGGAGGCAGAAGGGGCAGGGCCTGGCCACCGGGTGGATGTGGAAAAGGTACAAGGTGCCTCCAAAGTTTCTGATCTTCAAATGGCTTTGGCCATACGGAGAGGTCAGACCTCCAACTCCAGAACGAACTACATTATACACTGTTAGTTGCAAAATACATAGCTTTCCAGTGTATATAATGGAGAGAATGCCTCTCTCAATTTCACAGGCCTACCTGAGGTTCAATGCTCTCAAAGAACTAGACAGGATTATGAACACACTTCAGCATTTTTTTGGTTATGAAAAAGAAAGCATGTTTGATATTTCTTAAACAATGGCTTTGCAGATGAAAATAACTAAGCTAGGGAGAAAGTATTTCCAAGGTTGTCAGTTCTGAGTGAGGCATCATTCAACATCTCTCAGCCTAAGGTTTCTCAAAGCAGGTCATGGACCACCTGAAGTGGCATCACCCGTGATGCTTATAAAAACGGAAGTTTTTGACCATAACCTGCCTAGCCAATTCAACCAGTTAAGATATAACAAGAATCCAGAAGTGGTTAAAAATAAGCCAGCAGGATATGCCAATGGATTTCACACAGAACATAATCTCAGAATATAAAACATACGGATAAGATATTTGTTTTTTGTTTTTTTGTTTTTTTATTGCGGTACGCGGGCCTCTCACTGTCGTGGTCTCTCCCATTGTGGAGCACAGGCTCCGGACGCGCAGGCTCAGCGGCCATGGCTCACGGGCCCAGCTGCTCCGCGGCATGTGAGATCTCTCCGGACCGGGGCACGAACTCGTGTCCCCTGCATCGGCAGGTGGACTCTCAACCACTGCGCCACCATGGAAGCCCCCTGATAAGATATTTTATCTCACACATTTTGTACGTTTGAATTTATGATCACATTTTCAGAGTTGTAAAAAGTTAAAAATAATAAAAATGACATTTAGGTGACCGTTTGCAGAACCTCAGAATCAGCCTTGGAAGCAAAGTTTAAAAGCCATAGGTTTGAATTATCTCCTTTATACCCACCAAGAAACAAGCCAAAAATGCAAATGTAACCAATGATCTAGCCAGCAATTAACATCTAGCAACTACCTATTGGAGGAGGACAATCTGTCACAACCCCAACTCAAGATCTACCATGTCAACAAGAGGCCTGGTCAACAACCTTTCCCTTCCCTGCTGCCAGGCTTCCCAAACCAACCCGACGTGCCCAGAGTATACGACCCCAGCCAAGCGCGCCCACCCCCAGGAACCGAGCTCTTGACACTCAGCCTAGAGCCTGCCTTTCTCTGCTGCCTCAGGGATCACGCCAGAATTACCATCCTCTATTTTATTTGTTGCTTCTGTTTTCACCGAAGCATTTTTTCTTTCCCCTTCTTAATGCTCCTTCCCCTCCCCCCCTGGAGGGAACCCACAGGATCCAGTGCTCAAATCCAAGCCCCCAGGGCAAAGCGGGCCCAGAGATGCCAAGGCTAACATGCTTCCCTTTCAACAGCCAAGTCCCTTTTCTTCTCCTCGTCTAGTGTCCTTACCCAGACCTGCCATAAATTCCCCCTTATGACCTGGCTGCACGTCTGCCAAGCAAAAAGCCGAGGGTAGTACCGCCAACCTGGAGCCTGGCACTAAGACATAAATCCTCTCCAGGGAATAAAAAACAATTCTCTCTACACAGAAATGTTTAATAAACAGCAGGACATGGTCTACTCCAGCAAAATGCCTGAGCACAGTGATATCAGAATTGGTGACCGTGGACACCCAACACACTCCAACAATTCTGCAGCCAGCGCCCAGCCCTATACACAGTTCAAACCAAAGACGTTGTTCGTTACATCGTGGGGCCTTCCTTAATCATTTAAGTCTGAAATCCTTCTCAAGCCATCTTAAGGGGGAAAAAGATTTTTTTTTGTATTTTTTCTAGTAAGCATTTTATCATTAATAATAATATAATCAACCACATTTGTACAGCACGTTAGCATCACCAGAGCTCTTGAAGTTACCTCATTTATTCCTCACAGAAAGTCTAATGCAGGTACTGTCATTTAACAAATAAGGAAGTGGGTTCAGAAAAGTGACATGACCAGGGGTCACAGAAACTGTCAGCAGCAGAAAAAGGGCCTTAGGGCTTCCCTGGTGGTACAGTGGTTAAGAATCCGCCTGCCAATGCAGGGGACACGGGTTCGAGCCCTGGTCCGGGAAGATCCCACATGTCGCAGAGCAACTAAGCCTGTGCGCCACAACTACTGAGCCCACGTGCCACAACTACTGAAGCCAGGCACCTAGAGCCCGTGCTCCATGACAAGAGAAGCCACCACGGCGTGAGGCCCGCACGCAGCAACGAAGACCCAACGCAGCCAAAAATAAATAAATAAATAGATTTATAAAATAAATAAATAAATAAAGGCCCTGTCCTCACCGGTTCCATCCTTCTCGAGATGAGGTCCCTCTGCCCCACAGTCTGGGGCAGGGAATGGGTGACGGGTGTGGCCCAAGGCTGCTGAGGCTGCAGTGACAGAAACGCTGGCGGTCATCAGCAGCCCCCATAACGTGTAGGTGATTCAGGCCCCGGCAAGGGGAGGGGCTGACACGACTGCCAGGCTGTGGTTTCCCTCGAAATGAGGACTTGCACACGGTCGTGCTCAGGATGGTTAATTTGGGCTTTGTATCTTTTCAAATTACTCAAGAACCATGAAATTCTTTGCATGTCAAATCTGTTTTTTGGTCTGAGGGTGTGTTTGTGTGTGTGGTCGCACACACACTTGTGTGTGTAGTGGGTAATCACAGGACACGGAGAAAAATCCACCAAAGTGCGCAGGTGTGCTTTGTAACTGACGTCATTTGTTGTGATTTTAAACATAGCAACAGATTTTGCTTTAGAGCAAACTGAGCTAAATTACATGTAACATGAATCAAATTACTATGGAAACTAAATTGATCCCACTTACTGAGCACCTGCTACAGAAAAAAACAAAAACAAAAACACTTCAGCAACTGCTATGACCACAAGGGCCTACAGGACAAGGTAAATGAAATTTTTCTGGACCCTGAAATTCACCAGCAATTCAGAGGGGAGAAAATTGAGACTGTCATCCTATATTAAACCATTCTTTATTATTTGGAAGAAGTCCTCACCACCCACCTCCTAAACTAGATTTTAACAAATAACTGGATCTTGGTGCAGGGCCTAGGCCAAGAACGCTTCTCTTAGTGCAACTTCTAGAAACGTGATGGATTTCTTTAAACTATACATCTTTTTCCCTTCAAGTTGAATAACTCCATTCCTGATAGCAAAACACCCACTCTCCCCACTCCTTTGGGCCACTGCAGTTGTTTCTCAGCTGTCTAAGCAAGTGCATCCCTGAGCTATTTGGTCTGCCCATCGTGTGCGAGGCTGCCCTCCTCCAGCTTCCGGGGAAACAGCTGTCCAAGCACTCCATCACCCCACGCCCCGCCGAGCTCACCTACAGAAGGCGGCTCTGACAAACAAGCAAGGTTTAAATTCCCCACGACCTGTTAAGGACCCTGTCTCTTTTGGTTATCTACTGCTAACAAACCACCCTGAAATTTAGGGTCTAAAACCCACCAGAGCCATTTAGATGGGGACTGGGGCTGGAACGTCCAAGGCTTCACTCACCTGGTGGGCACTCTGGCAGAAAGCCGGAACTTTTCTACATGTGGCTAACTGAAGCTTCTTTACACGGCAGCCGGATCCTGAAGGCACACACTCCCACAAAGGCAGGAAGCGAAAGCTGCCAGGGCTTTTAAAGACTAAATGTAGAAGGACCCCAGCCTCACTGCCACCGCATTCCCAGGGCCAGCCCGGATTCAAGGGGAGGGGAATACACGCTACCTCATTTTTTTTTTTTTTTTTTTTTTTTTTTGCGTTACGCGGGCCTCTCACTGTTGTGGCCTCTCCCGTTGCGGAGCACAGGCTCCGGACGTGCAGGCCCAGCGGCCATGGCTCACGGGCCCAGCCGCTCTGCGGCATGTGGGATCTTCCCGGACCAGGGCACGAACCCTGCATCGGCAGGCGGACTCTCAACCACTGCGCCACCAGGGAAGCCCTACACGCTACCTCTTGATGGGGGAGGGATGAAAACATCTGCAGCCAGCCTTGCTCCGCCACACTGTCTTCCCATGTTCACTCTAAGAAGGATATGCTGATATAATCTCTATGGTCTTAGGGCCAGACCTAAAATCTGTGCTTTAAAGTCACACAGCCTACCTACCATTTTGGTCTGAAACGCAGCACCGTGCAAGGAGCTCACTGAACGGATACATACATTAGCCCAACTTGTTACGAGGTCACAAAGCCCTGTCTGCAACACCCAACTGTCAATGACCACACAGCGTCTGATGAACCAAAACCAAACAAAACCAGCTTACGCTTCTCTGTCAAACATTTCAAGAGTGAAGATGGAATCTAAAGACACGTAAGGAAACCTTTACGTCCTCACACATTCCTGTCTGTCCTGTCTTTATATCTCAGCAGAGGCAAAATATGTGACACAGAATTTTGAAAAGGAAACAAAAAGTGCCTTCCGGGGGGTGCGGGGGAGGGATGGAGTGGGAGGCTGGGGTCAGCAGATGCACACTATTATATGCAGAATGGATACACAACAAGGTCCTGCTGTATAGCACAGGGAACTATAGTCAATATCCTGTGATCAGCCACAACGGCAAAGAATAGGGAAAAGAATGTATACACACGTATAACTGAATCCCTCTGCTGTGCGGCAGAAATTAACACGACACCGCAAATCAACTATACTTCAGTAAAAAAAATTTTTTTTTAAAGGTGCCTTCCTATCATCTGTGAGAGGAACAACTGGAGGGAGGGACCCTTCCTAAATTTCTAAGGTGATATTAGAAGCTGATTGTTTTTCCTCTAGAAAATCAGATGATTTGTACTTTTAAAAATAGCGACTTTATTTTCCTAGGCTCCAGGGAAGCTGGGTTAATTCAAGTTTTGTATCTACCAAGGTGCCTCCATGTGATTTAGAGACAGGACATATTCTCTGATGGGAAAGACCTGGGGTCCTGGCATGTCTTGCGACTCCCCCTGGGCCAGTACCCCCTTCATTCTCTACACTCCAGCCTCATCATGATCCCTTAGTTCCTCCAATGCACCCAACTCCCTTCCCCATGCAGGACCTCCGTGTGCACGGGTGCAAGGTTCCTTCCTCCTGGACTCCCTTCCATCCACGCAGCCCACACCTCACACATCAGGCCTCGGTCATAGCTGGCTCCTGAGAGGGGGTTCTCCTGATCGCCCTTCTCCAAGGAGGCCTCCCTATTACTTTCTCTGTCTCAGACTCCTGTTTACGCCCTTTGGCATATTTGTGGAAATAACTATTTAGTAGTGTCTTTTTACTATTCGTAATAACCACAGCACCTAGAACATACGCCTCCCAGAGCAGTGGCCATGTCTCTCTTATTCAACACTTGCATCTCCAGAACAGCACCTGGAATGTTAAAGGAATTCAGAAGGGTCACTTATCCTTGCTGACCTTCATGTTCATAAAGGAGGCAACAGCAGGTAAATCACACAACCTCTCTGGAGTTAATTATTTTTTTGTTAAAGCAGGGGAGGCTGCATTAAATAATATTAATTTCCTGCCAGCGTTACCACTGAACTGTAGCTTATTCCACAGCTGTCACCGAGAGACTTGGGCTTAGTAAATAAACAGCTACTATTTCATCAGTAAAGATTTGTTTTCTAGTCTCTAATTTCCAATAAATTTAACATTGCAAAACCTTAACACGAATAAAATGTCTGGGGTGAAAAACTATCCATGATATTATGTTAGACTTTAAGTATCTTAAAGGCACAGAAGAAAAGTCTAATATATGAAAAAAATATCAGAAGTAATGAAGTTGTTGTATCTTTCATACGTTTGGAATTTCTCTTCTACACCAGGGATGATGTCCAATCTATAACAAACCACAGTCCTAGGTTTGAAGTTGTAATTTGCTGACAATCTCATTTCAAGCACATCCAAAATTAGCAACTAATTCTTTAACACATACTTATTAATAGACTCCTGAAATTCACAGATTAGATTAGAGAGAAGCACACTCGGTGTGAAGCGTGGAAAATACACAAAAAGAAAAATAAAGACTGATTTTAATTATTACCAAACAAACATGGTAATCAATGAGGGAAACTACTCAATTCCTACATTTTTATTCTACTCAATAGCAAAATACACAATTAATATGTGCAACTACATAACTGTTGATAAAACTACTGATCTGTAATCAACTGTACATTTTGGTTTATAATTTGGTTTTCATAATTTACAGATCTAAAGGGTCACTTTTAAATTATGACAACTCTGTTTGGGTTTAATGAGAATCAGAAAGAACTCTTCCAGAAATACCTCTAGGGGAAAGGTAGCCACTGTCATAAAGTGATCTTGGTTTGGCCTTTAAAAAAGAGAATAAATCACTTTGCTATACACCAGAAAGTAACACAACACTGTAAATTAACTACACTTCAATTTAAAAAAAAAAAGGCAAATAAACCACTAGAGCCCTGAAAGTCCTTTTAACTTAAAGTCTAAAGTTGGCTGACACCTGGTAGTTTAGTGAATCATAAAATGTTTTTTTAAGAATACTTTTTATTGATTTTTTTCATAGTTCTTCCATACAGTCCAGTAGAAAATTCATTAACTCTAAAAGGATAAGGACAAGACCCAGGCAGCAATAAGAATTAAGATGAACCACAAACGTGTTTGCCAATATGAATTCAGCTGACAGCTTTGCTGGGTATCCAATCCTTAAACATCTGTGAAGAACTTTCATCTTCTTCAGAGGGAATAATAATAAAAACACCTAACACTTATTAACCACTAAGTGCCAGGAACTATGCTAAACAGCTGGCATAGATTCTATCCCACTGAATTCTTAAACTTAAACCTTAAAATAATCTATCTGATTCCAGACATGCTCCAAGGACAAAGAAGAATAAAACAGGCAAAGGGATTGGGGAGAAAGACAAAAGACAGACCACGTGCTCTTTATTCAAAAAGAACGACTCAAATCCTTACTCTCAGTCCATTTAGTCTCAGTTCATAAACAATCCTAACAAACTCCCCTAAACACCTTCTAAGTCCTTAGCAGGTAAGAGGGAGGCGGGCTGCTATACTCACAGCTCTAAGAAGTGGTAACTGACGAGCAAGAGAGATGAGAAATCAACAATAAGCAGCAAACTCATCTCAGAGATGATGGACGTCTTGAGAACTTTAATGATGAAGCAAAGTGTATTATATACCTTATTAAGTCCTGACAGCAACATTAATAAAACATTTCCATAAAGAATGACTAGATTATACAATAATCCATGGCTGTGAGGGTAACAGTGAGTCCAAAAAAAAAAAAAAAACCCACTGAGATATGCTTAGAATGTTCTACTTAAGAAGGCATGAAAAGGAGTAAGAGAATCATGTGAACCACCCCTGGACAGTTCGCTTTTAGAAGACCCTTAAGACGTAGCTGGAGTGTAGCAGGGAGAAGGGCGGTTCCGGCATCAAGCCGCCTGGTACTGAAGTTCTGCTACCCTCTTCCCGTGTGTCTCTGGACAAGCCACACACTTTCCTGTTTAAAAAAATGAGACACTGGCCCAGGTAACCTTTAAAGTCCTTTGCACTTCTGCTTTTAAACACTACAGGGAAGTGTGCACCTATTACCACTTCTCTGAAATTCATGAAAGTCTGACGCCCGGTCAACACTTTCAAGAAGCGGAGTTTTCAAAAGCCACAAAAATGCGCTCAGTTAATATTTACAGAAGGAAGATAACTTTTGTTACCTGGAGAAAAGTCATATTTGCAGGTAAGATACAACAGGACAGACCGGTCTTGCCGGTCTAGAATTAGAATCCCACTTTCACTTGCTTCTTGCAGTTGGAAACTGAGGAGAAAACTATTGCTTTCATTTCTAAGCTATTTTGGGAGAGAAGCTTTTCTCCATATACATGGCAAATATCCAACTGGAACACTCTGTTGCTCTTAACACAGGTATCGCACAGCCTCCTTTGCACGGAAACTTACCTTGTGGGCTGAGCCACAGAAGAACACCCCACCTCCAGAAAGAGCCACCGCAGGAACAAGCAAAAGTGAAAGAACATGTGAGAATAAACGCGCTAAATCAGTATTTACACCAGGGGTTACTGACCAAGTCAAAGCCCAGGTTTAGGCTGTCACTAGCATTAACTTCTTAAACTAGCTGTTCTCACCCCTGACGGCGCGTCAGAGTTACTGGGGTGCCGCTCTCCCCCGAACAGTCAATCCCCTCCTAGCCAGGGGGTCCTTGAATGAGCTGAACGATCAGAATCAGTGAAATTCTCCTTACCCAGTCTGCATCATCCCTGGCAGATTCCATTCCATTAAGAGTCAACCGATTAATAAGCAGAAAGAGCAATACATTAAAATAAAATTAAAAATCTGATAACCAGCGGCTTAATTCTTTGCTGTACTGAACCATTTAAACCCCATTCTGAATGCAGGGTGGGAAATAAAAAAGAGGCCTTCGATAGGCCTGGAAATGCTCGCAGGAACCTAGGATGATTTTTGAGAGTTGTGAAGCAATGACTTTTTAAACCTGTGTTAGACCCTCTATTCTGCAGATAAACACCATTTAGTCCTGCCCCGCCCTGCCCCCAATCCAACCGACCTTCCCTGCCCCCCCCTTCCCCCCACTTCAGGCAAATCTTCCTGCATCTGTTTTGCTTGGCAACACGCACCAGCATTCCAACACAGGCCACCTGGCCACTGAGAGAAGATTGCAACATATTCGGCAAAATAAGAAACCTGTTCAAAAGGAAAAACTATCTGGAGGGAGGGTTCTGGGAGCAAAGATCAGCGGATCGCAGGGCTCCACTTAGTAAGGGAGGCACCTCTGAACCACTTCGCGTCCTGCCCTGACCCTTTCCTGGTTGTAACGTTGAGAGACTGTTCCCAGGCCCGCTCTCTCCAATGAAACTTGACACTCTCCGAGGACTCCACTGGCTTCTCCAAACCCAGAAC
The DNA here is from genome assembly GCF_039906515.1 of Pseudorca crassidens. NCBI lineage: Eukaryota > Metazoa > Chordata > Mammalia > Artiodactyla > Delphinidae > Pseudorca > Pseudorca crassidens. The sequence goes on from NC_090307.1 coordinate 16,723,643, forward strand.
CTCTGCACAGGCCTTAGTAGGTCAGTTCAAAGAAATGAGGATAAGTGGCTGTGGCCACCTTCTGATGCCCACAGGAAGGACATCAGTACAAAGCACGACATCTGGTATTTCCCTCTGTCTCAATCCACATTATCAGGGAACTTGCCAGTGGCTGAGACAAAGGAGCATCAATTTCCTTAGCAGTGACTTCAGAATTCTCTCCCCGTCTCACGTCTTCTCCATGAACTGAGACTATGACCGTGTTTCAAGGTCTCAGACCGTCAAGGAAACACACGATGAACCAGAGGGCAAAACCAATGACCTCAGGAATCGGGGGAAAAGACACAGAAACACTTGCTCCCGGACGCCACTTCTGAAGGGACTGCCTGTCTCTGAGGCTGAGGCTTGCAGAATAAATGAGCTATTTTAAAAGCTGCATATCTCCTTTGTAGCCCACACATTATTCATCAATGGACAATACGCCTTATAATAAATGCAATCTGCAAATCAGAAGCAGACTCCCTGGTGCAAACCTGCAAAAATAAATCCACCCACATCCTGCCGTGACATAGGCTGCAGAAAGCATCTTGAAATAACACTTGCTTAAGGAGAATAAATGCTTCCCATTTCCTAGGCACTGCAACATGAACATGACAGTCTAAGTACTAAGGTTTGACAGTCTAAGAATTGAGGTTAGACTAACTCCTGAGAAAAGTGATGACTGTTCCTAGGATCTGGAAGGATAAATGTGTGGAACAGGGACAAGAGCCAGGCCCAGGGCTTGGGCTCTGCCACCCTCTAAGGTGACATTTACGACTACTGTGACCTCGCTCCTCCGACTCTGCAGTCCCCGTACAGGAGCCAGCGTGGGCCATGACGATATAAATGGGATCGCGTCCATCACTGCTGTGCTCACTGCCTGCCAGCCTCGCATCCTCACAGCAGCCTTCTCCCTCCGTGCCATACCCACTCCATCACCACTGGCTTCAAAGCCTACACATCCCACCCCACTGCGCCCATTTTAGCCACGTTCACCTCCACGCTGGACCTCCTACTCTCCCAGCAGGTGCTCAAAGAATAGCTCTGTGGAAGGCAGGCAGGCAGGCAAGGAAGGAATTCATTCAACTCCACATTTGATGGGAAAGAAAGGAATTATTCATGCCAATAGCCATACCCCCAAATTCTTCAGCCACATTTCACATTAAAAAACAGTTGGTTGAAACCTGCTAATCATGATCAAGGAAATTCTTGGGCAAATATAGAAACCACATCACTGGTGGTTTCTACCTTCAGTCTTTCAAAATACCGTCCCTCCCACTGACCCACTAGGACAAATCCTAGTCATCTTTCCAGACCCGGTTCCAATCTTCCCTTTGCATGACATCACTCCTGTCCATCAGGACCCATGGTATCCTGTCCTGTGTGTAAGCATGCCTTAATGCTGGAATATAAAAGGTTGGGAAACCTGGTTTGTATCAATAGAACTTTCTGTTCAGTGGACACGACGGCTCAGATGAGGCATGCGTATCCAGCAGAAGCATTGATTTCACGAGAACAGGCACCACGCAAGTGCTGACACCCAGCAAAGGCAGCAGGTGACAGGCTGCTGACAGCACTTCACATGCTGTATATTCAAAAATAATTATTGCACACTTGTGAGATAAAAAGAATATTCTCTGTAAGTGTGAAAATAATGCCCTCCGTTTCCTCATCTTTAAACTGGAAAGGAATTGGGCTACATAATTCCTAAGGAAACTCACAGCTCTAAGTTTATGAACGTAAAATAAAAAATGGCTCCTGCATACATTCGTTGGAGAAGAGTGCCATAACTGCAGAATACAGCAGCATCTCTTGCTAGTATAATTTCACCCTAGGGTGCAGGCAGGCCCTTAGGCAGGCTGGCTGTGTTTATATAAAACTATTTTCATTGCTTTGTCCTTTGCTGCAACATCTGGGCATCCTCACAATATATGCTAACGTGTAGAATATTATATCAGGATTTAAAAAAACAGTTTCTACTATGATAAGAGATTAAATAAACTTAAATATTAAAATTGCATTAAAATGTTTAAAGTTACACTACAACTTAGTATCTCTTTTTTTAAGTGGAAAAGCATAACTGGTAAGTACATAATGAATACATACTGAGCTTAAGGCACTTTTACTCATGAGAGAGAGAATATAAGGAACCAAGAGCTAGGCTGCTAGCATGCAGTGCTTAACTCAGCCTAACTCCTCAGGAAAGTTAAAGAAAGCTGTTAGTCCTACAACAGAACTCCCGGCCTGAAAAACTCCCCGCTTTGAAGAAGTACTAGGTTCTCCGGTTGGAGCTTAGTATACGTGTTTCAGTATTTCTTTTCCACCTCAACTCTTCTATTCAACTCAATTGGACCACAGCAGCTTTTTTGTCCTCCTTGAACAGTCAAATACCCAGTCGTGTATTTTAAAAGAAAATGAAAAAAAAAAACCTCAACAAGTATGATTATGAAGCTTTAAAAAGTCTCTCAAGGAAGTGGATGAGTTATGACATATGTGGGTCATGAAATATATTTTAAAAGTCTGTCAGTTCTGGATTGACCCACAGAGTAGGAAAGAGAAACTGTAAATCTATCAAACTATCTGAATCATCAAATACGGAACGATAACGTTCCCTACCCCATCCCAGCCCCCAAGAAAGAGGTAAACAACATAAGAAAAGAGGACGGATTGAAAGCAGATTCCTCAGAGTTATTACATGAGGGAAGTAAATGCCACCTGACTTACCTTGATCTATAAAAATTAAGTCCCAAATTAAGTCCCAAAAGAAGGCTGTGTAAATTCTGAAAGGCAGATTTGCTTGGGGAAGCACTGCTCTTTTCCTCCCCGGAGGAATTTCCTCACTTTCTGCTTACCAAGTACAGGGAACAATACCTAACACTAAAACAAACACAGAGTTTTTCAAAGAATAGGTAGTTGGGGCAGCCACCTAAAGGAACCAATACAAAGTATTTGTGACATTAAGCGTGGCCACAACAGTCAACCCAGAGAAGGCAGGCAGGGTCCCTTCCAACTCAATTTATGTTACTTTGATTTCATTTTATGACCTCTCCCTTCACATGAAGCACTCTATTCAAAAGTGTCAGAACAGTTCTTGGTTCTAAAATGATCAGGGATTAAAAAGCAGGCTTCTTGAAATTCAATCTACTTCATCCTCCACCCTGAAAGCTAAACTTCCTGTTAAAACGTGGTGATGCCTAGAGACCACCGAGGTGTCAATCCAGGACACAGCACAGAACAGGCAGGACACTGACAACTTCATGCGGGCCCACTAATGCAGGCCACCTGTGTCACTGACTGACTTTCTTATATTCCCTCTGCATCCCCATTTTCCCAAGTAAGCTGTAACAAAAAAATAAATAAGTAAACAAGAGATTTAAAAAGGAAAACCCATTGGGAACATCATACGTCCGTGATGCATACTGAGTCAAGATAATTTCTAAAAATCTTTCCATGATCTCCATCTACCCAGAAAACTCACCAAGCTCTTGCAATACATATTTTAGCTAATATTTTCAACACTCTATCCTTTTAGCCCTTTTTCATCTTTAAACTGGAGCTGGGTCTACATCGCGGGTGGACGGTCTTGGCGTCCTCTCTTGTGTAGGACATGGAATATTATGCTGCCGGGTATGAATCAACGGAACTAGATGATCGCAGACAGGATACTAAACCTCTCAATAATCACCAGCCGATTCTGGACTGGGTTCCCCAAGCTTCTTTTGGCATTTAGAGTGGAAACTTAGATATTCTGGTATTCGAGCATTCAATCAACAATTTTAACACCTTCCATGAATTTCCAGCTTTTTCCTCATTTTTGCAAATGTCTTGGTAGTATCATTAGGAGTTAAAAAAGGTCAGTATATTTAGGCATTAATCCATCTCACCAGTAATAATATGCAGTTAATTAGTTTTATTAAAAAATCTGCTTATAGACTACCATTTAGATTAGCCTCAATTAATTTTAAACTATCAACTATACAGAGACAGCCAAGATTTATTAAATTTAAGATAATTCTTACATGGAGTAAATTTCTTCTGGTATCGTGAACTTTTATGTAGAGATAACAATTTTCTTATTAGCACATGTTATAAAACCGTAGTTTTATTTCAGTGCCAAGGAACTCTGCTTCCAAGCTTAGCCAAGAGAAGCAGCTGCAGCATTTATGAAAACCCTCTAAAAGTCAGTATCTAATAAGGCCTATGCCCAAATTCTGTCCTCATTTGTAAACCACATAACGTGAAAATTTTGTACAGATAACATTAGACTGCTGCTCAAAAGCCACAGCCCATAAGAAGGAAAAGTAAACAACTGGAAACATGGCATGGAAAAAATATATATATATATATATGTGTGTGTGTGTGTGTATATATATAACCAAAATGGCATGGTAAACAAATAACGTGTCTGAAATGCCAGCAGAAATAACTATTTTTAAGTTTCAAAATTCAATAGCGCAAATACAACTAAAGGTCCTGTTCTACGACGCACAGCTCACGAATTAATTGAAGTCTTTTCAAGGGTCGCATCGTCGCAGGGCAATGTTAAGGCTCTGTGATGCTGATTATCCGAGGGGCAAATACTCAGGAAAGATGAGATGACAGCAGAAAGGAGATCAAAGCCCGTTACTGAAGTAAACATTTCCAGGTATGCCTTAAATTCATGTTGCCTTGTGTCTAATACCCTGTGATCAAAAACCGACTGTTCACCGTTAACCCAATTACCTTCCTTGGAGAATGATTTGTACATTACAGAGACTTGGGTAAGAAGGGAAAAAACAACATAACACCTCATTTAAACCTCACGGTAAACCTGTGAGTTGGACGTTTTTAGCCTCCTCTTTCACTGACGAGAGAGAACACACAGCGAGGGAGTCTTAACTCCCTCGGGACACGTCAGGAACCTGCACCGTCCAGTCCATTCGGCCAGCGCTCCAAGGCACCAAATGGAGTGGCCATCTCCAAAATTCTCAGCATTCAGACGTCACATCACAGAACGCATTAAACTGCATTTTGGCTGCACAGGCTTCTAAACTGTGCAAAGATATACATATTTTTAAAATTCCTATCCTGTATATACGCAAAATGATAGAATGGGATACTGTCATGAGTTATCACACCGAATGATAGCATCACATACCTTGGTTGGAAACAGTAAAGTAACACTATTTCACGTGATGGTTGGGAGTTGTCACCTGCAAGCCCTATGTGTTTGTGTGTATACAAACCTACTGATGTCATCACCTACACTTTTCAAAACATCTGTCTAAGTTGAAATTTCAAGTTCCAGAATATTGGAATGTGCCCGTACAGAACCACATTAAGAGAGATAGCCAAGAAGAAAAAGTTTACAGAATCCAATCAGAGGCCAGGTCAATGAAAGGAATACTAGCTTTTTTTATCCACCGCGTTGTGTGGTGGTGCTTTTAAATAAAGGGGTGGTTTATACATATTTTCCTAGCGTTATTTTTTAAGGTAAAAAAGAGACAACTAATACTAATTTCCAAATTGTTCTGTAGAGTCAAATCACCTTCTCTGAAAGAGATTCAAACTAAAATTCCCCCCCAAACAAAAATAGTTTGGGTATTCCTTTGTCGTTCAGTGAAATGGATTTTTAATCACAGAAGACTACCATGCTACTTCTGGGAAGTGTAAGTCCATGGAGAGGGCAGGAGGAAAATTCAGAGAACCTGGGACGAAGGAAAGAAGGCACACTCCTTCCCTGTAGTGTATGTAGTGGGTGTCAGAATACGTGGTTTTTGCCCCCGCCGTGGGCCCTTCTAACTCTGTTTACATTATGAATTTTGTATCAGCAAGAAACTGAGATAGTCCCAGAAACTTTCCAAGGACCCAGTGTAACGTGGGATTAGAAAACCGGCATGACAGCATGGTGAAAGGGGACACAAACGCCTGGTAAACAGTGATCCCACTTCCTCAAAATAACTGTCATGCAGTTAAGAAGCTCATAACCAAACCAAGGAACCCAAAAAACTAATTTAAGAAAATAACTAAATTATTCGTAAATGACCATTAAAATGCTACACACTGAACTGATGAGTTGTAAGAATTCTGAAATATTACAGCTGATTATAACTGATAACTCTAAAAAGCAATTCTACTTTACAGAGGTGTCAGACCAGGTAGAAAATCAATGATCACATGGGGTCCCAGGAATCTGATCAGCATTTTTTAGAATCACGTTGCATTTTAGATTTATTCACGACAGTTATGACAGGACGTTTGGGAGGCACAGAGAAAATTTCTCAACAAGGTAACCTTGTAATAAAGTCTACGGCATAGATCATGACATATGAACACATTCGCAAAAAGAATCTTGAACGGTTTTCTCCGAGAAAGATTTTTGACATCAGTCAAAAACCACACTGTAATCGATTTTTCACGTAAACTAGTGATGAAATGCCCTTCTGTACAGAGCAGCAGATATTTGAAACGTCAAAAAAGCTTGGTGGCAGCCAGACTGTAGACGCCAAGTGAATGTTTTCCCTCAAGATAAATAAGGCTGTGGCAGCTGCCATCTACACTCACCACCCCTGCCCATATGAAACACGTACAAAGTGTTGAATGGAACAGACGGTTTTGTTATGAGACAAGTTTTGTTTTTGCTTCTTGAAGAAACAAGTTTTCTCTTAAAAGAAGACCAGCTTCCTACCAACCATTTACAAATTTCTGTAAGTGTACAAAAATACAAATACGGAAATAAAAACTACTGTGCACAAATGGAACTTACTTTCCAAGAAAAGCTCTTGATTCTAGAACTTGCATTTCCAAATTCGAAGAAGTTCATTTTCCACTCTAATAGCCCTTGCAAGTTAGAATGGTCCTTGCATGTAAATTGGTATGTTCTATTTGTTTCTTAATCTCATGAGAAACTTCAAGCCAAATGAGACTGGAATTATATAAATGCGTTTGCCCTCAACATCTAACTGCAAAACGATTTAAATTCTGATAACTGAACAGTTGTCAAAACTTTAGGAAATGCATTTCGTCAGTCTTCATGTGGTAGGTGGTCCAAATTCAGCATGGAACCGTGCTGCCCATTGAAGCCTACACCTGTTGTGATGGTACTTTCTTGAGTTGAAGGATAGAAGCTATTATCAAAATTTTATTGAAATTTGTACCACTGTATAAAAACGGTATTGGTTCAGACCAAGACAATGTGCTCAGATATTTCCTAATAGAAGGGCTAGAGATGATAAAAGGGTTTATAGAAGGGAAAAGAAGAAGGAACAGTTATATAACACCAAGAAAAATATAATATTTGCATTTAGCTCCTGATTACGCTTTCAAAATGGTGAAAACCAATGATGGAGCAGTGATAAAACTTACTCAAGTGGCGCAAAATATTTCTCAACACAATAGGCGATACGATTCCACAGTCATACTCAGTCATCCAGTTTGGAAAGTCACCATTCGCAACTGAAACCCAAACAAAAAGTCTCCTAGACAATTCATTGTTGTATCCTCAAAACCAGCAATCACAGGAAATTCAAGGGAAAAAACCCAATTCAAAATATAAGGAGCTTGTCCTTTAAAAAAAAGCACTCAATGGCTAGTGACTACTAGTAAAAGAAAGCTAACTGATGAAACTTTTCATCCCACGACAAACGATGAAAGCTGCAGTCATCATTTGCCATGGTGGAGTTAGCAGCTGTCTTTCTGTGCTCCATTTCACTGAAAGGGAGACAGCACGAACACAGGAGCAATAAAGGCCAAAATCTGTTGCAGGGCGCCGTTTCCACAGCTGGAGACCGGGCACTTACTATTCTATATACAGCAGTCCAGCTTAGATACTCAAGTGGGCCGTGTTAAATTGCAGGGCTGTGCAATCTGACCATTAACAAGTCCCCAATCAGTTTCGCCTTGCCTTGGCCCATAAGCCAATCTGCTTCAAAAACACATTTCCTCCTGTCCCACGAGTGTGACTATGCTTGTTCAGTATTACTTACTGGGACAAAAAAACAAAGACAATACATTATATAACAAGGGCTGGCCCTCTACAGCTAAAGGCCATTAGGAAGAACTGGTCCAACTTGACATAACACTCAATTATTAAGAAACTAGACAAGTTTAGCGTGAGATCCTCTCACCTTCATTAGAACTGATTATTTTTTAAAGGCGTGTGTTGTCACAGGCTGTATCTGCAAGCGGTTTTTAAATGCACTTCCATCGTCAACACGTTGGGGCACTGCAGATTAACTTAAAAGTAATACATTTAAAAAATTCTTTTATTCAGAAGGGACGAAAGGGGTGGGAAGGGGTTGTCTGGATTTTTCAAAACAGAGTTATTCGACTTTGAGGATATTTGCTAAAACGCTAATTAGTTTCATGGACCTCTACCAAAGGCTGGACCACAAATCATGGTCCCAGAAGCCGGCCAAACATTAAGTTACACTGACCCGAAACAGGGAAACTCCCAGGAGGGAGGAGGATGGAGTTTATTTTAATGACACTGGAGAATAAGCTTGCTGGGCTTGAATCAGTCCCTACCAACCGGCCGGCACATGGAAACGCGCACTCACTTACCGAGGCGCAGGCTCCCGTGGAACCAGGGCTGGCAGCGTTACTCTCCTCGGGACTCAGAGGGGCTTCCTCTGGCCCCCGAGTCACAAGAATTCTGAAATGCTGTTGCCCCGCATTTTGATCTTGCCTGATCTTAAACGTGCAGCCCTGACCCTGTGGCGTCCTTTCCACGGAGTTGGTCCTGTGGATTTCGGGAGCCACCCTGCGGCCCCGAGGTGGCGTCTCCGGGTGGCCGCGCTCTTCCGTGGGGCTCCCATGCTCGGCCCGGGGCTGCGTGGGGTATGAAGTGCTCCTCTCCAGACGAATGCGGGGATACCTCACCAACCTGTCCCCCTTGGTGCCAGTGAACCCGAAGTTGAAGTCACCGGCCAGCCCTGGCGCGCCGGCTTGCGGCTGCTGCAACTGGAAGACAAAGCACCGCTTCCCGGAACTTCCAGAAGCATCTGGAACATGCTGCAGGGACCAGCGCCTGGGCTCCGGCGCCGATGGGCCGCTCTGGCCGTCGGCCCCGAAGGGCGTCAGCCTCACCTGTCGCACGTCTGCACTGGAGGCGCGGTGCTGGATGCGGAGCCTGCCGCCGCCCTCCCGGCCCCCGACGGCCAAGGGCTCGGCCTCCTTGAGGCGGTCGGGGGCTACAGGGCCCGGCACTTGGCGGCCACACATACCATTGACCTGCGGGCCCAGAACCCTTGCCGCTCTGGGAGGGGAGCTCTCGGGACTCCCGGGCTCCGGGGGCTCTGGACAGCCACCCCGAGGCACCGAGCCCGCGTCGCCGTCCAGGGCCTCGGGCGGCCCGCACCCGTCAGGGGCCCCGTCGGCCGCCTTGCGCTGCAGCGAGATCTGCACGGACGAGCTCCGGGTGGGCCGCGCGTCGAAGGGGCTCAGGAGCTGTGGGATGAACATGGACGTGCTGCGCTTGAGCGCGCCCATGCCTCCCTGCAGGCCGCCTCCGCCGTCCTCTGCTCCATTCGGGGTGAAGGGGTGAGGGCCGCTCCGCCGCGGGAGCGTGTGGAATGCCATGAAAAAGTCGTCTTCTCTCTCCTGGTCTAGAATCTCTGATTCAGGGGCTGTGTTGCTGCGACCTGAGCCAAAATGAAACCGAAGCCGATGGGCCATGGTGCCCAGAGGGCCAGGGAGGGAGAGGACGAGCGTCAACAAGAAGCCTGGTGCTGCCAGAAGTCAAAAACCAAAGTCACAAACTCCAAGAAAAAGTGTCCCATCTGCCAAACCGTTAGCACTGCAGCACCAAGAGCGACAGATAGCAGAAATAACCCAAGTGGCAAGCGGCATTCCAGGCATGATTGGATAAGAGCAAAAAGCTCTCATCCACACTGTGACAGAGGGTAGGATGGCCAGAACCACATGACTGCGGTCTCCCCCTCCAATGCCAGCTTGTGGACTTAGTGGAGTTTTCCCCCCTCTCGCTCTCAATTTTTTTTTTAAACAGCAAGAGCCTGAAACAGCACCTTCCCAGCTGCTGCTTTTCCATCAGACAGGAGTGGCCCCAGCAGGGAGCTCTCACAGCTGACTAAGGCAGCAAACACACTCCAAGCCATGCTGCTATAAATCTAACCGCACGGCGCTCACCGGACAGTTCTTTCCGAACCAAGCAGGGCACCGCGACTCTCTCTAACCAATGTGAGAGAAACCTGGCATCCAACACAGAAGCACACGCAGTATATCCGCCCACTTCCCCACCGAACCAGATAACGACAAGCAAAAATGCCATGGCCGCTGGAAGGCTCTTTCACGAGCAATCGGATGTGATGCTCCCCTGTTATTTCTGATGTCATCCCACTACCATGATGGAATGCAGACTAACAAAATGTACTATAAATACGATCACACGCCCCACAGGATGAGTGTCCCTTTAACACGAAATAATTAGACCATGATCTACAAGTAACAAAACAGCTAAATGGAGGGGGGTACAACTTACAACACTGCCAGTTAAGGTCTGCCTCTGGCTACTACAACATTTTTCATTTAAAAGATGGGGGGGGGAGACGCAATCTCATACGTAATATGATTCTCAGACATGGCGGTACCAGAGGAAAGGAGCTCAGCTGGAGAAAACATTCTCTCCCCTATGCCAGACAGGAGAAAAAACAACCACCCTTGTGCCACCACCGCACCCCCCCCCCCGAAAGAAAGGGGAAGGAAAGTTGAAGAAGGGTGGGCATGTGGTTTCGGTAATAAATTAACTTAAATACCATGCAGAAGAAAGGCTGCCTGGAGCTGACTGTTTTCCGGTAAGAAGTCAGCATTATCACCCCAGTTGGGATACAAACATAGAATCTTGCTGTTTTTGAAGGGCCAAAAAGGACCTAAGCAATAAAAGTGAAAGTCCACGTTCAAAAAGCTGTCATCGGATTTGTAGCTAACCTGGACTATATTCTGTGTGTTTTAAACATACTCTTTTCCATGATCCAGAAACATCAGTTATTTAACAAAGAGGTTTTACTTAGGAGGGAGTAAAAAATAGGGGGCGGGGGGTGGAACACCAAGCTGCAAAGAGTGACAAAAAGTTTATTTTAAAATCCGCAAAGCATGACTGTGTCAACAGCTCTGGAGTCCAGGGTGTGGAGCATTAACCTGTGTTTACATACATCCAAATCTGTTTTCTAAAGGCATGTGTTTTAAATGCCAAAAATGATCTCTATGAGAGAAGTGGAAGCCAGTTTGTTTAATGCGAAAACCGCCTAGCACCACTACAGTCAACTACGGTCACGGATAGTCTTAGCTGGGTTAAGAGCCAACAAAGAAAAAACCACTGCCAGCAGCATTCACTTCATAGTAACAACACTGCAGATGGCCTGGGGCAAAGCTAGGTACATAAAACACCATTTTTCAGATAAAGTTTGTATTCAAATGGGATTTCTTAGAGCTCTGCATAGATTCAAAGCCCTTTTGGGCTTGGAAGTATAGTTTAGGGCTCATGGCAAGGTCATCTCAACAACAGTCATTCTTTTAGATATTGGAAAACAAAATTTTTTACAGTGAATTTCCTTTAATAGAAGAAAAATAATGAGTTAAAGCCCGTCTGACAAGAGGCAATTTTTCCTCAAAGTTGACCATTTCTTCACCTTGAAGTGTTATTATGCTCAATAAATGAGAGAGTAAGGATTAGTCTTGTGGCTGCATCTACGTCTCCAGGGACTTACTGTTACTCTGCTGAACATTGCTGAATTCAGTGTTTGCTGGATGAAAGATGGAGTGCTAAGAACTGCACCCTCAAGCAGAATTTCTCATTCGATTTAACAAGAAAATGACTGCATACACAAAGCAAAAGTGATTTTAGCTACTCAGTACTACTAAGTATCACCTAAGGTACAAAATGTCCAGTTCAATGCAACCACCGAGAATCCATATATTTTACTAGAAAAGCTATCAGGATGGTGGGCCAGCATCTGTTGGCTTTCTAATTTGGAGAGTAACACAAGGCATAGGAGATCAAATATACTCCCAAGTTCCCTAAGGGTTAAAGGGCCTGGTTATTCACCACCACTGGCCTGAGACTTCGGAGACCAGCAGTTACATAATTACATAAGGGCTCTAGACCTCAGTTCTCTTTCTTCATTTGCAAGGACAGAGAATTAAATGAGTTAACATTATAAGGCTCCTCCAGACCAAATATTCTATTAAACTCAAGCTATTCAAAAACTTGTAAGTTTCAGTTGAATTCTGCAGAAAGAAGGGTCCAAAAGAACATTTCTTTGAAGCAAATAATATACGGTTGGACCCTCCGTATCTGCGGGTTCCGCGTTCATGTATTCAACCAACTCGAATCAAAAACATTCAGGGGAAAAAAATTCCAGCAAGTTCCAAAAAGCAAAACTTGAATTTGCCTCATACAGGCAACTATTTACATAGCATTTACATTGTATTGCGTATCATAAGTAATCTAGAGATAAATTTCAAGTATACAGGAGAATGCGTTTAGGTTACATGCAAATATTTCGCCATTTTATATTAGAGACTTCCGCACCCTTGGATTTTGGTATCTGCAGGGGTCCTGGAACCAATCCCCCCATGGATACTGAGGGACGACTGTACATAAGTTTCAGGGAAAGCAAATCTGAGTATGACTGACTCCACTGAGTTATAATACCACTTCTGAGAGCACCTTAAAACGTTATACATATCATAATAATATTCATTTTCATAGTTGGAACGCTTGGCTCATAGGTATCTGATGTATACATTCTAGGGAGTTAAATCCGGCAAAGTGCTTTAAGCCAGATTTGCTTCTGAAACTCCATTTCTAAAATGAAATGTAAGTTCTATCAGTTACATACATACACACAGGTATACCTACTTACCTATCAATCTATATAAAATGTATGTACCAGTTTTATGCCCAGGCATATTTCTGGTTCTTTGAAGTTACTATCTATGAATTTCCCTCGAGAAAGTCCCACTTTTAAAAAACAGCTTAATTGTACCTCCTAAATATAGATTCACTGTTTGCTATATACTGTTAATTAGAGTTTTGTTTTCCCAGAGAGATTCATTACTGAACATGTCACAGTCACATGGTCTGGCTTATACATAAAAACCCTGAAAGGTTCATTTACGTGAGTAATGGTGGCGACAGATTTGCCTGTCGTTTGTATCCCCAGAAGAAGAGCATAAATACATGGTCTGATAAATCACCAGTGTGACTTTCACAAATATTAACTACGATACAAACATACACAGACACAAATTAATTGTCCTACCCATGTAAAAATGTTTGAATTATGAACACTGAACTAGTAATGGGACAAAAATGGTCTTATTGAGGGACATGTATACTGGCAGAAGTACAACATAAATACAGGTTTTTAAAAGATGCTGCTCTAAAAATTCAGGTTTTGAAAAAATGAAGCAAAAATTAAAAATTGGGACCCACTTACCAGTCTGTTTTCATCAAATACTTCAAACAAGAGTCTGTGATTAGATGGGTTTACCTATGAGGGACAGAAATAATATTTTTTAAATGGGCAGAAATAATTCAAGGAATGAAATAAGAGACTGAAAGAATAAAATGCTGTATAACACACCCAAATAAATTGTGTAATATAAACAATTAACCTGCTCTTTCATCAACTAAATCAAGTTTTCTATTATTGATTTCTATTATTATTCTATGTCTAATATTTAGACATATCAGAAGAATAAAACGCTTAATTTTAAGCTGCTTTTCTAACATAAGAAGGGATAATTCTAAGTAGTTCTTAACACTTGCTAAATCTCCCCTAAAAAGGCATCCTCGTGCCTGTCCACCAAAGGCTACATCCTCGCAAAGGTCTACGCCTGAGGAAATTTCTTAGGCCTAATAATAAAAGCAATGATAAAAAATAATGAAGAAAATAGTAAAAAGTGGCTCTTTACCATTGTACGAGTACTTTTTAGGCACTATCTCCTTTATTAAATATCAAAACCACATGATCTCGTTTATCTCAAAGCAGCCCTATGATGTATAACTGTCACCCCAATTTTACAAATGAGGAGCTGAGCCCAGCAGGGGAAAGTAACTTGCCCAGGAGCTGGTTATGCAGGGCAACCAGGAGCCCCACCAGGTCTGGCCTGCGAGTCTCCAGGGCCCATGGTTCGAGCCATTAGAGAGACAAAGAAATAAAAGATGGCCCCTCTTCCAGCAACTGTGGGGTCAATGTCAGAGATACTGGGCTTTCGATGTCTTTTTGCTTCTTTCTGTCTCTTTACCCAAACCTCACTGAAATGGCAGAAATCATCCTTCGGACTCAAGTGTTCAATGTCACTTAGTTAAGGACCAACCATGTGTGGGACATGGTGGGAAGTGTTCTCATTTCTATCATTGTACGTAAATCCTGGAACACAACCTTACCAAGTGAGGATTCCTCTCTCCTAGTGAGAGACAAGGAGCCTGTGGGGAGTGCGAGTCCTTGGGGGGGGCCATCTCCAGGGTTGGAAAGGATGTAAGTGGTAGGACCCAGGTCCACCATCACTACGTAGAGGGAGGGAGAAGGGAATGAAATAACATTTGATGGTACAGAGAACACGACTTGTGCTTCTGACCCCTTGGCTTGCTCTTAGCCTAGTGATGGAGCAGGCAGGTGGGCAGGGGGCTTAGTGTCTGTTTGAAAGCTCAGTGAAGGGTTGTACTGCTGACCAGTGCATCCACAGGCTGTTGCAGAAGCCGGCATACAGTAAGCACTCAATAAAGATTTGTGCCATGAATACAACAAAAATGTTTTTTTAAATGCCCCCCCCCCAAAAAATAGAGTTTACATATATTTAGAGCTTATATAAGTTGAAAAAAACCTTGGATGTACTCAAATTTACAGAAATGTGGCCAAGGTGTTAAACTGAAAGAAGTCTAAGTAATTTGGAGTATCACAAGTGGAAAGCTGTATCTGAGAGTTAGCTACGGGCCAATAATATCTATCTGCCCCCATTACTTTTTCAGTCCTTCATGAAGTAATTTAAAATACATCTGGTAGAGGCTACACATAGGATCTCACCAAGCATTAAAATATCCATGCCATATTTTAGCTCTGAACATAATAGAAAACAGATGTCGTATATGGCGATCTAAGTTCGGAGCACATAAGACACCATTGTGATTGAAAGGAAGAAATCAGGACCAATTATAACGAGTCTAATGGTAATATTGTTCTTTGGAAAGCTACACGAATCAGAAGATCTTATTTAGAGCATTTCTGGAAGTAGAGTAGTTTTTAATATCACAACTATACAGATGATAAAAATTAATTCATCCTGGGCTTCCCTGGTGGCGCGGTGGTTGAGAGTCCGCCTGCCAATGCAGGGGACAGGGTTCGTGCCCCGGTCTGGGAGGGTCCCACATGCCGCTGGGCCCGTAGGCCGTGGCCGCTGAGCCTGCGCATCCGGAGCCTGCGCGTCCGGAGCCTGTGCTCTGCAACGGGAGAGGCCACAGCAGTGAGAGGCCCGCGTACCGCAAAAAAAAAAAAAAAAAAAAAAAAAATTAATTCATCCTGAAGAGGAAAAAACCCTCTTTTCCATTAAATACCTGAGCAGCTTAATATTTTCAAAATTTCAGTACAAAAAAAAAGCAACTGCAAAAATTCACTGAATAGTACAGTCTCCATTAATTCACAGAATTCAGTCTCTCTACACATAGCTCTTCTGGATATTAAATATAAAAGGTTGAGGAAATCTACCTAATTTGGTGATATTTAAACTCCAGAAGTAGTTTTATATTACACACAAACTCACACTGAATCTTTGAATTGTAAAAATTTTCTTTCCTAATTGGAACATGATTGGCAACCTTTAGGCTTCTTTTTAATCATGTCGCTTCTACTGGGTTCGTGTCTCATAGAAATAAATAAGCTCTTGTTTTAATTATATTTTACCTTATTTTTTTTTTAAAGAAAAACTTGCATAGAAAAGCTAAAATATGGTATTTGGATGACTTTCTTTTTGTTTCCCTCAAACATCCCAAAATGAAACAAGTCCAGATTTTGTTACCACTAGTCACAGTCTCTGAAAATTTGGGGCACATTAGGAAGCTACCCAACCATTTCTCCTCTTAAAAGGAATTTCATAATAAAAATTTAACAGATGTCACTCAATGTGAGTCTGTTGTGATAATAGATCAATCTAGTTATCAATAACAATTATTACCCCCCCCAAAAAAGAAAAACTTACTCTAAAATAAAATTCTTCATTCCACTTTGGGTTCAGCGTCTGGAAGAGAAATCATCTTGTAATTTATTTTACAGTCTTTTGAAACATTAACAGTTACTAGTACAATGCAGTCCACACAGTTGCTTAAACTTTTTCTTTCTCCCCCACTAAAAACACAGCTAAGAGATTTTCAAAATGGCAATAGAGGAAGCATTTAGTCAATTATCTGAGACTATTCTATCAATCAAACTAGATGGGGATGGGATGTATTTATGAAACAGATGATTCACAGGTAAGAAACCATAAATTTCATGCTATCAACCAGAAGGAATAATGTCAGGGACCTAACAAAGAGCCATCATCGTGAAAACAAAGATATTCTTCAAGAAATTAACACTGATATGATTATTCTATCAAGAAGGAAATGAACTTTGCTTATTTCCCTCAACCTACTACAAATCTGTCTTGGAGAGCAAAGAAGCAGGTGGCAGGAGGGTGACAGTGTTCACTATTTATACAAAAACTGAAATCTGAAGACTATTTTATAAAGAACAATACTGATGATCAGATTATATAACATGAAAAAACTCTGCCAGTTATAAACCAAAAGTGAACTCTTTTCCCCCAAATAACCAGGTTTAAAAATATTCATCTACCTATCCTCCAATCCTCCTCTCTACCCATCCACACCCATCCATCCACCCATGTCCACATCAATCCATATAAATATACATCTCACAAGGACATGGAAAGATACTTTTGTCCTCAGCTTGGATAAAAGACGGACTACCAAACAGCCTTCGAAACTAAGATGAAACATACTATGGGAGAATACATTTACACACGTGTTTGTGCATTTGGACATGCATCACACTCTGAAATAAACACGTCTCTCAAAAATTATATGTAAAAATTTGAGACTGAAAACCACCACCTCACCAAGGACTACAGATATTTTAAACTTAGAATGCTATTTGTCTTTATCAATCTATTTCCTTTAAAAACTAGTGCAGGAAGCAGCAGCAAAATAAAAGCAACACAAAGCACCATAAAAAAATAAACTGAATTTGTGAAACACTGAACTGGCATTAAAGAAAAAAAAAATCAGCAATTTCCCCACCCACAACTCAACGGGGCGTTTAACCCTAAATCAAGGGGTTTCACACTTCTAGCTGTGAATCGAGCCGGGGATGGTAACGAGTGAGAGGGCTGGGTGGAGGACGGGGGAGAGGTGGGAGCAGGCCCAGGTCCGCCACGGGCTGCAGCCGGTCCGGAGCCCAGCTTCAGGGAAATGCAGATGGGGAGAGGCAAAGGACAGGTGAGGGAAGGAAACAGACAGGTGAGACCACAACACGCATGAAGGACCAGGCACCCGGCCACGAGGAGAGGACGATGAAAACAGTTCTTAAACCCCGGGCGCAGCACAGAAATACTAACCAGGAGGCTGGCTGCCGAATGAGGCAGACAGCGCAGCCCCGGCTACGGAGCGACACCCTCTACCGTGGAGCGGAGGGAGGAGGACCTCCCCTCGGAAGGAAACACATTTCAGTATCCCCGATCGCCGGCTGTGGTGGCTTTGGTGGCTTTGGTTCTCTGCTCCCTCCGTGTCTGGCAGGCAATCAGATCCCCGACTGCCTTCCCTGCAAGGCGGGCCTCCCGCCCCGCTGGAAACTCAACCAGCGGCAGCGCCCAACAGGGAACAATGGCCTCCGTCCTTCACAGGAATCCTCCCCACTCATCAAAATACCGGCTCCTGTTCGCTAAACTGATTTTAAGTGCCAGTCGGAATGCCAGGTGGAAGACACGCTAGACTGCTGTGTCTTCCTTACAGAAAATGACCTGGCCGCAGACCCCTGGCGTCGTCTGCACGATGGCAGGAGAATTACCATTTTTTAAAAGCCATCACGCTCTCCAGGAACTGCTTATCACACAGAGTGTTAAAACTGTTTACCCCGCAAAGGTGGGGAGGGAAAAATAAGAGGAATCTATAAGTAATACTGAAGCACAGATAAGAACAGTACTTCTGATAGAAAACATGCATCTTCAATAAATGCTCCAAATATGGAGTAAATATGTTTTAATATATTTTATAGATAGATACACAGAAACATGGAGATAGATGAATTAAGATATAATTATGGATAGAAATCTATGTTCTAATATATTTTATAGATGTATATAAAAACATGGAGATAGATGAGTTAAGAGATAATATGGATATATGTTTTAGTATATTTTATAGATGTATATAAAAATATGGAGACAGATGAATTAAGGTATAATTATGGAAACAGATCTTTAATGAAATCATAGGTGTACAATTCAGAAAAGTGAAACATACACACACACAAATGTGTAGTTTTATTGTTAACATTTTTTATTTGTTTTTGTGTAGCTAAGCAAGTATTTTGCTTCCTTTGGTAATACCTGTTTTAAGTTAAACCATTCCCTTTGTGCCTACCAAATCCACAAGCCACTTCATTTCATTAAATGTATTTTAAATTGCTTTAAATTTCTTTTCATAAACTAACAAGCCAACAAGAACAAGTCCTTGTTTTGCTTTATTCTTTGCAGGGAAAAAAAATTCTACTTGTAATAATGCATATTTTAATACTGTTTTTATAGTCATTTAACTAAAAGCCAAAACCGGTATCTTGGGTTAACACTGAAAAGTCTGAATCGAATTTATAGATTTCATACTGAGAGATGCTTAAAATGCAAATACTGCCATCTTAAAATATAAACTTCTACAGAGCTCAGAGACATAATTTAATGAGATTTAATTATGACTTAAAAGATGTTTAATTAAGGATGGACCTTACCTTTTTAATTGTTTTTGTCTGTACCAAAGCAAGTTCTCTATTCTCATCTGCTACGTACAATGAAAGTTTCACATATGGATCACTGTAAGAAAAAATAGGATTATACTTTTCATTTTAAAAATACAAAAAGGAAAGTAGCCATAACCTAACTGAAAATGCAAAAATATCACTTAATGACCAGCTTGTATAAATTTCACAAACTTAGCAGGAACATTTTTAACATGCTTATAACTACGTAAATATACTGAGGAAAGTTTCTATCACCTAGAACCATGGATGTTTATTTAAAAGCAAAACCAACATCAAACTTGTATTCTAATTTTAAAGATCATCTTCTCTACTCTTAATGCAAAAGAATTAATCTCCCATAGTATTTTTTCTAAGCACAATCAGATTCTGAAAAGATCACAAGAAAAATTATTAAAAGGCATATAAAATTTGTTCAGACTAGTAAAATCTAGCTAGAAAATTTAGTTTGCATCTTATTTATATTCTGATTTCCATTACGTTGGTAAAAATTATTTTTCTTTCAGTAGAGGTAAAACAGGCATTGTTCATCTAAGTCAACATATATCATCTTATACATTAAAACAAAAACATACACACAAAAAAATTAAAGCCCAGTAAGTCAACAGAGTTGCCCAAAGTTACAGATTTCAGTAAAGTCTTGATTAAATTTCAGGTTTCCTGACTACAAGTTCCAGAGTTCCTATCATTTCCTTGGGAAACTGAAAACTTTTAGCCAGAAGTATATTGAAAGGATTACTTAATGTGAATTATCTATGAAGAGCTTGGTAAGTCCACTCCTCACACGTTCCGGAGTCGCTAACACTGGGAGAGCTCAAATCTAGTTAAACGATAAGAATTTGGGATCCAGGTTCTTCTGTTTTACACTTGAGATCCTTAAAGTCATAGGAAGGGCCTTCGTGTATTCAATCCCCAAATTTTCACTCATCTAATTATCGATAGTGGATGATTTATTTCTATCCAATTTCAGAGTTATCCTTTAGTAGTTATACATACCACGACTATTAACGCTTATTTTGCAACTTCCAGGGTATTTCTAAAGATTATACAGAGTACCATAAAATGCTTAAGACGATATTGGTGTTTATTAGATAGCTCAATAAATATGCCGTGAAATCCCTTAAGGAAAGAGAACGGTGTGATAAAATGCAAAGTTTAGTACTAACAGGACTATACTTGATATCCAAAAACAGGAATCAAACGTCAGTGAAAAATACTGTTGGTGCCTACGTGTAGTAGTTATCACCCGTAAGATGCATCTCAGTAGAAGCTACACCCCCATCTCCTTAAACAAACACACAAAAACACAACAGAATTTTCTTAGTTATATTCTGAGTAAATATTTTTAACATTCTGGTTTAGAAGAAGGTATTAGTCAACCCTCTGTCACTTAACCATAAACCACAGATGCTCTTTCACTAAAGAACATCTAACCAGATGCACCTACTTCCCCTTATCTGGAGAGCACCCTCAGCCTCAGAATAAAGATGAACCAAGAACCAGAACCTAATCTAGGTCTAAAGACCCTAAGAACGCCTTCCTAATCAAAGCCACGGTCCGGGTGACGGACCGGGAGTATAATTCTAGGTCAGTGGTTCTCAGATTTGAGCCTATCACAACTGCCTGGGGGCGGGAGTAGTTAAAACACAGATTGCTGGGCCCCAGCCCCAAATACCCGCAAAGGATCTAGTAGGTCTGGGGTGGGACCATAGAATTTGCATCTCAAATAAACGCCCAGTGATGCTGGTGCTCTTGAGTCAGGAATCACACTCTGAGAACCACTGTTCTACAAGGTATTTGAAAAGAGTATTTTCTAGTTATAGAAACCCATTTTCTATTTCCAGCCACCAAGCTGTTGCTAAAAAGAGCTCACGGCCTGATATCTGTTATCTCAATAGCTCCCAGTATGCAATGGAGGTGCATGCACGCTCGTACACACACACACACACACACACACACACACACACACACACACACATATCACAGAGAAGACAAAAAACTCTGCTGACTGCCATCTCTTCTTTTCATGCCCCCGGCTGTCACGATTGCTGCCTGTTATATAACTGCAGTAAAGAGCTAGGTACTCACTTTAATGAACATCCACATTCTTCCTCTAATCATTTACTGACCTCAGTTCATATCCCCTGAATAGTTCACAATGAGTGACACACACAGTTGGGGTTTGAGGGTGGGGTCTCTGAGGACATTGTCCCCCAGCTGTGACAAGGAAGGCATGTCTGGGCCTGTCTTGAGTGTTCATCCAGGCAGAAGTAGGTACTACGGCGACTATGTGAAAGACTGACCAGGAAACTTCCTGGAAAAGAATTCAAGGTGAACAGAGAACCAAAGGCCAAGGGTGGGAGCTGGTGAAAGGACAGTAGGAGCAAGTTCAAGGGAAGGGAGCACAGGGCTTGGGATGGGCTGGTGAAAGGATGGTAGGCTGTAAGTTCAAGAGTGGTGGGGCTGGAGTGGGGAGGGGAGCCAGCTGTCCAGATCCGTCTCCCTTTCCAACAGTACAGCAGTACCACTCCCATCAACAAATGTTTACAGAGCACCGACTACACTCCCAGGAGTGGGCAACAAAAAGGATTAAACAAAAAAGGATCAGGGGCTTCCCTGGTGGCGCAGTGGTTGAGAGTCTGCCTGCCGATGCAGGGGACACGGGTTTGTGCCCCGGTCCGGGAAGATCCCACATGCTGGGCCCGTGAGCCATGGCCGCTGAGCCTGCGCGTCCGGAGCCTGTGCCGGGAGGGGCCACAACAGTGAGAGGCCCACGTACCGCAAAAACAAACAAACAAACAAACAGGTGGTTGGACTAAATTAGTGGTTTTCAAGCAGTTCTGCTTAACTATCTCGGGATAACTGAGGCTACCATTTCCTGTAACTCAGGCTACAGGCTACCATTTCCACCTTAATCTGTTTTATATACGGGTTGTTCATGTTAGAATATTTTTGGACAGGGTTCTATAGCTTAAAAAAATGAAGTTTAAAGCCAGTGGACTGGACGATTCCTTTTGGTTAGGATATTCTGAATCTCAGAATAATTCAAACTCACTTCTCTTCATTCGTAATAACAATAGCCCAGCCCATCCTAAGTAAATACGGATTGGCTTCCTAAAGATATGGCAGGAAGAGGGAATAACACCCTATCCTCTCCACCAGGGAATGAAGGGTGAAGCCCACAGTTGTACGAGAACCCCCCCTTGATCATCACTGGGCTGGTATTTTCTTATACACGTTACCAGCTCTAACCAACTTACCTATGAGGTATCAAGAACATATCACCTGAGCAATAACCGAAACAAAAGGCAGGCAGGTGTGCATGTGTGTTAGGGGGAGGGGCAAGGCTGAGGGACAGCAAGCCTCATCACCAGCTTCTTTTCAAAAGCTTGCTTGTTGTTTTAACCCCTGATGGCCTTCATCTGAGCGTGATGCTCCGCAGAAGTGGTGAGAGGAAGAATTCAGCTCCCAGAGACCTTTTCACACTGACTTGAGCTGTCTGATAGAGGCAGCAGCTCTGGAAGAAGCTTCTGCCCCCTGAAGCTCTACTTCTCAGATCTCACACTCTCCACACCTTTACTACGAAAGGCCGGCCAAATCCTGAGGTCAATGGTAGGTTATGTTCAAGACTTACCTCCCCCCAGCTAGACCACCAGAAGGTTTAGGAAAGACACATAAAAAGCTCATCAGCAGCTTCTATTACGGGGAGTAGACACAGGGTACAGCTCTAGGGGCAGAGGTTCCGGCTTTCATGGTACTCCCTGTACTCTGAAGACTTTTGTTGCTGTTATTAACCAGTAACACATAATACTTTTATAATTTTAAAAAAGCCAGGAGGGCCATGGAGGGCAGTAGGCGAGAAGACCATCTATCTCCTCGGCTGGTACTTCTTCATTTGGTGCCCTTGACCATCTCCACTGGAGTCTCAAATCTCAACTTCACCAACTCTCTAAGTGACCTTCAGACAGTCACTTAACCACCCTTAACTTAACCACTCTTAACTTCAGGTGGTTCATGAATGAAACGGGAACGATAATTCCTAACTCAGAGCGTCACTGTAAGGACCAGAGAATATTATGTATTAATAATAAATTCTCACAGCCTGAGAATGACAGCTGTTGTAACTGATTCTGTTTTTTCCTCTCTTTCGAGACTTTTGAGGTTCTCTGTTGCTCCTTCCAAGCCCCCTAACTTCTGCTGGGATTGCTGATCTAATCTGACACTGATTACCTTATAGTATAAATTGGGTGCCGGCCAACCACAGCACACTAGGTATCCCATGCTGCCTCACAGCACACTAAGTATCCCATGCTCCCTCATTATTCATGCTGCGTGGAAGCCCCATGGGGATCTGGGTGGAGATGATCAAACTGGTAGTATTATTTACAACAAAACTCAACAGGATTCACTCTTGGCAACCAGTTACTGTCCTAGTGCTGGTGTTCAGTGCAACTCATTAACATTGCTCTCTAGGAAGTTCAGCGCTTTGTGGATTAGAAGAGAAACGCTGTTTTCCAAACCTTTTGTTTTCTCTGCATAGTGAAGCTATTTGGGTACTACATTCTTTCTTTTCAGCCTTTATAAGGAGACAAACTGATATTAGGATTCAAATAACATCTTAGTATTAACTGAGTACCTGCTATATTCCAGGCAAGGACAGGCATCAGAAATAAAAGACACTGTCCTGGCCCCATTTGAATGGGGCACAGAAGCAAAGCGATGATGGTGACACACTGTGCAGAGTACCCTGGCACACAACACTGCTAAGAGAAAGACTGCAGAACTACGGGACTGCGTTGATCTTAACCAGGCTTCAAGAATTCAGAGATGGGTCTCATTCTACCTTTGTCACCGTTAAGCGAAAACAGTACAGACAAGGTCATTTCTCGGGGAGAGGTGGAAATAAGATTTTCTGGGCTTCCCTGTTGCTCAACCTCCCAGGACACACTGAACAAGGGCAGTTAGTCCTGATGTGTCATTAATGGGGTGACCCCCTCCATCGGAGTCACCCAGGTGTTCCATGACAAACAACAACTTGGAGAGGCTAGTCCTTTCGCACTGATTACTCATTTTCATCAGACTAGTCTTTGATGAGATTGATGTACTATGTTCAAGGAGGCAGGGCAGTGAAGGGGGAGGCGGAGAGGCAGGCGGAAGGCAGAGTTGCCTCCACAGGTAAAGCGTTCAAGGGGGATTACGTTCAGACTGTATGAACATTCAGACTGTATGACACACTAAACCTTAGCCAACCCAGAGAAAATTTCATTGGAAAACCTGTTTTGTTGAAGGTTTCCCTCATACCTTTCCACTTTTACTATCATAGTTAGTGTTACATAAATTACTGGTATCTGTAATAAAGAAATAATGCAAAACACTTACAAAGCAATAAGGAAAAAATTACCTAGAGAGTGTGAGAGAATAAAACACATGAATATATGTGATAACATCAAAACTGAAGTTCTCATCTAACAGGTGGTCCCAGATGCAAAAATAGCTAACACTTTCTAAAGAGAGGCAGACATTTTAATACTCTGCTACTGCAAAGAAATTATCACAAGTGTTTCTGGAAAGCAGTATGGCAGGAGGTATCAAAACATTCAAAGAATTGATGCCTTTGATTCAACAAATCTATTTGTAAGGATTAATCCCCAAGAAATAATCAGAGATGCAGGCCAATATTTATCTGCAAAAGATACTCATTACAGCATCATATATAAGAAAATACTGGAAGCAACTTTCCAGTCCAAGAGAGAAGTGATTAACTTATGGTATAATCAGGCGCTAGAATATTATAAACCATTAAAGCATCTTTTCAAAGAATATTATTAATTGGGAGAAAATATTCATAGTATAACATTAAGGAATAAGCATGATCTAAAAATGTGACTAATTCTATATAGTCACCTTTTTTTGTTGTTGTTAGTCAATAATGCTTACAGTTTATTTACGTGGGTAGCACTTAAAATCTGTTATGCTTTCATGGTTACATTTTCCACACTAAGCATATATATATATAACATATATATATAAAACATGTATATGTAACATATATATATATACACACATATATACACGCACCAGAACAACTGACACACAGCTAAAGTTAATAGTTGTTCTCTCTAGATTACAACTTTATGAATTATGTTTATTTCCTTCTTTGTGGTTTTTATTTTTTTTCTAACTTTTCTACTGTGAGCAAGTACTACTTTTATAAGTACAAAAATTATGAAAATAACAATAGTTACACATACGCTATAACATACTCTTCAGTGAGCCATGGAACCCTGTAATTTCATGGCTAGCCTAAAACCTTAATAACAAACACAAAAGAGCTTCAGATGTTTTTTCTACCCAGAAAATTGCCTTAAATGGGTGACTACGGAAGATATTTGAAAGAAATATGCACATATATTCTAGCCCTTGACATTTACTGAAAGGCATGAATTACACTTTGAAATACATCACTTGTCACCAACACTGACAATGAGTTGCTCTTAAATATGTATGAACTTTCAACAAATGCAAGAAAGCAATGGGTCTACTACAGACAGATGCATTTTTACCTTTGTCCAAGGTAGGTAAAGAGGCATTAAAACTTTATAGCTTAGGTGGAGGCATAACCCTCCCAGACTTCAAAGCTCCAGTAATCAAAACGGCGTGGTACTGGCACAAAAACAGACATGTGGATCAGTGGAACAGAGTAGAGAGCCCAGAAATAAACCCACACACCTACGGTAAATTAATCTTTGTCAAAGGAGGAAAGAATGTACAATGGAGAAAAGACAGTCTCTTCAGCAAGTAGTATTGGGAAAGCTGGACAGCCGCATGCAAATCAATGAAGTTAGAACACACCCTCACACCATACACAAAAATAAACTCAAAATGGCTGGAAGACTTAAATATAAGACATGACACCATAAAACTCCTAGAAGAGAACATATGCAAAACATTCTCTGACATAAATTGTAGCAATGTTTTCTTAGGTCGGTCTCCCAAGGCAACAGAAATAAAAATAAATAAATAAACAAATGGGACCTAATCAAACTTACAAGCTTTTGCACAGCAAAGGAAACCATAAACAAAACAACAGTCTAGGGACTAGGAGAAAATATTTGCAAATGATGAGACCGACAAGGGCTTAATTTCCAAAATATACAAACAGGTCGTACAATTCAATAATAAAAAACCAAACAACCCAATCAAAAAACAAGAAGGCCTAAACAGACACTTCTCCAAAGAAGACATACAGATGACCAATAGGCACATGAAAAGCTGCTCAACACTGCTAATCAGAGAAATGCAAATCAAAACTACAATGAGGGATCACCTCACACCAGTCAGAATGGCCATCACTAAAAAGTCTACAAATAACAAATGCTGAAGAGGGTGCAGAGAAAGGGGAACCCTCCTACACTGTTGGTGGGAATGTAAATTGGTACAGCCACCATGGAAAACAGTATGGAGGTTCCTTAAAAAACTAAAAACAGGGCTTCCCTGGTGGCGCAGTGGTTAAGAATCTGCCTGCGAATGCAGGGGACACGGGTTCGAGCCCTGGTCTGGGAAGATCCCGCATGCCGCGGAGCAACTGGGCCGTGAGCCACAATTACTGAGCCTGCGCGTCTGGAGCCTGTGCTCCACAGAGAACAAGAGAGGCAGCGATAGTGAGAGGCCCGCGCACGGCGATGAAGAGTGGACCCCGCTTGCCACAACTAGAGAAAGCCCTCGCACAGAAACGAAGACCCAACACAGCCATAAATAAATAAATTAATTTTAAAAAATAAAAAAACACATTTGTTTAATAAATGAATGAATAAACTAAATTAAAAAAAAAAACAAAAAAAAAACTAAAAACAGAGTTTGTATATGATCCTGCAATCCCACTCCTGGGCATATATCCGGAGAAAACTGTAATTCGAAAAGATACATGCACCCCAATGTTCATAGCGGCACTATTTACAATAGCCAAGACATGGAAACAACCTAAATGTCCATCAACAGATGACCGGACAAAGAAGATGTAGTACATATATACAATGGAATATTACTCACCATAAAGAGTGAAATAATGCCATCTGCAGCAACACGGATGCACCCAGAGGTTATCATACTAAGTGAAGTAAGTCAGAGAAAGACAAATACCACATGATATCACTTATATGTGGAATCTAAAATATGGCACACATGAACTTATTTACAAAACAGAAACAGGCGCAGAAAGCAAACTTACGGCTACCAAAAAGGAAAGGGGGTGGGGGAGGGACAAATTAGGAGTCTGCAATTAGCAGATGCCAACTATCATATATAGAATGGACAAACAACAAGGCCCTACTGTACAGCACAGGGAACTATGTTCAATATCCTGTGATAACTCATAATGGAAAAGAATATGGGAAAGAATGTATATATAACTGAATCACTCTGCTGTACACCAGAAACTGACACAACATTGTACATCAACTATACATCCTCTAAAAAACCCCAACGACTTTACAGCTTCGGCGCGTTCTGTGAAGCTGCTGAAAATATACTTTTGGATATTTCAGGAATGACTTGGCTGTTTGGAACAGCTTGTGGTATGCCCCTATCCCAGCACCTTTGCAGTCACCCAAGTCTTGAAATGGCTAGTCAGGACCAACTCTCTCCTTGTCCTCTGCCATCCGCAACCAGTCACTCGGGGGTCCCAACCCTGGGTCCTAGAGACCCTTTGGAGTCGGGGGGTGGGAACACTGCATGTGCATCTGTTTATCTCTGACACATAAATACACAGTTCTGTTTATATCTACGTAGATATGCAGTAGCCCATGAAAATATTTAAGCCAGAAGAGTTTGTTTTTAAAACAATTCGAATTAAAACCAATGTTTTCTTATCTTCTGCTAGGATAAATATCATTCAGTCACTAATAGGCAAAGGTCCACCTACAAATTACTAAAACGTTCACACAGCTGTCAAAGGAAGTGATAGTTGTGACATGCCTTTGTCTCCAGCATTTTCTATCACGTGTTTTTCCCGTATACAGGCAATCATCAGAGATTAAGAAACCACTTTTCTTTTATGCTAGTTAATAGTTTAATAGAGGGACTTGCCCAGCGGTCCAGTGGTTAAGACTCCATGCTCCCAATGCAGGGGGCACGGGTTCAATCCCTGGTCAGGGAACTAAGATCCCACATGCCGCCCAGCGCGGCCTGAAAAAAAAAAAATTAAAAAAAAAAAGAGAGATAGCAACTCACAAAGCCATAAGGAAACAGGGAAACCAAAAACTGCTCCCTTATCGGAAACTGTTCGGTAATTAATTCCTCAAATAGAGTGTCCACCATGTGCAAAGGACTGTGGTGGACACCAAGGGGGGAGGTCAAAAAAGTGGCGGGCAGGGAGATAGAGGTAAACAGATGCTGCCCTCAAAGAGGCTGTCTACCCCTGCTGCAGAGAAACCAAAGTCAGACAAGAGTGAACGCATATAATATGCAGATGTCGCCTTTATGAAAGTTGGCTATATACATATATTAAGAACTCAAAAAAGTCATAAATTTTTATGTTTATTAGATGATCTGAAATGCAGGGACCATCTTATGAACAGAAATAATAACTTCCAGTATCATTTATTAAGCACTTTCTGAGTGCACAGCATTGTGCGTGGTGCCTTATGTATACACCATCTCTGATCTTCAGAATAACTCTGGTAAGCGGAATGTTAGTAATCTCCATTTCATGGATAAAGAAAAGATAATATCCTAGTACATACGTGCACATGAAATGCTATGGAGCCATTAAGATGGTATTGATGAGGAACTTGATGTAGCTGCCTACGCTTTGTTGACAAAGAAAGTTCAAAACTTTTAATTAAACTATATTAGCAATTAGAATTAAACTGTAAAAGCATATACACCTACTGCATTATAAATATACCAAACTATAAACTAGCGTTTATTACCGCATTTAGGAGACCATGAGTGATTTTTTTCTTCCTTTCATTTCTCTCTATATTCCAAATGATAGAGATGGTCACTATTTAGGCTGGAACACTGAGACCGCAAGGTGACATAGGTAGTCCCTATGGCCAGCCTCTCTGCCCCTCCCCACCAGGGAAGTCTCACTGGAAATAGTCCCAAACAAATGGCAACAACCAGAAAATTCAAGTTAAACATACCAGACTTGTCTGGTGGGTAAACGTTACAAATTTACCGTCCATTTCTATTTGAACCATCACCTTCCTTTTCAAGTAACAAGGTCAAGACATCTCAAAGAGCCTTTAAAGAAAGGTAT
Source organism: Pseudorca crassidens (assembly GCF_039906515.1). Taxonomy (NCBI): domain Eukaryota; kingdom Metazoa; phylum Chordata; class Mammalia; order Artiodactyla; family Delphinidae; genus Pseudorca; species Pseudorca crassidens. The sequence goes on from NC_090307.1 coordinate 16,752,944, forward strand.
ATAAACACACTCAGTGGAGTAAAAAGGAATGCCCTTTCTTAGTATCCCTGTTAAGGATCCTGTTGGTGAAATATGCTTCATCACCACTGGAATAGTGTCTATTTGTGGGACCCCTGCCAGTGAAGTGATGTTTAATTACCATGTCACCACTCAGCAATTCAAATCATGCACTTGTAAGAGAAATTACCAATTTTCCTAATTGATTAGACAAGACTGCACGAAAGCGTATCTTCTGAAAATATAGTTCAGAAACACATCACAGCACGTGCACATACTCAAACCACATGCACACAGACAGGTGTTATTCAACAACCTGAGAGTGTTTACAAAGCTTAGAGGGTTTTGCTGCCTAATGTAGGTGGAGTACCCAAAAGTAACCCATGATGAGATGCTTTAAATGTGGATTTCTCAGATCAGAAATGGTACAAGAAAGTTAAAACTACTTTGCATGATCCCTCATGTAGTATAGTAGTCCTGTCTCTTAATATGCAATAAACATTATGGACATTATGGAAATCTTCAGCCAAATGAGACCATTATAGCAAATACTATAATTACATACATCATTCATTTCAAGTTGCTGTAGGATAGTTCAGAGGTACTTCTATTTATTTTATTTTTTTAAAGATTTATTTATTAGTTCTTTATTTTTATTTTGGCTGCATCAGGTCTTAGGTGTGGCACACGGGATCTTCGTTGAGGCATGCGGGATCTTTAGTTGCGGCACATGGGATCTTTGTTGCGCTGAGCGGGCTTCTCTCCAGTTGTGGCGCACAGGCTCCAGCGCGCATGGGCTCTGTAGTTTGCTGTACACAGGCTCTCCAGTTGAGGGGTGTGAGCGCAGTAGTTGTGGCACACAGTTGCCCCGCGGCATGTGGGATCTTAGTTCCCTGACCAGGGATCGAACCCGTGTCCCCTGAATCGTAAGGCGGATTCTTTACCACTGGACCACCAGGGAAGTCCTTCAGAGGTACTTTTACTCACTTTCTTCAACCTTTACTCGAGTAGTCATGTTTGTTACCTTCCGAGGACTAGTCCAGCATAAAGTAGTAGGATCCGAACCCATAGGATACCTACTTTAAGGACTCAGGATAACTAAAACCACAGGAGTATATACAGGTACTCACACCAAGACTATGTAGAGCTCAAGTTCACTTTATATAAACTTTAAATAGTCCTTAAAAGTTCTAGCTAAACAAAAATCTGTATAATGAATCATTTCCGCATTACCTCCCACCACAGCCCCACAGACATGGTTTCACGAACAGAGATTTTATCTGTAAAACAAGTGTTTTTAAATACACGCACATACATACACACAAACACACAAGTCCTACTATTGTTAGTTAAAAGAGCATTTGGTCTTTGTCAATAAATTTACCTGTGTGCATTTAATTCATTAAGAAAAGGTCCCAGAAGACTGTCCAATGGGAAATATATCCACAGGACAATATAGAATCAGTATAATATATGTACACTTTCAAATTTACCACACAACTAAATTCTTATTTCATTATCAGCTTTTACTGATCTTAACTATTTAACTGGAATAATTAATATAACCTCAAAGCTGTAAGTTTTCAAACAAAGACCAAGTTATGCCTAATATACTTGTATATTCATTTACCAAATGCTCCACAGACTTATCGTAATTCCTGCCTAGAGAAGGGTTATCAGCTGGAAAATATTTATGCAAATTGTTTAGCACAAAGGGTAATAAACTTCTACAACGCTACAGAAGTAAAACGGACAGGAATTCCAAGAGGCAGGTCAGGCAGGAGCTCTACAGATGGGGCAAATGTGTTAATAGCAGATGCAGAAATAGCTATCAAGGAAGAGTTCACTGTGCATGGCTCTCCCATATCACCATCAGAAAGGAGAGCCACACCCTCTGCCAATATTTTCCTCCAGGCCCCACCCTGGCAAAAGAATCCTGGGCTGGCTGACAACGGGTTTGGATCTTAGGAGTCCTCTGGTTCTGAAATGACTGTGGGACCTAAATGCTAAATCTTCCCTAAAGACGTTCTTTGAAAACCACAGAGTCCAGTTCTACTGTTTACGCAATATGCACTCTATCCTCTAGCAGAAAGAGAAAGGACATGTGCTCAATCTATTAACTATCCTGGCCAGAGAAGGCAATCTACGTGGGGCACAGGCAAAGTCACCACATCAGAAGTCTTGTGTCACTGAGACTACGAATCCTACGACAAATTATGAGGTTGAATAGATTTATCATTGGAACTTTTTTTTCCATTGAAGTACAGTTGATTTATCATGTTCTGTTACTTTCTGGTGTACAGCAAAGTGATTCAGTTATACATACATATAATCGTTTGTGTCTGTTAATCCCCAACTCCCAATCCTTCCCCGCTCCTTGGTAACCACAAATCTATATCATGGAAACATTCGAATATTCCCCATCAGTGCCCCTCCCCCTTCTTAAAACAGGCTACTGCTCACCTTCTTCCAAGTACCTGTTGAGGGTTTCATTCTTACATTCACTTGGCAGGACCTACACTCTGATGGTGTTTGCTCACGGTAATGATTAACTAGAGCAACTCAGAATACCTCCATACACCTCCCCGTTGTACGTGCACTAAGACAAGGATTCTGCTGCAGTGCAGACGTGTGGATTCCAGCACACGGCATCACCACGGTGGCTGGACTGCCTGCAGAAGGCCTGCAGACGTAAGGAATTCCCGTGCAGAGGTTCTCTCGCTGTGGCAGGCATCAGAATCACCTGGAGGGCTGGTTAAAACACAGAGTGCTGGGCCCACCCCCAGAGTTTTTGATTCAGATCCGAGGTAGAACCTGATAATCTGCATTTCTAACAATTTGCTCATTTGGGCACCCCACTTTGGGAACCACTGAGACTCTGTCTTTTCCTCTTTCTTTCTCCAGGATCCAGGAGAATGAGCTCATTCAACTCAGTACTTGTCTCCACTACCCAGGCCATCACTCCTGAGAGGATGGGAGGAGGGTACAGACAGCTCGTATCTACTGGGTGCCCAAGACTCTGCCTCTCTGGGTGGGCTTTCTCTGACCGCTTGACACTGCCCACATTTACTGGGGTCACAGAAAGGGCAACTTACAAGGCCTACCTGTATTTACAATTTACAATCAGCACCACTTTGTTTATTAGTTCAATGCGGTGCGGTGGGGCAGCTGAGTAAAGGCAAGTCAGTTCTTGTCTATGTTTTAAAAACACTGTCTTGTAATAAGAGGACAGTTGCAAGTACCCTGTAATTATAAGAGCCTATCAGGAACTCAGTTCTGAAGGAAATAAGGCAAGGGGACAAATTCTGAGACGTGATTACCTCACCCGTCTCTCTTTCCTGACATGAGTCTGGTGGGCACTGATACCCACTCATCTACTTCCCTCACAGTTAGAGAAGTCTAGCCAATTCAAACTTCTTGCGAAGATACCTTTGTAACTGCTCAATTATATTTCTTTCTTTCTTTTTTTTTTTTTTTAAATAAACTAGCTCCCTCCACTTCCCCAACTTATAAAGTTGGTAGCCTAAAAAAACAGGTACGCAGACATATTATCACACTGAAATCACCAAGTACAGGAACAGACTTCCAAAGTCATCACTCTAACACTGAAGCCCATTCCTCGGCTCATCTCACCTGTGCTCTTAGGGTGCAAAAGAAGCAACGCTGCTCAAGCAGAGGAACTCTGACCTTGATGTCAAAGTGGAATCAACACCGAGCTGTGTGGAACTAGAAAAGAGGGCAAATTCTAAGGCACAGAACTACTCAGGGAATTCAGCCTCTATTAACTAAACAGGGAGAAAAAGATGCTTTTAATTAACTGTGGAAGAGCCATGGGTGTCCAGAGCACAGCCTGCGTTCGACGTCTACTGTCACTGCGTGCTCTGGGTGCGAGGACTGAAGGCGGGCGCAGGTTCGGAGGTTCTCAGGGGCCCTCAACAGCAGCGATGGACACTGCTGAGACCTGCAGGGCTCGGCGCTCAGGAACAAAGGTCTCGAAGAAGGAGCTGCCGTGCAGATAAGTAAACAGCAACTATGCCGAGAGCAGCCTCATGGGACCAATATTCCTGGGTATACAGGGCAAGTGGTGGAGAGAAGAGGAATCCAAGGACAGCCCAGGAGACAGGTCAACAGCTCCTAAGCACACCAATAGCGACCTCTCTACCTAAGTGTTTACTACGTGCCAAGCACTGTCCTAAAGACTTTCTGCACAATCCTTCCTTTAACGCAGGTAGGAACCTTCTAGACTTCTCAGGGATGGAGTGATGGTAGTGCCAAAGGTACCCAGTCCAGTTTTCTTTTTTTTTTTTTTCTGCGGCACACGGGCCTCTCACTGTTGTGGCCTCTCCCGTTGAGGAGCACAGGCTCCGGACGCGCAGGCCCAGCGGCCATGGCTCACGGGCCGAGCCGCTCTGCGGCATGTGGGATCCTCCCGGACCGGGGCACGAACCCCCATCCCCTGCATCGGCAGGCGGACTCTCAACCACTGAGCCACCAGGGAAGCCCCCCAGTCCAGTTTTCAATGCAAGAATCTTCTTCTCACGGGCAAGATTCTCTGAGGGGAAGGGATTCCTGCCCTACAGGAGGTTAACACGAGATGTGGCAACTTCTCAAGTCTGAATAGGCAGCTCCCGAGTGACAGCCATTCAGTGAAGCAGCTGTCAGGGCACCAGGAAAGTCAGGAGGCAAGGGTCTTGAAATCAGCGCTGGTCTGAACGCAGCAAGAATGGAGCAGCTCCTTGTGAAACCATTCCCTGGGTTACGGGCTCCACTGTGTCCCCTCCAAATGATATGAAGCTCCAGAGCCTTAGAATGTGACCTTATTCGAAAAAAGGGTCTTTACAGAGGTAGTCAAGTGAAAATGAGTTCATTAGGTTGGACTCTAATCCAACATGACTGTGCTCTCAGAAGAGGGGAAATTTGCGCAGACATGCGCACAGGAATGAAGACACAGGGAGAAGATTGCCATGCGACCGGAGGGATGCTACGGACTGCTCCAACACCAGAGAGAAGAGAAGAGGAAGTTTCCCCTAGAGCCCGGGGACAGCATGACCCCACCAACACCTGGATTTCAGCTCCGTAGCCCCCAGAACTGTGAGACAATTCATTTCTACATTTTAAGCCACTCTGTTTGTGGTACGTCATATGGCAGCTTTAGGACACAAGCCACCCTTTATTGGGAACACTTGCAGCCAAATGTGTTCCAGAACTCTGATTTTTTTCTCATTTTAGATGGTCCTAACTATTCCAATTACTGCATAGCATTCCCAGTAGGGGCCTGGGGGCAGGACCCACAGCCAACATGTACAAAGACTTATCTTAAGTGTTTCAGATAAAACCAGAAATACTCCCACGTCCACTGAGGTCAGATTTTGCCACCAAATGAGTTCGTTTCCTACAAACCTACAACAATGTTTTCTTTCCAGGGCTTTTTGGATTTTCGAACTGCATGGGATTATGGGCCCGTATTAGGTTGCAGAATAATAGTTAAAATATGTTTACTACAGAGGCCGCCCTGCCCAGCACGTTCACACTGCTCTCAAAAGCGCAAAAAACTGCGTGTGAAATCCTAGAATTGCTCAGGGAAACAAAAACATCCCCTCAACTCTTAAATAATTGGCCAAATATTTAAAGTTTTATCTTCAAGACTGTTAAACACACAAACAAACCACTAGACACTTGACCTTCCCATTACGGCGAGTTCTGTACTGTATCACCATAAGGGTTTTTAGAATAGAATTTTAAAAGAGAGGCACCATCAATTATGCTTCACAGCATTATGGCAGGAAGAAAAAACTATGAGCAATAGAAAGAGGGCTGGGTTATGATAAAGCTCCACCCCAACGGCAGGAAGATGAATGTCACGGAGCACATATTTTTTTCCCAGTTACGCAGATAAATACGTGGTAGGTACTCACGTTCGGATCTCCAGGACCCATATGTTGTCAAGAAGGGAATGTACAGAAGAAATGAAGCCTTCATCAGCATTAAAAATCTTGATTGACTTCCTCACCAGTGTGAAGAGCAGAGTCCCTTACCACATCTTCAAAGTTGGATACACCCAGGAGATTTCTCCTTGCGTTCAGATATTTTTAAATCCTCCCTTAAGTTACCAAGTTGGATGAGACTAGATACCAAAGGACTTCTAAAGAGAGCCTGGGGTAGGTTCTAGAATTACAGAAGGTGTGTTTCCTACCCACACCACCCCCACCTTGTAAGGGTGTTACAGTTTATGCTACTAGATGACTTTGTTTTTTGTTGTTTTTTTCTTGCGGTACATGGGCCTCTCACTGTTGGGGCCTCTCCCGTTGCGGAGCACAGGCTCCGGACGCTTGGGCTCGAACCCGTGTCCCCTGCATCGGCAGGCAGACTCTCAACCACTGCGCCACCAGGGAAGCCCTAGATGACTTTGTTTTATGGATATATGTGTTTCTCCCTGTCCCTGCGACCCTAAAGGAGAAAGTGTTAAATAATCATGGGGTAAGAACACAAGGGACAGATTAAGACAATTTACGTAGAATAAAACGTGCCTTTCCCATAATAACTATGGAGGTCAGACCTCTGGCACACTTAAACACAACACAGGATCCTTGTTTTACTTTTGCCCTATGCTTCAGCATTTCTATTAGGCGATAAGTGCAGAATCCAATTAAACCTCCTTGTCAGTAACAGCCACATGCGTTTGATTCCCCAAATATGCCTATCTACCACCTTCAAAGTTTTCAGCCCACTCACCCCTGGTGCACACTCATTTGTCGGAGATCCCTTCTGTTCTCTCCTCTTCCCCCTGTGGAAATCCTCGATCCTTCCAGGCTCCAGGCAGCCAGCACCTCCTCCTCATCTTCCCAGAACAAACCACCCTATAATAACCAGCCTCTCTGTGCTCTGCGTTCCTAAGTCGTGACTACTGAGGCCACTCCTCTGCTGCTGACTCACGTGCCTTTCTGTATTGTTTGTCCTTTTTCAAGTGTGTAAATCTTAATATTACATTCTTAAACTAGCTGCAAGTCACTTACAGCCACTGTCTACTTCTTGGGCAAGTCTGCATTCTCCATAGAACTGTGCAGAGAACACGCCCTGAGTAAGTATCTCTCCGTTGCTTGACTTCCTACTCATCATATGATAGGGTAACTTCTTCCCAGGGTCACACATTTGGAAACTTTGTCTTGCCTGAGTTGCCAAAACATGGAATTCTCAACACATACCTGATACTGATCAACTAGACACAGAATGTATTTTCTGTGCAAATCTCATTTTCTTACACTTCCTTCATTTTCTTCACTTTTCCACAGGGTGGGAGCCACAGGGTCATTTCCTAAACTGTTCTGAGTTATGAGCTCAAGTAAATGCAAAGAAATAAGAAAATGAAAAAAAAAAAGCTTCACAGCGAACCTCATTTTCAGCAATATTACCTAATACCCCAAACTAACGTTATAAGTCACTTACGATTAACAAAAGCAAAAACTTTTTAACAAATGACTTATGGAATTCACACACTCTTGTGTGAGAAACTTAAATATTCAAATCTAAAGGACACAAAAAGTATTAATGTTTGAGGACTAAGGGAGAAAATAACAGAACAGTTAATTCCAGATACCTGATTACACTGTTGATAACCACTTATAAACAGGAAAGGGAGTTCATACTTTTAAAATGTATCATTAATTCAACACCCATTTATGATAAAAACTCACCAGAAAGTGGGCATAGAGGGAAACTACATCAACATAATAAAGGCCATATATGACAAACCCACAGCAAACATTTCTCAATGGTGAAAAACTGAAAGCATTTCCTCTAAGATCAGGAAAAAGACAAGGATGTCCACTCTCGCCACTATTATTCAACATAATTTTGGAAGTCCTAGCCACGGCAATCAGAGAAGAAAAAGAAATAAAAGGAATCCAAATTGGAAAAGAAGAAGTAAAACTGTCACTGTTTGCAGATGACATGATACTATACATAGAGAATCCTGAAAATGCCACCAGAAAACTACTAGAGCTAATCAATGAATTTAGTAAAGTCACAGGATACAAAATCAATACACAGAAATCTCTTGCATTCCTATACACTAACAACGAAAGATCACAAAGAGAAATCGAGGAAACAATCCCATTTACCATTGCAACAAGAAGAATAAAACACCTAGGAATAAACCTACCTAAGGAGGCAAAAGACCTGTACACAGAAAACTATAAGATACTGATGAAAGAAACCAAAGATGACCCAAACAGATGGAGAGATATACCATATTCTTGGATTGGAAGAATCAATATTGTGAAAATGACTATACTACCCAAAGCAATCTACAGATTCAATGCAATCTCTATCAAATTACCAATGCCATTTTTCACAGAACTAGAACAAAAAATTTTACAATTTGTGTGGAAATACAAAAATCCCCAAATAGCCAAAGCAATCTTGAGAAAGAAAAACAGAGCTGGAGGAATCAGGCTCCCTGACTTCAGACTATACTACAAAGGTACAGTAATCAAGGCAGTATGGTACCGGCACAAAACCAGAAATATAGATCAATGGAATAGGACAGAAAGCCCAGAGATAAACTCATGCACCTGTAGTCACCTAATCTATGACAAAGGAGGCAAAAATATACAATGGAGAAAAGACGGCCTCTTCAATAAGTGGTGCTGGGAAAACTGTACAGCTACATGTGAAAGAATGAAATTAGAACACTCCCTATCACCATACACAAAAATAAACTCAAAATGGATTAAAGACCTAAATTTCAGGCTAGACAGTATAAAACTCTTAGAGGAAAACATAGGAAGAACACTCTTTGACATAAATCACAGTAAGATCTTTTTTGACCCACCTCCTGGAGTAATGAAAATAAAAACAAAAATAAATAAATGGGACCTAATTAAAATTAAAAGCTTTTGCACAGCAAAGGATATCATAAACAAGTTGAAAAGACAACCCTCAGAATGGGAGAAAATATTTGCAAATGAAGCAATTGACAAAGGATTAATCTCCAAAATATACAAACAGCTCATGCAGCTCAATATCAAAACAAAAACAAACAACCCAATCCAAAAATGGGCAGAAGACCTAAATAGACATTTCTCCAAAGAAGATATACAGATTGCCAACAAACACATGAAAGGATGCTCAACATCACTAATTATTAGAGAAATGCAAATCAAAACTACCAAGAGGTATCACCTCACATGGGTCAGAATGGCCATCATCAAAAAATCTACAAACAGGGCTTCCTTGGTGGCGCAGTGGTTGAGAGTCTGCCTGCCGATGCAGGGGACACAGGTTCGTGCCCTGGTCCGGGAAGATCCCACATGCCGCAGAGCAGCTGGGCCCGTGAGCCATGGCCGCTGAGCCTGCGCTCCGCAACGGGAGAGGCCCGCGTACCGAAAAAAAAAAAAAAAATCTACAAACAATAAATGATGGAGAGGGTGTGGAGAAAAGGGAACCCTCTTGCACTGTTGGTGGGAATGTAAATTGATACAACCACTATGGAGAACAGTATGGAGGTTCTTTAAAAAACTAAAAATAGAACTACCATATGACCTAGCAATACCACTACTGGGCACATACCCTGAGAAAACCATACTTGAAAAAGACACATCACCCCAACGTTCACTACAGCACTATTTACAATAGCCAGGACATGGAAGCAACCTAAATGTCCATCAACAGAGGAATGGATAAAGAAGATGTGATACACATATACAGTGGAATATTACTCAGCCATAAAAAGGAACGAAATTGGGTCACTTGCAGAGATGTGGATGGACCTAGAGACTGTCATACAGAGTGAAATAAGTCAGAAAGAGAAAAGGAAATATCGTATGAGAACGCATATGTGTGGAATCTAGAAAAATGGTACAGATGATTTTATTTGCAAAGCAGAAATAGAGATACAGATGTAGAGAACAAACATATGGACACCAACGGGGAAAGGGGGCTGGGATGAATTGCGAGATTGGGATTGACATATATACACTATTGATACTATGTATAAAATAGATAACTAATGAGAATCTACTGGACAGCACCAGGAACTGTACTCAGTGCTCTGTGGTGACCTAAATGGGAAGGAAATCCAGAAGAGAGGGGATATAAGTATACATATAGCTGATTCACTTTGCTGTAACAGTAGGAACTAACACAACATTGTAAAGCAACTACACTCCAATAAAAATTAATGAAAAATAAATAAATTTTAAAAATGTATCACTAGCTCCTTATGCACCACTATCAACTTTTATTCCAACTGTACAAGTTCTCACTGTCTTTTTTCATGCTTTTGTCGTCTATCGCTGATCTTTTCCCCAAGCCTGAAAAGGTTTCCTTTCAAAATAAACATGTGTAAACTTCATCGTAGATGTGAATTTTCACACACCAAACTCTTAAACAGCCCTTAATAAAGGCACATTATTGAGAAAACATTCACTGTAATTAACCTCAACATTTTTCATTGAAGTATAGTTGACTTACAATACTGTGTTAGTTTCAGGTGTAGAGCAAAGCGATGCAGTTATATATATAATGTATATACACATCCTTTTGCAGACTCCCTTCCATTATATGTTATTACAAGATATTGAATATAATTTCTGTGCAGCTAACATGGATGGAGGTACCATCCAACAGTGATCATAATTACATCAAATATAAGCTTCTTGGGGATGTGGCCGGTGTCACCACAAAAGTGAGATGCAATCTCTCTCTTCACTGGGTCATTGGGGGGAAAGTGTGTTAGATGACCCCAAGCAAGTGAGCATGCAGGTAGCATGCCTGTTTGCAGCGAACCTCCTTATAAATGAACACAGAGCGATCAGAATGCGAGAAACAGCATGGAGAGGGCAAGCTCTGCATTCTAGCCAGATGCCGCTTATTAGCTGCTAATGAGATTTACACTCTATATATTCGACAGTCTGTAATTTTGAGAAAATTTTAAAAGGCAACTAGGTCCTCCTATGGAGAACACAGAAGAAACGAGCCCCCTGATTTTATGTGACTGGGAAAGGTGTTCTACAGCAGGGCTTCCAGCACTTTGCCATGCATAGCAATCACCTGAGGATTGTGTTTAAATGCATTCTGATGAAGGAGGTGTGAGGTGAGCCCCGAGAATTCGCATTCCTAACAAGCTCCCAGGCGATACTGCAGGTGGGTGTAGCAAGGCTCTAAGGGTGATTAGAATACAGCTCATTCAGGAGAGAACCGCAGGTGTGGAAAAGTGCACGGATTTCACATAAAGAGCTCAGACTGGGACGTCCAGACTGGAGAAACAAGTTTATATGTTGGTGCTCCCCAAGGCCTTATCTTTTTTTTTTTTGCGGTACGCGGGCCTCTCACTGTTGTGGCCTCTCCCGTTGCGGAGCACAGGCTCCGGACGCGCAGGCTCAGCGGCCATGGCTCACGGGCCCAGCTGCTCCGCGGCATGTGGGATCTTCCCGGACCGGGGCACGAACCCGCGTCCCCTGCATCGGCAGGCGGACTCTCAACCACTGCGCCACCAGGGAAGCCCCTCAAGGCCTTTGACTGCTTTTCATGCTACAATGCTCACTGGGTGGGCTCACATCCGGCTCCTTTTCCATGACTATGAACTGCTAAGTGGCAGCCACGTTGACTCCAGCCGGGACCCTAAGCTTGAGCACCAGAAAAGCAAAGAGGGGACCCTTCTGGTGATCCCAACCCAGTGATGATGCACCCCAGCCGCAAGCCCTCACCTCCTCTGTTCCAAGTCTTCTTAATGCAGCCAAGTATTAACCTAATCACCCAAGCCAAACACATGGGAATCACCCACTCTAAACTGGTTCTTTGTAACCTCAAAGATAGAGTCCAGACGACTGTGGCATCCAAGGTCTGCCTGGCTCTAGCCTCTGCTTGCCCCTCCGAGGTCATCTTCCATGTGCCTTCCACACTTAGCCAAGGGGGAACTTCGTTTAGTTCTCCGATCACACCATGACCTTTCTCCTCTGCTGGAAATGCCCTGATCCCACCCGGTCTGCACTTGACCCTCACTCGACCTGAAAGAGCAGCTCAACTGTCTCTGAGAAGGGCTTCTTAATGCCAAACCCCACGCCCGCTGGCAGAATCCGCCTAGTACAGCCGTCGTTTACTTACGTGTCCGCTACTGTGACTGGCCTAGAAGCTCCTTGAGAACAGGGCCATGGCCCGGTCACTTGCGTACACGACATTCGGTCACACAGTAGGTTCCCACAAGTAACTGCTTTACAGGGTACAGTGATGGCCCGAGGGCAGGTTAGGCATGGGGGTGTGTGGTGGTGATGTGTGGTGCGGTGGGTAAACCTCCAGCTCCGTGGTAAACAAAGACTGGAAAATAGCACTAGACGAATCATGGAACACCCAGAATTCACATGCTGGGCAGTGGCCGTCTCTATTATTTGCAAGCATAATACCGCTAAGAGAGGGGTAAATCGGACGGAAATACAACAGCCTCACTCACAATTTCTTGGTTCTTTTTCTCATGTCATGGCTGAAACCAAGAAATCCAATAGTAATGGAGCGGAAGCCGAAAGTGAAGGCTTATCTGCTCTGAGGGAGTCTGAATGAGAGGCAATTAATAAAAGATTAAGGCTAAGTAAGACCACAGTGGAACATGCAACCACAGCATGCTGGATGCTGAAAACCAGAGTGGCAATTAGGCAGGGAAAACCCACGATGGGTAAAACCCTCGCCACGTCGAGGAACAGCTTGCAAGGAGCCCCACGGAGCCAGCCCCCGGTGAGCAGAGCTCTCTGTGTGACCGAAGACGGAAGCTCGACCCTGACCTGTGGAGAAAGTCTGTAAGAAAGGCCGGCGGTGAGACTTTCCCCTCAGGGTCGTGAGAGCCACCCAGCCAATTCCATTCTACTAATGCTTAAAGGTGGGGCGAGGCCACCGGCAGACAACTCACCTCAAAGTATGGACGACTCAGAAGAAATTACAGCCTCCTGATTACCCAAGTCAGGACCACAAGGGCACCCGGTGGCTCCCCTCACGGCCCCTCAAGGCTCAAGTGTCTGGTTTCCTCTGCGGATCCTTCACTCAGTACATTCAGAAGCACCTACTACATCACAGACACTGGCCTAGGCACCTGAGATACACCAGGGAAGAAAACATGTGAACCCCCTACCTTTGTGGACTTTCCCCTCTAGCAAGGGGAAACAGGTGGTAAACATACAGATGACAAACACTAAAGAGAAAAGAAACATAGCAGGCAAAGGGGACTGACATTGGAAGGTGGAAGGAGGCACTGGTTGCTGTTTATTAGGGTGGTCCCGGGACCTGTCCGAAACAGCGATTTTTGAATGACTTGCAGGAAATGAGAAATCATTAAGTGGAAGACGCTCACAAAAATTTAACAGTCGCACATTTGACAAATATAGGATTTTTTTTCCTTCTTTAATGGCTGCCTTGGTTTACCTGATTTAGGGTAACATAGCAACGTCATTGAGGGCATGCACCCTGGAGTAAGACACACCAAGTTTGTTTTCTAGTTCCGCCACCTGAAACTGGAAATAATCGGATGTCATGATGGCTATCAGTTAATCTCATCAAATGGTAAGGGAGGCCTCCAACCCTTTACTTCAGCGCTTGGTGAGCTGCAGGTGTCTGCAGTCCTCCCACAGCTTCCCTGCCCCCGAGCACAGCACGGGAACTTGTGGCCCTGACGACCTAAGAAACGCGGAACACAATGTCTCGTTCTCAGGGATGCTGGGTTAAGTGCAGGAAGTATGGACGGCATCTCACAAATGTACTGTTCTGCGCGTGTTCACATTCACCCGTCCCTCTCAGTATTTCACCTATACTTTCAAAATAGTAACAAGCCATTCCAAGGCTTGGATCCATAAGTCGCTAAAATAAATTTTGACTTCAAAGATGAGAGCTCAATGTTGGAGGTCACGTAACTTAACAGGACTCCATTTGGCAACTGACAGAACTTGTGTCATGTCAACGGTACAGCCCCAAGTTCAACCCTTTGCCTCTGTATCTAGGCTGCCACACCGCTTAGAAGGTGGAATAATTCGTTCATTCTGGGCTACTCCATAGATGAGCATGTGCCTGGCTTCCAACATGCATGAGATGAGATAAACATGTCTGATGGGCAGAATTTTTTTTTCCAGGAAACATCTTTTCATTCTGCTCTAATAGATCAGTGGTGGATTTTTACCCTTCTAGGCACAATAATGCATAGCTTTCTATGGGAAAGATGTTTTAAAGGTCTTTTTTTTTTTTTTTTTTTTTGCGGTACACGGGCCTCTCCCGTTGTGGAGCACAGGCTCCGGACGCGCAGGCTCAGCGGCCATGGCTCACGGGCCCAGCCGCTCTGCGGCATGTGGGATCTTCCCAGACCGGGGCATGAACCCGCGTCCCCTGCATCGGCAGGCGGACTCTGAACCACTGCGCCACCAGGGAAGCCCTTAAAGGGTTTTTTAAAGCAGGTTTTCTAACCACTATCCTAGAGTCGGCCACAACTTTCAAATTAACCAAAAACAGCCATACTGGAAAATGTTAGAAACTACCATGTGAAAGAAAAGGAAAAAAGGCTTGTCCACCCATGCAGTTGTTATTCCCATGCTTGGTTATTATACGCTCCCTTGGTTACTATCGGCTGAAGCTCCCTGCAGATGCTATGCGGCCCGAGGGCCCGGGCACTGATGGGCACTTGGCCTCCCCAGCACCCAGCTCCCAAGTGGCCCCCCAAGGGGCTCCAGGGCACATTTGTTGAATAAATAACCAAGCCTCGCCTCAAGAATGGGAGGCCGTTTAGACCCTTACTGGTGTGCTCTTCATCTGGAGCTCACAAACTGCTTTTTAGTTTGTTCTCTGCCCACACTTCTCCCCTCCCCCACAAAAAGCAGCCAAGCTAAATATAGATTGTTCACAAGCATGACAAAAGGGTGATTTAATTATGATGCGGTCCATACCTAGGATGGGGCAACTGCAGGAGGCCTGCAGCTCTGGGCAGATGCCAGGGAGGGCTGGGGTGCCTCACCCACAAATGCTCTGCTGAGTCTCGCTGGGGAGTCCGTGGGTCTCAGCCTTGAACTGGTGGTTATTGCTGGCTTTGTCATCAAAGCTTTCTGTACTGTGTCATGCTCAAAATCTAATTTTCATGGCAACAGCCCTGCAGTGGGTGATGCCTCATCTCCCGGGATTTGCAGTCCCGGGTAAGTGACAGGGCCCTGGTTTGGTCTTCTCGTTCTCACTCACTCTCTCTTTCTCTGACAGGCATACCTTTCAGCTTACATAATCTTTCTAGCCATTAAGTTCTTTATTTCCTTTGGAAACAGAGTTCCACTGGCACACACACACACGCAGGGAAAATCGCTCCATCTTCAGTGTGTGGCCTCCCGTTTAGGAACAAAAAATTTAAAAGAAAAAAATGTTTTAACTAGCTAACGAAATTAGGGGACCTATTTTTGCCAGTTTGATTAATCTCACCCATCAATCAAATCATAATTGTCTTTGATTGCCATCCTCACTCAGCCCCAAGCTTAAGGGCTGTTCAAGTGTGTATTCAAAAATAAAATCTAAATAAATAAATAAAATCAAGTGAAAACAATAAGAGACAGGGGAAGAAGCAATCAACCTTTTAAAAGAATTTTAGGTCCACAAAAACTGCCAAGCATAAGTGAAAAACAGGTACCCCTCAATGTCTAGCACAAAGATAATAAATATTCAGTCACTGACAGACTCAAAGAATAAGGAGAAGACGAATTATTTCAAAGTAACGAACACAGTATTACAAATGTCCTCAATAACCTTGTCGATGAGTTAAAATAGTCACACACCATATTATCAGACAGGACAGTGTCCTTCAGACATATCACTCACTAACTTCACATACAATTATGCCCTTGAAAAACCTCAACACAACAGGGCAAGGAAGAAAACGTGGGACATATTAAAATGCCTTAAAGCCTGCCACACCATTTCCTTTAACGAAGCTGGAGACTTCCTTGAGTCTCAGGCTAGTCTACTTAGCATGGCAGATCTCGGACAAAATCAACTCGCCAACCCTGTTAATTGAGTTGCACGTTCAAGTCCCTGCACTGGAAAATGCTCCCACAGATCACAGCCCCAGGACTGCACCTGGCCTCTGGTCCAGACTCTGTGACCAACTGCCCTCCGTAATGTGACGGCGTTTCCAGTCACTGACCTGAGTCAGAGGTGCTTTACGATCACATGTGACCCGGTTGCCTGCAGCGGCAGGATGAGTAACAGTGCGGTGAGCAGGACAGCTTACATCATTGCAGGTGGTGCTTTTTTAATGGGTTCCTATTCAACTCCATTTACCCCACCGGAATCTATCATCTCTGAGTTTCCACTTAGTGTGAAGCGACACCGCTAACTGCCTCTGGGAGGTGACGCTCTGCCACGTGCCCATGTGCTGTTCCAAAAATTTCCACGGACATGTCCGTTCTCTAGGAGCAGGAGAATCAAGCCTTTGTTTTCAGGGATAATGTCAACCGGGAGCTGGCACTTTAACCTTTTTCCCAGTAGCTACTCTTCTGAGATGAATAAGCAGCTCACAGCTCTCTCAACAGCTGAGAGTACAGCTGGTGGTTATCTGGAAAGATCTCGTGATGCTTTTGGCTCATGCTGTTTTGGCGACAACACTGAAGCAGGAAGGATTTTCTCTACGATCTAGACCTCAGGCCTTTAGAGGAGCCAGGAACAAAGCCAGCCATCTTTGACTCCAGGAGGGCAGCTGGGGGGTCTCAGCCAGGCCCGACCCCCAAGTCCTGGCCAGCGGGCGGGATGGCACGGGGAGCTGCCTACCTGTGACCCCGTCTGCCTGGATGTAGAGAAAACCCAGCCAAGGGCGGAGGGCACACAAATATTGACTGTAGGTGAAGGCGTGCCAAGTGAGCCTCGGTGGGATTCTGAGCCACTGAAAACATGGCTGAGACAGGTTTTGAAAACACCTGGGAAGCCGTGCTTCTGCCCTCACCGTGAAGGTGAATGAACTCAGATGCCCCTGGGATCCGAGGGGAGAGGCCGGCAGGCAGGCTACAAGCCCACCTGTACAACGAGAAGCCCTCGACGTTGCTAGAGCATTAAATCATCATTAACTCAAAACACACAGGAGGGAAATCACAAGGCGGAACAGACTTCTGCCAAGGTGAGAAGCGTGGCAGCTCTTGAAAATCGACTCGGAAACGCCCTCAGAAGTACAGGTTGATGTACTACCTCAAATGAACCACAAAAAAATCAGAACGACCCTCCCGCCCCAACGCAACCGTCATAACCCCCAAAGTCTTATCAACTGCCTCTAAGATGCTGTCAGTAAGTACAGAGGGCTCCCCATACCCACCAAACAAACCACGTCAGAATAAAACTCTTACATTCCTCAAGTAACAAATTCCCATCATTCTGTCCCTGCCTTCATTTGATATCTTTAAGTTACAGTCCACAGTGATAAGAGAATGTCCTAAATGTGGTGTTTTCTAAAATCAACATGTAGCTGCACTACAAGACTCCCCCCCCACACAAAAAAAGCCTTTTTAAATTAAAAAAAAAAAAAACCTGCAACAACTGTACATGAGAACCGTTCCCACTGCTTTTCTCCTGTCTAAATAGAAAGCATTTCCTCTTCCTGTCTTCTTAAAAATTTCACCATCATCTTCCTCAAATTCCCATGGGAATGAAAGTTCACCTCTTCCTCACAAACATTTAGAAAAGGCGGTGGGGGGAGGGAGGCACTACCACATAAGTCCTTCAAACTCCCTCTTATAGTTTAGTTGCTTGCTTTTTCTTTGATGGGCACAATCTAACTTGAACACATGTAAACAACATACTTCACAATGTGAAATAAAGAATAACTCGGATTTGACTACAGGCTTGCATATTTCACCTTGCTGATACCTTTTCGTCATCATTTGACATTAGGAACACTTTCTTGAACGTAACCTGGCTCGTTCATGTAAAGGTGTGACCTGCGCTCCAATCCATTTAGCAACACACAGAAATACACTAACTAGTTAACAGTTTATGAATCATCATCAAATGAGACAGTAAAGAAACAAAAATCACGTGTTAATCGTAACGCATATCCATACGTATGAGTAGTGAGGGTGGGAAAATGATAAGAAAACCTAAAAGGAAACCAGCTGAATATGTTCTGGGCTTAAACTTTTGCTCTGTCCAATCAAAAATAACAGTAATAATAAATGCATTTAGAATAAGTCATGTAAGTCAAACATTAAAGATTTCTATCATTACCAACCGAAACTTCAGATATAAACCATAAATCATTCTCCAAGCAAACCATTTCATGACCTAAGATGTGATTTCATCTGAGGCCAAGTACAGCTGGTGTCTCCCTCTTCTCCAGTGAGATTGTTAAGTCAGAAATACTCAGAGAAAACAGAGATCCAAAACAAAACAGGAAGAAAAACATAACTGTTTCCTCCCCAACCAGTGATTCCTAAATCAGAGAACAACGTTCACAGAACTTAAGTGGTCGACATTTTCCATTATTTCCAAAAAGAAAACAAGAGTATCCACGGTGCTCTCATCTTCGGAATCAAAAGTGTACATTTTTCTAAATAGCCAAGACAGAGATAAGAAAGCTGAGAGGAGAGAATCAGGAGAATTCAGACCACAGTTCTTTTCAAGTTTCATTTTTTGCTGCCGTCCTGTCTGTGTATACGGAGAGCAAAGGTGATCAACTACAGGGAACTCTGAACACCAAGAAGAAGTAATTTACAAGGGGAAATCTTGCGCTAGAATAATGCCACCGATACAAAAAGGACTGCATCGAAAGCAAACTCTGTGCCAACAGCAGACGTTGTGCATTCATATAATAAAAGCAGACAGTGGAGTCTTTATCCTTACCTACAGCTGTCCTCAAGGCTCATGAAAAGCAAGCCATCTCTCCCGCCGGAAAGCGTCTGGGGGGCTAGCGCTGCAGTCACAGTTGGGACTTTACCGCCACGACCCTTGGGTTCCCAGCCCCAGCTTCCTTCCCGGTTTTGAAGGGCTGCCCACTCACACCTCTGCTGATCCTCGGGAACCACCACCAGCAAGTTTTAACACAACTGACGAGGAATGCCCCCGAGCTGGCTACTTATAATGATGATTCACTTCAACGACAGCTAGAAAGAAATGCTTGTTGGTGGAAAAGGAGTTGAGTCAACTCCACCCCTACCCTAAGGATTAAGTAACTCCACGCAGCTCGGCAATTAGCTGAAACAGCCTCCAGGTGCCCTAACCTGAGGTTCCCCGCAGCGCTGCTTCTCCCCGTGGCAGTTCTCAGCGGGCAGGGAGAAGAGCCCAGGGCTACCAAACAGGACGGGTGATAACGAGCGTGCACATGGTTTCGTGAATAACTGTAACTTGGGCTAGGCTATTTAAAGCTGCTCATTTAAAGCTGTTTCTGAGTTTTCTGGGAAGACAGGCAGTAGAGGTCTGTCCTTCACCTTCTACAGTGAACTCGGCTTCTCTCCAGTTCCTGCGTGGGAGGCTGCACACCAAGCAGGCGGAGAGCACAACCTGCTGCCAGCCCTACCGTGCCCACCAAGAACTCAGAGTCTTCGTGGGGGAGGGGGGGGGAAGCAGGGCAGAATAAAGGTAACTATGATGCAAACGACAACAGCAAACAGAACTGACAGGTTGGGGGCATTTGGTGTCATGAGAGACAGCACCACTCTGTAAATCCACCATCTCTGGTGTGCAAGCCCATCTTCAGATGAACTCATTGGGTGCCCTACGGTATAGGTCAAGGGCAGAGTGAGGTCGGCAGAGCTCACCTGGATACTCTTCAGCACTGTGTCCTCCTTACGGGGTACAGCTCAGCCACCTGACCACCCTTTACTGAACCCCTGAGGCCAAGTTAAGACATGTCTTCTTTCCTTGGCTAGTGACAGGCACCAGTTACACCTCTGGGCTCTCACTGGAAGCAAGTCAACTCCCACTCTACAACCCCAGCAGGTGCAGCTGCAACAGGAAGTGCTCCCACTTGTAGCAAAAAGCTAACTTTCCACATGAACCCAAACGTTCCTGGCATGTCAGCTGAGAAACGATAATCTAGACTTTCAAGTTCCCACAGGTGTTGGAAGGCTGGGATTCCCAGAGGTGCTGGGACGACAAAACAGGTCACCAGGGGAGCCAGTGACCTCTAGTGGCTGGAAGGATCACTGAAAGCTTGCTGAAGAAAGTCCACACCTGGTTATCCAGAAACCCTGTCCCCAAACACACCCTCAGAGACGCAGGCCGACAGGTCCAACCATTTTCTGTAGAACTTTCTAAACAACGAGAGAAATACCCTGAGTTTTTAGTACTGAGCAGGTAAGGACACACAAGTGCAAAACAGTGTAATTTAAGAGCAGGAACTCTACCTTCCTTGACTAAAATTAGTATCTAAACTTATAAAATTAAGAGGTTTTACATTCACACACTGACTGGGAGGTTAAAAAAAATAAGAACCACAATATAGTATACAAAAATATACCTAAACAAGCTGAGTAACAATTTTCCTGATGCCTTAAAGATAAAAGGCTCCTATACTTCCCATGAAATATTACCCAACTGCTACAGGCTGAATCGTCCACCCACAGATTCTTATATTGAAGTCCTAACCCCAGTACCTCAGAATGTGACTATGTTTGGAGGCTCTAAAGAGATAACTGAGCTAAAATGAGGTCATGAGCATGGGTCCTGACCCAGTGTGACTGGTGTCCTTATAACAGAAAACTTGGACAGATAGGTACAGCAGGAAGACAATGTGAAGGGACAGGGAAGAGACAAGGCGGCCGTCTGCAAGCCAAGGAGAGAGACCTCAGAGCAAACCAACCCTGCTGACACCTTGATCTCAGACTTTCAGCCTCTGGAACAGTGAGACAATAAATTTCTGTTGTTTAAAGCCACTCAGTCCGTGGCACTTTGTTATGGCGGCCCCAGCAAACTAATACTCTAATTAAATGATGATTGCATTCCAAGTGTTCACACAAAAAAATGAAGATAGAATTCAGATTTCTGAGTAACGACCATTCTCCTTTTAGTGTGTTTACTCCCTCCCTGTCCACAGAGGCTCTGCCTTGAAAAGTGCATAGAAAAACCTTACTCTGGACAAAGGGGGTAAAAAGCCTACACACCCTTCAGACTCCACTTCTGCCTCCTCGATTTATACAGTCAGGCTCACCGACGAAGTGGTCTCCATCCACATCTTACTTACTCCCCAACGGACAATCAGCTTCTGCCCAATCTCCACTAACAACGCAACCAAACCTCGGCAACTACAATCCTGGCACTGAATTAGGAAAGGCTAACAATGAAGGAAATGCTAGAAGTCTCTTTAGTTCAAGTCCTTCTGTCTACAGAAAGAAGTGAGGACCCAGCCAGAGCAGCACCACAATCTCGGAATAAATGCTAAAGCAGATTCAACCCAGACGCGCAGTCCTAGTCCAGTGTTACTAGCCCTGCTTCTGCTACACTATGCACTGAGGACAGCCTGAAATGATCAAATCTCTCCAGCCCCACAAAGAAAAACCACTGCTCCACGGAGCAGCTGTAGAAAAGAGGATGCAGACGCTGGACGACAAGATGGAGTATGACCAAGGTCACAGACTAAGGCTACAGGCTTTCTTAACCTGGGCTCCCCTGACATTTGGCGTAACTCTCCACTGCAGGAAGCTGTTCTGCGCATCGTAGGATGTTTAACAGCCTCCCCGGCCTCTACACACTAGATGGAAGCTCTCCGGTGTGACAGCCAAGAATACCTCTAGACATAGCTAAGTGTGTCCTGGGAGGCAAGGTCATCCCTAGTTGAGAACCACTGGTTTAAAAGGACAGAACCTTGTGCAGAGCGAAGGAGTTGGTGGCCTTGGAGAAAGAAGCAGGGGGAAGTAGCATCTGAGGTGATACGGAGGAATAAAAGGACAAGTGCTGCTGTAGACACACCAGGAAAAAGGAAGAGGGAAGGCAGGGTGTAGTATTTCCCCAACGAGGGCCTTTTTTGTGTTTTATTGTTTTGTTTTTTCCAAAGAAGCAGAAGACTGGGTCATAAGCTGAGGGTAAGGGGATTAGAGATTGAGTTGGGTATATCCAAGTCTGGGACCACCAGAGAGCAGAAAGGGTGCTGAGCTGGGCTGAGGCAAGGATGCCTAAGGGAAGACAATACCATAAACAGAGTGGCCCCAGCAGGCACAAAACTGAAGGCTCCGACTGCAGTCAGAGGATCCAGAAAGAAGGTGTGGAGGCTGGCTAGATGAACGTAATTGGAGCTCCTCAAGGGTTATGGACACAGTGCCGCAGATGTGCTGTAGTTTCCAAGGTCACTGTGGTCAGCAGTGGAGCAGAGTAACCCAGCATCAGCTGAAGCTGAAAACAGGGAAACCAGCTAGAATCTGTTGCAATAGAAAGCCTAAAGATGGAGTATCACTGAAAAAGAAATAAAGAGCCTACTGACAATCTAGAGGGCTAAATAAACTCATCCCCTTTGACTTAATTCCAATCCACGGAATCTTTGCCAAGGAAATAATCAGGGGTGCGAGTTGAGCGTCAAGAAGTTCACTACACGGCTTCCCTGGTGGCACAGTGGTTGAGAGTCTGCCTGCCGAGGCAGGGGACACGGGTTTGTGCCCTGGTCTGGGAAGATCCCACATGCCACGGAGCGGCTGGGCCCGTGAGCCATGGCCGCTGAGCCTGCGCGTCTGGAGCCTGTGCTCCGCAACGGGAGAGGCCACAACAGTGAGAGGCCTGTGTACCGGGAAAAAAAAAAAAAAAAAGTTCACTACAAAAATAAAAACACTAAGCAACCTTAATGTCCAACCACAGAGAAAATAAATTACAGATATCTATATGCTCACGTCCTCAAGGAATATTTTAAGACGTGGGAAAACATTCACAGTATAATGTTTAAAAATGTGAGCTATTAAACTATATATGACGTAGCCCAATTTAGAAACTGTTCATATTTACATGTACACATTTTTAAAGCACCTGAGTCAGCCTCCACCAAAGCAACAGAAGTCATTATGAGATTTCCAAGGTTAACAAAAAATCACAAGAAAATGGGATTGCGGTCTTGGAGAAGGCGGTGCAACAGACGGAGTGGTCAGAGAGGAAAGGAGGGGAACCAGCAGCCAAGAAAGACAGGGTCAAGGGCTACATAAGGTTAAAGGGGAGTGTGCTGAGCAAATCAGGCCTGTCTGGATTTGATGAACAGGAAGGTGCTGGTATCTTAAGACAGATACGTGAGTTTCACAGTGTTGGCAGGATGCAGTTAGCAAAGGGAGTGGAAGGGACAGCAGTCTTTCTCAGAATTCCCCACAGTCCTTACTGACAAGGAGAGGCCACGGAAGGCACACCTGTGAATGACGAGGTGTGGGTCTACCAGAAGTCTGCCAAGAGGAAAGGCTGTTTCCATCCCTTGGCATTTATTTTTTTAAATTTAAAATTTGAAATAATGTTAAAATTGCATGGCAATTCTTTAATTCTATATTACTTACACAATTAAATGCATAACCTTCATATGGCTCCTAGCACTTCTGATAACATTACCCCCAAATTTTGCTCACTATCGCTTACTACACTTAGAAGACTGGGATGGTTTATAAGATGGGATTTTATGAACCACCGCAAAGGGTCACCTTGGATCAGTATGTTCCAATGGAAAGGAGAGGAAATACATAAAAGATAATTAAATTTTAAGTTCACATAAGCAAAAAGAATTTTAAAAAAGTACAAAGGCTGACTTCCTTCAAAACAAGATCTTATTAAGAATAGAAAACCTGAATTTCAGAGTAGCATTCCAAAAACTTCAGAGTTTCTACTTTGTTTGCTTTTGGTTTTAATCTTAGGAGGATTTGTCAATTACTGAGATCATCTAGAGATTTTTTTTTCCCCATAAAAGCCAGTATAAATTTACCCATACTCTGCAGCCTTTGAATATTACTCAGCCATAAAGAGAAACGAAACTGAGTTATTTGTACTGAGGTGGATGGACCTAGAGTCTGTCATACAGAGTGAAGTAAGTCAGAAAGAGAAAAACAAATACCGTATGCTAACACATATATATTGAATCTAAAAAAAAAAAAAAGGTTCTGAAGAACCTAGGGGCAGGACAGGAATAAAGACGCAGACATAGAGAATGGACTTGACACGGGGAGGGGGAAGGGGAAGCAGGGACAAAGTGAGAGAGTGGCACTGACATATACACACTACCAAATGTAAAACAGATAGCTAGTGGGAAGCAGTCACATAGCACAGGGAGATCAGCTTGGTGCTCTGTGACCACCTAGAGGGGTGGGATAGGGAGGGTGGGAGGGAGACGCAAAAGGGAAGGGATACGGGGATATATGTATACGTATAGTTGATTCACTTTGTTATACAGCAGAAACTAACACCACAATGTAAAGCAATTATACTCCAATAAAGATGTCAAAAAAATAAAAACATGCTTCTAAAAATAATACAAGTTTTTATAAAATGTTCACGGTAAAATATTCGTTAAAAAGCTTCATTGTAAACAATACTATAGCATTATTCCAAATACATAAACTATTTCCATATGCACATATAAATACAGCCAAAGGACTAGAAGGAAATAAAACAAGATGGTAACCAACGATCTCTCTCGGGCTATCAGATTACAGGTGGATATTGCTTTATACTTCATCTTTTCCAATGTCTAATTCTTTTATAATCAGGGAAAAAAAGAATTATATAAAAAGAATTCTTATTTGCTAAGAATATACTATCACTCATTTATAAAGAATGAGTAATCAAATGAAGACTCCAAATGCTGGGAGAGAAAAAAAAACACCAAGTTTCTGTTTTGTTCAAATCCAGCTACAGTTAGAAAAGAAACTAGGACACTTGGAGGGGGAGGAATAAATTGAACCAAACAAGGATGACATGACACAGGCAAAAATCTTTACATAACACAGGCAAGGTTTGGTGATTAAAACGCAGTCTTGAATTTCCTCACAAGGTCTTAAATCCTCCTAACTTGGATTAGCCTTTTCTTCCAACGCCTTACAAAAAGAGGATGATGTGGGTTTACATGCTTCACAGGTTAATGCTGTGAAGCAAGCATTAACACAATTAATTAACCATTAACACAAGCAATCAAGTTGCTAGTGACTTTACCAAAACATCTGAAAAGAAGATTGTCTCATCAAGAAGGGGGAAAGGTCTCTTGAATCTTTAAACATCACTCAGTAAACATCGTATCCTGCATCTACTCTGCTCAAGGCGTTAGCCAGGACCCAGTTATTTGTATCCTCCAAGCATTTATAACCTGACAGCTTACAGACACACATGCCCAATTCACGAAGCGCTTGTGGTTCCTAATGTTCATTATTTTAGGGCAGTTACTCAGGAACCTGAACACGTTTTCACATGGAAGAAATACCTTATCCTTTGTGATACGGTCCAGGTCCTTTGCTGTAAAGACCATCTAAATGCAAATGACTCCCCCCAAAAACCTATGCAACCCTGATCTCTGTCTTGAGCTCCATTCTCATTTACCATCATCTCCTTCACATGTCCACTCGGAGGGCGAAGAGACCTAATGAGCTTGTGATTCTGCCTCCACATCTGTTCCCAGCTAACCCTTCACATCTCGGTGGCCACCATCCGGCCAGCTGATCAAGCCAAAGTTTCCTTGATTCTGTTCCTCTGTGTGTCCCTCACACACCAGTCCACTGGCAGGCCCTAAGGACGCAATGGCCAAAAAAAATCCCCAAACATCCCCTTCTCTCCATCCTGGGTGTTAGTTACCACCCAGGTGTTCAAGCCATCCTCTCTCACACAGGCTACTGCAACCGCCTCCAAACTGGCCTCAAGGGCCACTCTTACCTGCAACAGACAGTCACACCAAGCCACTCCCCTGTCTGTCTGGCAGCTCTCTTTGCTGGCTTTCCACAGCCTTAGGCACAAAATGCAAATTCCTCATGGTGGCCCACAAAGCCCTCAAGATCCATGGCTCCCGCCTGCTCCGTTCCTCTCCAAAGCCCCACCGGCCATAATGCTCTTCCTCAATCTCTGAAAAAACTCACTTCCACGTGAGGCCTTGCATCACGTTGGCTGTGCCTCTTCCTGAAGGCTCTTCCCCTACGTGTTCAGGCTGGTTCTCATCTTCTGATTAAAGTGAAGTGACAGTCTTTATGCTGAAAGAAGCATCAACTGGTACCACGCTTTGGGAAAGCAAACTGGTAATACATATCAAAGTACTTAAATCCTAACATCCTTTGATTCAGTAATTCCATTTCCAGGGAGGTACAGAACTTAATCCAACTTAAAAATTTTTGCACAGATATTCACTGCACCTTTCTTCTCTTATATGAGAAATGAGAAATTTAAACAGGACAGAAATGATTAAGATATTGCACACAGAGAAACCGGAATGCTGTATACCACATATGGGGATGTTAAGCGACCCAAAAAAAGGCTATAATGTCCACCTACATTATGACGCTAATTGTGTAAAAATACACATTCCCTACCAAAAGACAACTAAAAGGAAAATGCCAAAATATTAAGAGTGATGTTCTTTCTGTTGCTGGTAACTTTTTCTTTCTGATTTCTTTTTTCAGATCGAGAAAAATGTGTATGCGTAACTTTCACAATTATAGGGAGAATACCCCTTATTTTTAACAAAGAAATAGTGCTATATAAACAGTTGTTAGCTTTCCAAGAAACCACAGAAAAGGCATATTTAAAAGCACAATGTTAAAATGGAAAGCTTCTATATAAGGTATACAATATTTCAAAAACATGTGTAACATATCACAGATATGGAGTTAAACCCCCTATTCTTCAAAGACTTCTTACAAATCAATGAAAAATTAACAACCTTAAGGAAAAATGAACTAGGACTGCAAATTAGCACTGAATAAAAGAGGAAATACAAACATATGAAGAGATACTCGACCTCACTGATTAAAGACATAAACTATTTCTACCTTCCATATTGGCAAAGATTAAATGATTGATAAAATGGAGTAACACTGAGGATGGGAAAAACTGGTACTCTCATCAACTACTGGAGCCGGGGAAACTAGTATAATGCTTCGGAGGGCAACTCCTCAATACTGCTGAACATCATACTGTATGTGTTCATGTCCTTTCGTCCAGAAATTCAACTGCAGGGATTTATTTACAGAAACACGCACACATAGATACATCAATAGACACCACAGAGCTTTTAAAACATGGTGTTGGATGGCATCATGGATATATTAACTGGGAAGAAAAAAACATACTGAAATCTGGTATCTCTATCATGATCCCATTTTTTGAAAACAGCAGCAGCTAACTCTGATGGAATTGTTCCTACAGGACAGGCACTGCTTTAAGCCCTTTAAGAGCATCACTTATTTTAATCTTAACAATAACCTTGGGAGATAGATACTGGTATTATCCCTGCTCTACAGAGGAGAAAACTAAGGCTTAGAGAGATTAAACAGAAGTTAGTATCCAGATGGCCCTCTGACCACACATTCCTACCTCCCCCTCTTCCATCCAGACTAAATACCACATCCACAAACGTTCTGGGGAAGGAGGAAAGACTGCCATCACTATTTTTTTTTTTTTTTTCCGCACCACGTGGCTTGCAGGATATCTTACTTCCCCGACCAGGGATGGAACCCGGGCCCCCTGCAGTGGAAGCGCAGAGTCCTGATCACTGGACCACCGGGGAATTCCCCCCAGAAAGACTATCATCAGTTGAACATAAATGAGATGGGCTGAATGGACAGAAAAACAAAACCAGAGCCACCGAGTGCGCAGGAGAGAGCCAAACTGGTGGAAATATTTCTGGGTGCCAGAAATTCAGGAGTCAATTGATACAAGGGACTGGAGAGACCCTGGGCAACAATCAGGGTGATTAATCAGGAAACTTCGCTTCCTCTAGCTTCTACGGTCACTGCCTTCTTAATGCAGGTGAAAGCAGGACAGTGGTCCTAAGTCTGGAAAGTGCAGGTAGCTAAAGAGGGCCAGGAAGGCCATGCAGCAGCCATACATAAGAGGCCACCTGCTGCCCATCCCACCAAGTCCTACCCAGGGCCTCAACCTGACACACACCAGCGCCAGGCTCCTCAGATGCCAACGGAGCCAACAGGACTCACAAATGCCAAGACCAACAGACAACCCAGAATCGTCAAACACGTGAAGAAAACCAGGCCATGAAACACCAGGGGCACGAGCTTGCATAGGGAGCACGCAAACAGAGTCGGAAAAAGAAGAATTTTAAAGATGCATAATTAATATCCTCACAAAATCCGACAGGGCACCGGGGCATCAAAACCAACACAGGCTGGTATGAGAAAGAAAAAGAATTAGAGGTCTAAAAGAAGGAACCAGGATTTTTAACTTCAGACCGCAGTACGGTTCAGCTTGCTCCACAAGGAAAAATATGAAATGCGGTTAACACTTAACCACAGGTGGGATTTTTTCCCTGCTTCCTCCCAACCCACCGTCATCCACACCTCCCAACCCACACGTCATCCTCCACTCAGCCCCTCTTGACTTGGAGAAGGAGTGCTTTCAACGGCCTCCCATTCAGTGGCTGCATAATATGACATCGTACAAATATTCCATAAAGCTAGCCATTTTTCAAGCAACGGGCACTTGTGTTTTCAAATCTTGCCACTATGATGGTACAATAAACAGCCTTTTACATATGCCTTTGTGTACAGACACTTTTTTTTTTTTAATATTTTATTTATCTGGTTGTGCTGGGTGTTAGCTGCGGCTGGCGGGCTCCTTAGTTGAAACATGTAAACTCTTAGTTGCAGCATGCGTGTGGGATCTAGTTCCCTGACCAGGGATAGAACCCGGGCCCCCTGCATTGGAAGCTCGGAGTCTTAACCACTGCGCCACCACGGAAGTCCCTAGACACTTCTATTTTTAGAAGACAGATAGGTATCCAGCAGAAAGGCTGCTAAGGAGAAATGTTTCATTTCTCCTTAATGTTTGATTTTAATATGCATTTTACCACTTTACTTTCCAAATAAAGCATGATCGTTCACATTTCTGTCACTATTATGAGAATACCACTTCTACTACATCCTTGCTAGCAAGAAGTGTTTCTTCTCTGTTTTTTTTTTTTAACCAGTCTGATGAGTTGAAAGTAACTTCTCACTGTTGTTTTAATCTGCAAATCCCTAGCAAATATGGATTGCTTTTCACGGGCTTCCTGGCTGTCTGCATTTGCTCTCTGGGAATCGCATGTTTATATTGTTTGTCCATTCTCCCCGAGTCGTGTTTGTCTTGCCAGTTCACAAGAGTTATAGACAGTAACCCCTTGCCTGTCATACATGTTATACATTCCCCTCCCCAACTGTCTAGCTTGCAGGTACTGTCTTGCTTAAGAAGTTCTTCCTCATTCCAAGATCATACAAGTCGTCTCTTATATTTCCTTGTAAATTTGAATTGCTTGTTTACATTTAAGGTTTTGAAGATTCCGTAACTTATGTCTGATTATACTATAAGATAGAGGGCCATCTCCCCCCACTCCATAAAGAGATGACTGTGCCAACACCATTGAGTAACTCGTGCATTCTTTCCTCAACAGTATTGAACCGTCTGTTTTCTTATGGATTAACTTCTCTTGCTTACCGATACACAGTCCTGGATCCTCTGCTCTGTCCCACTGGACCATTTATGTAATCCTGTATCAATAACACAATGATTTGATCACAGACTCTCTTATAAGCATATTGTGGTCACTTGTCAACCAAGTTTGCCCCCCCTTCACTGGTTTTATTTTCCATATTTGAATGTGCTCCCCACAGGTATTATGCATTTATTTTTCTACATACACTTTAGGATTATTTCATTTAGTTAAAAAAAAAAGAAAACAAACAGGAAAAACTTACTGCTTTGGAAACTCGAAAGGGAATGGCAATAAATGTATTAATTTGGGGATAACTGATGTATATATGGTATATATTTTTATTTCAAATCCTTCACTGAAAAGGATATAGGCACCATTCTTGGTCAACTTCTTCCTAGGTTATTTGCTGCTATTGAGAAAAGAGAGGTTTAACTTCCATTTCCAGGTGCTTGTTTTCAAAACAGAGAAACGATCAATTTTAGAGACTTGTTTTTATCCAGCTACCATGACAATTTTTCCAACTGACTTTGGATTTTTTTCCCACCATAGGCTCTTGCATTTTCTAGACATGCAAACATTTCACTGTCTTACAACATTTACTAGAACCCCTAAGACAATGTCAAATAACTGTAAAAGCAGACATCCTTTTATAATTCCTAATTTTAATTGAAACAGTGCTTTTTGCCTTTTAGAAAATATTTATTGTTGGTTGTTTTTTGGGGGGTAATAAATAGCCTTTAAGTAATTTATTTTTATTCCTATTGGTTTTATTTATTTGTTTGTTTATTTTTGGCTGCGTTGGGTCTTCGTTGCTATGCATGGGCTTTCTCTAGTTGCAGCGAGTGGGGGCTACTCTTCGTTGTGGTGCGCAGGCTTCTCATTGCGGTGGCTTCTCTTGTTGCGCAGAACGGGTTCTAGGTGTGCACAGGCTTCAGTAGTTGTGGCACGTGGGCTCAGTAGTTGTGGTTCGCGGGCTCACTAGTTGTGGCTCACAGGCTGTAGAGCGCAGGCTCAGTAGTTGTGGTGCACGGGCTTAGTTGCTCCGCAGCATTTTGGATTTTCTCGGACCAGGGCTCGAACCCATGTCCCCTGCATTGGCAGGCGGATTCTTAACCACTGTGCCACCAGGGAAGCCCTTCCTATTGGTTTTTTAGATTATAATATATTAGGAATGGCTGCTTAAATTATCAAATGGCTCTTCAGCCTCTACTGACCTGGTCATAAACTCTCTCCTTTAAAATGCTGGGGCACAAAAGTGGACGATGGTGATAAGCGTTCTTAACACTTAATCACACTAGCATTATTGGAATAAACTATTGAGTCTATTTGTTAATAAGTTACTTTGAATTTTTGCATTTGCTTTCATAAATATTGGTCTGTAACATTTTCTGTTTTTTAAAGGTCAAATAAAACTCAGCTCGAAACCCATGGAATCCTAGTGCCTTTTTCACTAGTAATTTTAACCACGTTTCCTACCTCTTCTATATGAATTGGTCTTTTCACCTTTTCCATGCTTCCTGAATCAATTCTGGTAATTTGCATTTTACTGAGAAGTCAACTCGACGTTTTCAAATGTGTTTCCAGAGGGCTGCATGTAGCGTTTTCCTATACAGTTAATTAATCCCTCCTGTGTCTCCCTTCTCATGCCTGTTAGTTATTTTTGCTTTCCCTTTACCTCAGTTAGGATGATGGGAGTTTAGTGTATTGGTCCTTTCAAATGAGCAGCTACTGGATTTACTTATCCTTTAAAATCTTCTCTTCTCTTTTATTAATTCTAACTTTCATCTTTGTCACCTCTTAATTCTTCCTTCCTAGTTCTTCATTTCTGTTTTTTTAGTTGGGATTTTTTTCCCCAAAATTTCCTATGATGCATATTCTTTTATTTTTCATCTTCTTTAATAATGAAGGTAGCTTTCCCTTTCTAGGTGATATGTTCCTACAATATTTAGAACATTCATGAAGAACAAGAAATAAAAATAGCTAAGATGAAAATTTTAAGAGCCACAATACAAGCAGGCAATGGAACTAATCCACTAGCTGACATTTGACGAGCAGAGGGTTAATAAACCAGTGAAGGAGGAGGAGGCGTCACCACCATTTCCTTAACAGAGGCCAAGTTTAAACAAAATTCTATCATCTCCCTTACTGGCAGGTTTTCACCCTGCATTTCACATTTTGGGGAAAGTGATTTGATTCATATACAGGTTTTTTAAAAAAAAATTACGACCAGAATAAACGTTTCAGTCAGTATACATTTAGCCTACTACTAAAACTTCTATCTGTAGTCAGAACAATGTTCCAGATCTAGGGCACCACAAGATCCTGAATCAACAAAGATTTGTCACGATAGCGAACTTAAGTAATGCAAGAATGCGGCCTAACGCATTTGAGCTGCATCTTCAGGACAGGTTGCCTCAAAACTCTCAGGTGATCAGAACTAATTATTCAGAACCCACTCTGTGCCCAGGTTCAGCAATGTAAGAAGCAAACTGTCTGCGTGACTGCTTCAGACAGCAACTCTTAAAAATCAATGCCGAAGGGACAGAGAAAGTGTCTGCTTATCCCAGGGTGAGCGGCTCTGACCTATTTAGAAAACTGTCTGAGGCCAGAAGCAAAGCAGCTACCATTTCCTTAATCGTCACTACAGGGAACATTAGAAGACTTACAAGGTCCCAACATGGCTGGGGGAACTTGAAGATGACACTCAAATAAAACCACATTCATTTATGCTCCACTAATTCAAAATTATTTTTATGATCTGGAAAGAGTTTGGACTCATGTTTCCATTCTTAGACCCTAGGACAACAGGCAGAGAAGGAGGCTCAACCTACTTATGGGAACAAATTTTAGAAGCTCTGACTCGTGTCAACGACCAATGTGCTAATAATTTATCTGTTGGTTAAAGCAAATACTTCTATTTGGGTTGCTACCCCTAAGTCCTGGTAAGGACCAAAACCCAAAAGAAATTTTTAACATGTTCTCTGTTTAATTTTTTTCTTTGTTCCTAGATGTTTTCCCCAGTGAATCCCAGTAAATAAAACGTTACTATTAAAACCCCATTATAATAGGAACTCTTTGGTAATAGGAACCATTTAATGTTCCCGAGGGTCTCTGAAACCAGTGAGGAAATAATACATCCCTTCCCTATGCACTGCTTTTGGGGAACGGACCACAATTTCACCTCATATAACAACCTGTCTAAGCGATCTGCATATCCTGATCAACAGCCAGATGTCGAGACACCAGTGCCTGTATGAGTACAGAGGCAAAGGCAAGGGTGTGCCTGGGTCCCTGAGAATATTACAGGGGGGTTGGCATGGGAACCACTGCTACTAAGTCTCAGATGTGTTAAAAAGGTGCAGTAGGGACTTCCCTGGTAGCGCAGTGGTTAAGAATCCGCCTGCCAATGTAGGGCACACGGGTTCGATCCCTCGTCTGGGAAGATCCCACATGTCGCGGAGCAACTAAGCCCGTGCACCACAACTACTGAGCCTGTGCTCTAGAGCCCGTGAGCCGCACCTACTGAGCCCATGTGCCACAACTACTGAAGCCCGTGCGCCTAGAGCCTGTGCTCCACAACAAGAGAAGCCACCG
This sequence comes from Pseudorca crassidens, assembly GCF_039906515.1. NCBI lineage: Eukaryota > Metazoa > Chordata > Mammalia > Artiodactyla > Delphinidae > Pseudorca > Pseudorca crassidens. The sequence continues at coordinate 16,786,086 of NC_090307.1, forward strand.
CAATAAGAAGCTCACTCGCCACTACTAGAGAAAGCCCATGCACAGCAATGAAGACCCGACACAGCCATAAACAAACAAACAAATAAATAAAAAGTGCAGGATGTCTTGGGGGCCCTAAGCTATCAAGTCTACATACCTGTCCTGTATGCACATAACCCTGCCTGCCTTAACCCATCCTTCAGGAGGGGATACTACTCCAGAACTATCAGTCATAGGTTCATATTTAAGGCCCAGTACTGGCTATAAACAAGCAATTGTCTTCAGTTCTCCAGAAAAAAAATCTTTAAAATGAGGTCTTTGGTTGGCCGGCTCTTTTCTGCACGGCATTCTGGTTTTCATGGGTCAAAAGGAAATGGAGTAATCTGTGTTTGCCAAGTTCAATGGCAACCAGCTACTTGTCATGGTCAAGGAATAATCGGACTGAGCGTGTTGGAATTTCCAGATATTCTCGTATTATCTTTTGAAGTACTTAAAATTCACTTTCTGGCGGAAATACTTCTGTTTCTATTCTTAGCAAACAATTACATGCTAAGGCTTAAAAAGAAGAGAGGAGACAGCAGAACTAGAGTGTATTTTCATAGGGCAGAGGGCAAGAGGGAAGCAAGGCACTCGGAGGGGCTTTTTCTTGGGCAGGGAGGGGTGGGAGGACTGTATTTGAGGGTCGCCCCATACTCCCATCCCATCAATGGGGACCGCGGTGATGATGTGCGAGGTGCCCAGGTGGGAACGTGATTGCTTCCTGCAGGCTTGTTAGTGCTGCTGTGCGTGCCTAATGAGGCCAAGGAGAGACGGACCCCCCACCCCCAGGCCTCCCCACAAACATATACACCCGTAATGCCTCCAGACTAGCCAGCAGTTCTGCTGTCACCTCAGTGGTATAGCCTGTCCCCTTGCCTCTGCTCTCACTGTCCTCTCTCCACTTTTTGGTATTATTTCTCCCACAAATCTTAAACCGTAACACCAGCTCTCTACTCTCGAATTACTCCGTCAGGCAGAGATGGCTTCATCCCCTCCTCTAAGGACTGAGGTCTGAAGACAGGAGGGTCTGTCCAAGTGGAAAACTTGGTGCAACCTTTAAACTGATTTCACCAAACTCAACTATCCACGCTTATGCTCCAAGTTTCAAGGAATCCCATACTCAGTGCATAGGGGAGCATCATTGATTCCTCTGAGAATCGCCCTATTTCAATTATGAGTAATGAAAAGAATTCCTCATAATTCTTCATACAGAAGAAGTTGGTATGGAACTGGGGCTCACCAGGTGAGCTGGGCTCAGACACACGGGAGGGGGAGGACCCGGGGCATAGCCTGAAGAATGGCACAGAGGAAAAGAAACTCAGGACGTACACAGGGAACGCAGGCTGTTCACCTGCCAAGGACAGAGTGAGTGGAAAAGAGGTGAGAGGGGAATGGGCTGGACCAGAACTACATGCTACCTGAACACCAGGAAAAGGATATGGGATGTTTTTTTGCAATAATTTTCTTTCTTTTCTTAATTACTGGTGGTTTCCATTATTTTCTTCTAAGTCTTCAACTAATGACTAACGCAAAGCCCTGAAATTTCAAGATTTTACTTCCCACATTGTTTTCTATTCTTATTCGACACCAATTAACTTAATCATCTCGTTTCCTTCTCCCAGCTGACAAATGCCACAGTGCCTGTAACAGCTGCTCCTTTCCTTCTCTCCCCGTTCCTCTCTTACACACACCCCTCCTTCTAGGCAAAATAACCCAAAGCTACTTATGACGATAAAACAAACTTTCAAATATTTTTCCCCAAAACACTTCTCCTACATACAACTTCCATCATTTTGAGAAAGGCCAAATATCTTTGCCAGATGACTGTATTTATCTTTCTTTAATCTCTGTTAGGCCATTTGTGAACATAACAGATTACCAGAAGGGTTAGTTAGCTCAGTGTTTTAAGTACTAGCTAGATGCTGGTGGCCATAAAACCACTTTAGTTCACCAGCAATTAGAGAGGACTGATGATCTAACTAGCAGAAAGCACAAATGGGTCACAGCGAATGAGGATACCTACCATTGAGTCTACATTACTTACTATACTGGATCTTAGATCATCTTAGAACATCTTGAGATTACTCATAAGCTACTACGTATTCAAATAGTTTAACTCTCAACCCAAATATATCGAAGAGCTCACAGGCTATTGGATATTTGCATCTGATACACATTCTACTTGATATAATGTTGAGTTCCTCTTTCCTACTTTTTATCTTTTAATCTACTTTTTCTTTTCTTTCTTCATTGTACTCTGTCAGATTTTACAGTGGGAGAGTTTCACTTCATCTCACAAACTATTTGAATTTGATCTCCTTTCCAGTGTTTCAGTACCTTCTTCAAATTTTACATAACTGACTCTCACAAAGATGTACGATACTCACGAAACCTTTTATGTGATGAATGTTTAATGCTATCAACATTATGGAAATTCTTAACCTAATTTTCAAAACACTAGCTAAAGCTCAGAAACATGCAATTCTCATACATCACAGCCTGTCAGTCAACATAATGTCAAATATTGTAACAAGAGTAACTTTCATCTATTTAGACGCCTATTCATTTACTTGGCTGGAGTGATCCCAAGATACCCTGCCCAGTGAAGATTTTAAGGTTTCTATTAGTCTAAGTATCTAGAAGTCAAAGGACTTAATCCTCTTTGTATTCCAGATAATCACCTGTCACACCAAAAGCAAAAAAACGCTTGTGAAAAAAATGAATCATCCTGAACTATTTCATAAATGTATCAGTACCTAAAAAGTGGAGTGCGGATGTTAATAAGGTCACCTAGGCCTTCGAATTCAAAAAAGGTGGAATTTTTTTAAAAATTAAAAGTCGTTCTTTGACACTGGTTATTGTCTGCGACTAGAAGCAACGACTTTTTTTTCCACAGCAGCTGACTTGAACTGGATTCACCTAAACCAGGATCCAATTTACTAGTACAAATTTTAAAATACTGAAAATTTTTCTTGAATTATGCCCTTATAAACTGCAGTACACAGTTGTTATTTTTCAAATGCTACAAGATTTTAGGGTCTGATTCACTATCTCCTCAGACAGTCTGGCAAGACTTAATTTATCTGAGAGATCAACTACTAAATGGAGAATTTCATTTAATTATATAAAAAGTAAAAAGAATTTGAAAAATGTTTTTACCAGTCATAGTTATTTTAACATTTACTAATTTGAGTGCAGCTGACATAGTTTAGAAAAAAAGATCATCTGTTTCTTAGTATAAAAAGCTGCCTTTAAAAAAAATTACTTATTCTTGTACATTTACCAACACTGCGTATTATTATACTAAAATCTTTCCTCCGGTGCACTAAACCTCAGCGCTCAGTCTAGATAAATTATTACTTCCACTTTCCAAAAACTGACCTTCCAAAACTCAAATGTAAGAGAGACTGGAAATAGTGAATCCCACAGTAGAAGGATCTTATTTTTATTCAGACAATGATTTCACCACTTGTAGTCACTGTAGCTGCCAACTCAGTTTGTGGATAATTTAAGGAGTAATTTCCAATTAAGTGCATCAAGTATGCATTGAGGCCAAGTATCAGTTATAGTTATAGGTATGGATATAGATACACACACCCCACAGCAGTAGTAAAGTGAAGAAATGGAACTAATAATGGTAACAATAACAATACAAATAATGGAACTCTTACACAACAGCAAGCATTTTAAAGCCCTTAACATCAGTGGCGAGCAGATGCACACTAAACTCAATAAATACACAAATAAGCATGAACAGAGTCCTGAAACAAAAGTAAGAGCAGTTTCCTGACATGAGGAGCTGAGAGAACAGAGGTAAATCCAGAACAAAGGTTGCATGTGAAGGGGAAATGGAAGCTGAAGAACCAGAAAAGACCCCGCCCCTGAAGAGATCAATGCTGAACCCCTTATAGGGGGCGGGCGGGGGGGGGGTCAGTGTAGGGCAGGGACAGGCAGACGGGAGGGGTGCATCAGGAGGAGGGGGTGAGTCTACTTGTTGGAAATGACCTGTACCATCCCTGCTGATAAACCACAGCTGTGTCTGAAGGCAGCTACCACATCAGCGTTCTCAAACTTGACTGTTAGTCATCTGGGAATCCCATTAAAAGTAGACTCTGATTCAGTACATCTGGGGCAAGGCCCGAGATCCTGCATCTCTAGCAAGCTCCCCAGTGATGCTGCCGGTCCGTGGACCAAGCTTTGAGTAACACTGCCTTCAAGGACAGCCTGGCCAATGGAGGGCAGAGAGGAGGAGAGGGGGGCACAGGAGAGCTGGGCTCAAAGCTCTCCCCTTGCTTTCTGGGTCTCTGGTTCTTCATCTGTTAACACAAGGAAGATGGGCCCATCCCCAAGGTCTCTTTCTAGCTTTAAAATCTTGGAGCAGGAAGGGAGGTTTACAGCCTGAAGAGCTTCACCTGTTAAATCTGGTATCAAAGGGGAGGCCAGAGCTGGAGGGAATGAAGGGCTGTTGAGGAGCTATCCTTCTACAAGACAAGAGAAGGAATTGATGTACTTGCCTCTTTCGTCTTATCCCCTTGTCCCTACTGGAATGTTTCGACAAAAATACAAAATGACGTGCACACAAGGCTATTTATTGCAAAACAATGGACAAGTCTAGGAACAACCCGAATGTCCATCAGTAGGGGACTGACTGAATAAGCTCTGGTACATCCGTATGAGGGCGTACTAACACAGCTGGGAAAAACACAGGAAGTTCTCTATATACGGAGTGAGCTCTAGGATACAGTTCTAAGTTAAAAAATAAATAAATTCGGGTTCAAAACAGTATATATATTCTGCTACTTTCTGAGTAATAAGGAATACAAAATATACTCATATATTTGCTTACATTTGCAAAAAGGACAATGGAGGGACGACCCCAAATCTAACAAAAAATGGTTACCTGTAGGGGGATAGGGATGGAAGGCTGACTTAATACAACTAATATTATAGTTATGACTCAGTCAATTAGAAAAGAAAATTAAACTTAGAAAAAAACAAAGTGGAACAAATAAAACCAACAATGTATCAAGTTGGTGGTGCAATCGTACAGAGAAATATTACTTTACTTGCCTTTGAAACATGTTTTTAATCCTACATCCCTAATGGGATATAATGCTAAGGTTAAAAGAATTGCAAAGAAATATTAAACTGCATTCCATAGCAATAAAAATGGCAAAGTGTTAATAACTGTTGAAGTTGGGTGATGGGATTTCATTATGCTGTTTGCCATGATGTAATTTTCTCCATTACTGTATATGTTTGAATAATTTTTAAAAAATCAACCTTCTAAGTAACCTTCTTTATCCAACATTATTAACACATGCACACCAAGCAAGAACGAGAGAGAGCACGGGTTGGCACCAAAGCCAACCTTTGTCCACCAAAGTGAATGTCAACGTTCTTAATATGACCTCTACCTACAAGTGCAGAGGGAGGCTGCCTCTTACTATTGTATAAAGTAACATATTCAGCATCTGTACAGATCTTACTTTACGCAAATGTATCTTATCTCATTCTGTTTTCACAACAAAATTGCAGGATGACAATTATGCCCACTTATAGCTGAGGAATTGCCTCAAACTGATTCAAAGTCAAGTCAGTCTATCTCCACATCCAGTGCTTTCTGTACTGTCCCCAGCACCCACACAACAGAGCAGTGGGGTAGTGGTTACCACCTGAGGGCCTGAGGACGCTGCCACCAATTTCAGGCAGAACTTTAAAAATTCATTCTAATTTTTATTTACTCCACAATATACCCATGTTGGTTTTAACACGACAATAACATTTTTAGTGACTTATCAAATACAATAGACCCACATACATATTTTATGGCTTGATGAACCCGTGATTCCTTATTCCAGTTTTAGAGGCATTGAGTTACACGAGGCTGCAATGAGACAGGGACATCTGTCACCCAGATGCCTTTGGAGGCCCAGCAAAAAAAGAGGACACGTCCCACTGTCCAACTAAGCACATTGCTGGTAGCATTCCCAGCCAATACTAATTCAATTGGCACCTACAAATACACTTTCTGTTGATGCAATTTTTTAACCTGAAAATTCTGTCTAGTCTCTTAAATATACTACCTAGAAATGAGTCAGTGCAATGGCTGGCAAATTAAAATCACATGATATGGTTTGAAAAGTTGCTCAGACTGATTTGGGCACATTTTGGAAAGGGGCACTTCATGGCTATCCTAAGCAAAAAGCTAAGAGGCAAACAAGGAATTCAGCTTTGTAGCAGCAGTCTATCCCAAAGAAAAATGAAACCATAAAATTTACTACTCTATCCTTTAACAGAATGACAGCAATTTTTTAAAGATAAACTTTTAACCTTAGAATGTTTTAGACTTACAGAATTATTGCGAAGATAGTACACAGAGTTCCCACATATCCCGTATCTGGTTTCTCCCATGATTAACAGGTTACGTTAGCCTGGTACATTTGTCATAATTAATGAATCAAGGTTAATATATCATCATTAAAGTCCATACTTTATTCCCTAATGTCCTGTTTTTCCCTAATGTCCTTTTCCTGTTCCAGGATGCAATTTTGGTTTTCTTTCAATTTAAAATTCAACCATAGGAAGGCTAGTTAAGCAAATATAATAAATACAAGCATAAAAGACTAAAATGATGCTTCTCAAGGCATGCTAAGCCCAAGAAAAATGCAAATATTGGATGAAATCACCGTCAAGACTCAGCTCTTCAACAGACCAATCCTGATCTATAGCTACAGTAACCACCTACAATTATCAACTACATAATGAGCTTCCATGCATGAAAAGTGAGTTGTTATATGAAAAACACCAACCTGAAAGTGAGTTCTAGGCACTAAGACTGGTTCAGTCGCGCTAAGCTGGGTGTCATATAACTCAGGACAACAAATAGCTTCTTGGGGACTGAAACTTACAAAACACTTCTCTAGTGAGTAAGCCATTGTCCCATTCCTAAGGTTGGCTTAATCTAATTAAGGCATCTAGAAGTAAACACATAAAAAGTTAACCTTGAAGTTTTCAAAGAGCAAAGGCAGGATGACAACAAAAGGTGTCGAAAATGAACACATGACTAATGGAAAGTGAATTCAATAAACAGGCAAAAATTTCCCCAAGAACTGAATTGAGGGAGAAACCGCATCAGAGTGATTCGAAAAGAGAAGTTAATCTTTCGGGGCTAGAGTTTATCTCGAAATACAAGGTGTTAGACTAAATTGACTCTTAAGATCCCCTTCTGTATCTAAAATTCCATAATCCTTTCAGTCTCTACAGCGAGGTTAATGCCAGGGATATCCCTCTACCGTCACTGGCCACAGAGGGACTCAGACAACATGACCACAACAGGGTCCTCCCACCAGCTGCCATGGAGTGATTTCCACCACAAATGGAGAGCGCTTTTCCTGCCTGACAATGAAAACTAACCCTCCATTCAGGTCGTTCATATTAGCAAACTACCAAGCAACTACTAAATAAATTATGTTAAAATAAGACACTGGGCCAATAACCTGAACTTGAAAGAAATGTACTACATTACTGCTATGTTATATAATCCACATGCTCCACTAATTTGTTAATTCAACCTGGCCCAACTGAGCACTTTTCGCAAAAATCAAACTTTTACTCTTTATGGATAAGGCTACTCAGAGCTCTCAGATTCTCCATGGCATTTCTAATTTTGCACATTCCTTAAAGCAAGGTTGGACAACCTTGCCACTACTGAGGCTGGCTGGATACCTGTTCGTAGTAGAGGGCTGTCCTGTGCACTGCAGAAGGTTGAGCAGCATCCCTGGCCTGTCCTCATTCAAGGACAGTCAAAAATGTCTCCAGGGCTTCCCTGGTGGCGCAGTGGTTGAGAGTCCGCCTGCCGATGCAAGGGACACGGGTTCGTGCCCCGGTCCGGGAAGATCCCACATGCCGTGGAGCGGCTGGGCCCGTGAGCCATGGCCGCTGAGCCTGCGCGTCCGGAGCCTGTGCTCCGTCCGCAACGGGAGAGGCCACAACAGTGAGAGGCCCGCGTACCGCAAAAAAAAAAAAAGTCTCCAAAACACGGCCAAATGTCCCCTGGGTGGGAGGAGGCCAAATCAACCCTGGTTGAGAAGCAGTGCTTTGAAGCAATTCATGATACATATAAATAAATAAATGTAATATTATTTCAATAGCAATGTAAGATTTCAATGTGGATTAAATGGCTTCTAAAAAATCTTTTATTAGACCATATAAACCAGTATTTGTCTCAGAAAATATTATCACTGTGGATGACCAAAGAAGCAAAATTATGTTTTTTCCCCTCAACTGTTATGAGTTAGTATTTTTAAAACCAAAAAAAAAAAAAGGAAGGATTTGATAATTCCCTAGGAACAAGGGTTAGAGATCATTCGTCACCCTCTCCATCCCAGGATTCTAAAGTAAACATCAGATTCTACAACCAGCAGCCAGACCAGCCAAGCACAAGGCAGAAGCTGGTCTCGGAAGGAGGCCAAAACGGACAACTCATGACCACTGGGCGCCACCCAACCCACCCACATTCCGCCTCCGAGGACCACAGGGACACGCTGCCCAAGGGTCATTTTGCCACCAGCAATTAGAACACACCCCACTCCCTAGAAGAAAATTAAGGCCAGGGAGAGAAGAAAGATCTCATGGGAGTAGGTGCTTTCCTTATAAATGCTTTCAGCAAAAGTGTCGAGGTTTTTTTTTATGTCACTCTGCTTAATTTAGGGGTGGGCTGGAGAAGAATATTTTATAAGCAACAGTGGAACTGGATGAGTAAGTTCTTAAGGGAAACCTGAGGGATTGCAGGTTGCTGTCACTGGATTTACAATAACTGGTTTTAAAAGTTGTTTCTTATAATAAAAAAGGTCATTTCTCAGTTTTGTGATTATGAAAGCTGATTTCTTCTCTTTCTGTAGGTGTCAGTGTGACCATGTAGAAGTCACCTCCACAACCTATTTAGGTCAGAAGAAAAGGGCTAACTCTATCCACCCTGTAAACTGCATCCAAATGCCTCCTTCCTTCATGGAAGGGTGCCAACGGGTGTCTTAACAGAAAGCAGCTGGGAAGCACAGACGGTTGCCAAGGTGACTTTAAAGCGACCCAGGCAGTCAACACCTGCGGCTGGGAGATGCTGATCACCCAACATCACCACCACCTGGACACAAGTCCCTAAAGCAGGCTCCTTGGAAAGGCGCACAAGGTCAGCTCTGGATCCCAGAGCCTGAGAGCCAGCAGGGAGTCCTCCGCCACGCAGGGCGCTCTGCAGCTGATCCTTCTGCTGAAGATCTTCCGTCCCACCTCTTCTGGCTCCCACCAAGTCCCCACCCCCATGGAAAGAGCACACATCAAGGGAGAACCGGCTGTGCCCAGCTCCCCCAGGTGGGCAGACGGCGGGCAGAGACTCAGTCACACAGGACGACCACAGAGTTCAGCCCGTGGGGCACTAACCAAGCTAAATGCTAATCACGGCACAGAACCATTCACATTAAAGATCATTAACCAGGCGCCCGGGCCCCTTGGCAGGGATGAGAGTTCACACAAGTTGCAAAAATTCATTTAGATAAAGTTACAGCCTCTTGTTGCCAAACACCCGGTTAGGGTCATTTCAGAAGGGCACCGCAATAGCACAGGAGGGGCAGAGACAAACGGGGGCGTCTCAGGAGGGAGGGGGGCATTTCTTGCCTTTCTTCCGCCACTGTTCTCCATCCAGAGCCGCAGCTCATTCTCTAGGGTTTACTTTCTGTTCTTTCTTACCCCTCATGAGGTGCAACTGTCCCCTCACATTCAAGGGAGAGTACAGGTGAGGAAGTATAAACAGGTGAAGTCTGCGGGGTCTGTGTCTGTGATTTCCCATTTCTCCAGGGAAACATCTCCTTTTAAGGTGATGGTTTTGACTCTAGAGTTGCAAGTCCCACATCAAAAGGATGGCAGGTCCCTCTCCATTAGAGTGGCTGTGCTGCCTCTCCCACATCCAGGGACCCAATGCCACTCAACTCTCAGGTACAACAAGAAGTTACCATCAAACAAACAGGGTCAGAAGTTCAAGTGCAGATTTCTGCCAAGTGTTCTTTCTGACCTGCCTCAAGCTTCTGTACGTGCTCCTTCCTCCTTTCATGACTCATACAATCAGCACCAGCTCCTCGCTCATCCTTTGTCTGAGGCAGCCCGAGTTTCTCGTCGTTTATGGATGGACTCACCCTAAAAGAGCAACCACTGCTCTAGTTTTCCATTCCGGTATTACATAATGCGATTACATATTCGCCGCAGAGCCTTATTTGTGACTGAAGTGTAAAAATGTATAACCACACTAATTCCTGTTAGTGAGATTAACCTCAAATGGAAAGACAATAGGTTCCTGGAGATTCATTTCTTTTAATGACGTTAAACCCGAGTACTCTTTAACTCAGAGTCTAGAAAATGTAAGGGCTGCTTTTCTTTTCTCTTAAAGGGAATACAAGTTTCTATGCCTGGAGGTTGAGGAACGTGGGGAAAAGACAATGAACAATGATCTAATCGTCAAGCACCTCATCTACAATTTTTTAAAGTTCATAACTGAGTATCCATATAAGAGCAAAAGCATGTAATCTCTGAACACAAGTGAAAACTAAAGTTAGGAGTCATGTGACATCCTCAAGCACTTCCTGTGAAGGTTATAAAACAAACAAGGAAGGTGATTGTATCCCAGGAGGTAAATCTAAACCAATAAAGAGGCGGACACCTGTCCTACCTCGACCTCGCTGACTGCATTCGCTATGCTTTAAATTGAACTTGATACACAATGAAGTCTAAAAAAATGTTTTTAAATAAAAGATCTGTCCTCATTTCACCTGGGGTTTTGTACCAAATTTCCAAACTCTGCATGACAGATCCCTTCCACTGTGTCTATTTTTGACATTTCAGGAACACAGTGATGACAAATGCAGTAATTTATTCATAAAGGGGTGACGGGGGAGGGAGGCACCAGAGCAGTAGCTGTATAATAATTTTTCAGCGCACTGAAAAGAAAATAGGTTTCAAACAAGATGACACAGGTTAAACATAAATAATTTTTCACTGTCTATATTTTGATTTCTGAATCATGCAGAAAAATGTTTAATGGACATGAGAGACAGAGAGAGAAAGAGAAAAAGAGTGAAAGAAAAAGAAACAGAGAAAGAGAGAGTGGGAAAGAGAAAAAAGAGTGAAAGAAAAAGAAACAGAAAGAGAGAGAAAAAAGAAAAAGAGAAGGAAGGGAGGGAGGGAGGGAGGGAGAAAGAGAAAGAGAGAAAGAGAGAAAGAGAAAGAGAGAGAGAGAGAGAGAGAGAGAGAAGGAAAGAAGGATCAAACAATTCCCCAAATCCTGGTACACTTAGATTAAAGCTAATGGATCTATTATAAGAGAACATTTTCTTGATGTTAACCAAGGAAAACAGAATCCTTTGTGGCACTTACCAGATGCCAGGCAGGATGACCTCACTTTAAAGGGGAGAGGGATAGAGCGAGGCTGGTCTAGATGCAGATGGCTGTTGGTTTCCCCTGACAACAGCAGCAGCGAGGAGAAATCCTGGACTCAGCCCGGTCCCCCTGTCGACAGGTGATCAACAGCCTGGAACAGGAGGTGCCGCGTCTGAGGGAGGGGCGAGGGGACGGCTCTGCGGCAACTACCGCCCAGGTAGGGCCCTGCTGAGAGCCGCCCACCCCAGACGCCCCAGAGCTGTACCGGTCGGTGCCAGTGCCGTGCTGCAGCCGGTCTGGTCTGGGAGCTGCCGCCACCGCCGCCTCGCTCAAATGGGCAGCAGATTCAGATGCGGGGGAGATAGAAGCGGCTCATCCGAGGCAGCAGAACTAGAGACTAGAGGGGGAACTTTGTGGGTTCAAGCAATGCCAGAAACAATGCAAGCCGCACCCTACAACGCTGCCCCCGCAGCAAAACAGGAACTCTAAGAGCCAACACAGGTGACCCTGGAACCTCTGGAACCCCAAGGCACACGGAATGTCCCTTCCTGAAAATTAATGGCATTTCCTCCCCGCCCCAAATGTTCATGCCAATGTTGAAAGGAAGGGCATTCCAGGAGAGAAGAAACCCCTCTGGTTACTACTGTTTAAATAATGGCTCCACTGTCATTATATATACGGAATGAGCATATATTTTCATCAGACAAAACTAACTCTGGATTCCACCTCTACCACCTTACTAGCTGGGGGACACCAGGCAAGTTCCTGGCCTAACGCACCTCTGGCTTCCTCATCTATAGAAATGGAGCCTTGAAACGTCCTTCCTGGATCTGTGAGGTATCTGATCAGCCCTCAGCAGCAGAGGTTCTAAAAGGCTGTCCTAAATCAACCAGACACCCCGTCACCTTCCCTGCGTTGAAACACTGATCCAATGCACGGCCAACAGCAAATGATGTTTCTCCTACTATTTTAAACCGATGTCTCCAATAAGTTAGGGGGGCCAATTTTAAAATCACTTTTGCATGCAACAGTCAAAGATAGGACATATAGGCCCCCAGCCCCAATACTGCCGGGGACACCAAGTTGCAGCCCACATTAGAGCAGGTTTCTGTCCCCAGTTCCCTCTAACTTCCCACTTCAAGGCCAAGAGCATGCCCACGTTTGAGAGCAAAGAGTACTGAGGAAAAGAATAGGCTCTTAATTGAGCCCAAAGGTCTTTTTCTTCTTTAACGTTCCCTTTAAAAAGGCAATTATTTCTCAAAATGGAACCCCCAGGTTCCTTATAAGACCACTGTTAAGTCTGAGCGACAGACAATGGCAGAACCACCTGTTCAAGGCTATGCTTTCAGAGACCTTGGGGGAGGGGGAGCGCAGAGCCCCGCTGGGCCAAAAAAGCCACCATCACCCTCTGGTGGTGGCTCACACACACTGCAGTTGTGAGACGCACACGTCCCCAGTCCATTCTCCAAGAGGCAGCCCATCTGAATCCCAGCTGCTTTGGCCGCTCTAGGACAACCTTTGTTCTTGCCAACCCGAATCATCTTCCCAACCTTCCTCATTCACTACCACCTCATTCCCGCATCCAACACCCAGTGATTCAGGTGGAAAAAAGAGAAGCAAAACACCAGTGTGTCCCCAAAACATAACAGCCAAGAGCCAATTCTCACGACAAATTAGGAGGAAGGCACCTCTACTACCAAAGTGAACAGACCAGTTGTAGATCCAGGACGGATCAAAGAAGAGACGGCCCTGACCGGTGAGCGAGATGGGGGTGGGTTCCGGGAAGAGGATCTCTGCAGCTGGAGGACAGAACATGCTGGAAATCAGGTCACACACAAAGAGCTACCAAGCAGGTGACACTGCCATGAAATGCTCTTAACCACTTCACGCCTCCAAAACCTTCATCCATCTTGGGCAAATACATCTAAGTCCAGGGGGCCCCGAGAGCAGCAAACAACCTTGGGAAGAATTTGCCAGAGGAAGTGAAGGTCACGGAGACAGAAGAAACGGGAAAGTTCATAGGTAAGCGGCGTCACTGGGATACGCTCTACAACGCTGCTAGCGATTTCTAAGCAAGTACTGAGGGGGAAGACAACACACGTGGGTTTTACAGGCAGCTGTGAAAAGGCCTGAGCGACCAGCTGTACCACAGCTGGCAAATCTTTCTCCATGTACTGGCAGCATCTGCTTGGCATATAAGAGAAGAAGATGCCTCTTTCAGTAACAAAAGAACATACGAAATTTCAGGACTTTATCATACATAAAACGTCCTGCCCTTTTCACCCATACTACCCCAAGGTGATATTTGCAACAACTATAAAATTAAGTATCTGATTGCTATGTAGTTCAGTTTTACACTAGACTCATTCAAGAGGTACATTTTATTTTTTAAAGCGGTAAAGTTTAGTACATTCTGTCTTTCCATCGGATGTACACTTTCGTATGTGAAATGGCTCATACCTGAAATAGCGTGTATCAAAAAACACGGGAGCGCCCCACCCCCTCTACCCCACACACTGGCCTTGCTCTCTTCTTAGGTCCTTTACTTTAAAAACCTCTGCAAACAACTCAAGCACACCGCCAAGGCCACACAGGCTGGTATGTCGTAGTGGAACATGACAATATCTGACTAGGACGCCAATTCCTTGAAACAATCAGAAATTAGGCAAGCAGGCAGAAAGACAACTCTATACACTAAAGGATCTCCCTTGCCCCGACCCCCAATCTAGAAATCTATGGCCCACGTTCAAGGGCCAGGCTCAGCTCAAATTAGTAACTGATGGTAAGTTTCTGGAGGTCCAAGCTGCTGTGCTCTCCTGCTGCCAGCACAGCACCTTTCAGCACGAAAAGACGGTGGCAGAACTCCAGTGAAAGACAGATACAAGCACTTGTGGGCTGTATCCCCACAAACCAATTGAGCAGAAAGCACTGAGGTTTGCATTGGGCCAGGCAGGGGACAAAGGACCCAGGTGGACACTTCAAAGCCCATCAAGGCAGCCTAGGGAAAAAAAAAAAAAAAAAAAGACAGCACAGCGGGTGGTCAACAGGTCAAAAAAAAAAAAAAAAAGACAGCACAGCGGGTGGACTAACCAGAATCAGGTCAACTGTCAGAGGACTAACCAGAATCATTAAACTGAACTGGGGGAGTCAGGAGACCTGAGAATCAGCCCTAGTGATGCTACCGACGACCTTCTCTGCTCTATTTAAGGCAACTCAACATCTTAACCATTCCCAAGTCAGCAAGCCTCTGACCGGAAAGTCATCAAGGAACGTGCCTGCCACTCTCTCCTCTCGGTACTGAATCAATGGTGCACCTGACGCGCAGTCAGCAGTGTTGAGAATTGGGAGTCATCTGTGATCCTGGACCATTCATTTAATCTTAGTCTCAAAATGCTTGTACGTAAGGAACACCTTCTCATCCTGCAGTTACATGATCCGGGCTTATGTACATAGGAGCCCAGGTTTGAAAAGCCAAGTCAGCAGTTCACTCGGCAAGAATTTTTCAAGCTCCTACCGTGTGCCGAGTACCGTGCTGGCTCTGGGGTTTCCAGGGTGGAAGGGCTTCTTGGAGACGGCCTCTCACTGCCCATCCAGGTCTTATTTTTCTGAAATAAATGTCACCTGTGCACAGCTTTTCCGCTGCTTACGCACGAAGCTCAAGCTTACTGTAACTGTTCTGTAATGAGCTCACGGCACCAGTCAAATTTTAAACTGCTATGGAGCACGGCCAATGTCTTCTTCAGTAATTTACCAATTACTTTGGAGCCAGCCTTCTTGGAGACAGCCTTGGCCCAGGCAACTTAACTGCAAAGCCTCAATGAACACAGAACTAGCTTCTGAATTCTGAAATCACAGGCACCACGGCCAGGCCCGTGGGCTCAGAGCTTCACTTATTGTAACACCGTTCTGAACAAGCTTCATTATTTAGCTTCCCATTAAGATGAAGCTTCTAATCTGCGGTAAAGTATGAGAGAAGCACTGTTGTCTCTCCTGTAAAATCCCCAACGCAACAGAAAAGAAAAAAAACTTCATTGATACAAATGGCAATTAAAAATCTCAGCCATTACAATTATCAATAATCCATCTGCCAATTTAAGCTCACTGCTTTAATTCTCTTGAAGGTAGAAGAAGATGGATTTAACAACGGGGGTAAAAGGCTGACTATGAGTTTAAACCACAGGTTCTCACTCAGGTAAAGAGGCGATTTTCTAAAACTGAAATAAACGTTCCCAATTTTTATGACAGCTATATTGATTCTTTACAGAAAAATTACACACACACACACGCAAAGGAATAAAATAAACACACAGGAATCCCATTCTCTGAACACTATTAATAGATCTTTTATATTTTAGATCTTCTATATTTCTACGTAGGTGTAGAGCATATCTATAAGATCTCTTACAAAAGAGATGGAATCAAATGATACAAACCAATCCAACTTACTTTTCCACTCGATGTTATAAAATGTTTCCATATCAGTAAATATTTCCAGGCAACATCACTTTTAATGGCTTCATACTATTCCATTTTAGACATTTACCATAATTAATTTAGGTTGCTTTAACTCTTTCATTATGACAAACAATGCTTCATCCTTATAGCTAAACCTTTGGATATATAAGAGGATATATATAAACATACATCCTTCAACTCTATAAGGATATAATAAATTCTTCAGTATTCTCTCAGGATGAGTTCCTTTCAAGTATGTGAGTTAGATCATCAGGCCCACGCATTTTTCTTCCTCTGTATTTGATAACATTAATATATTTATAGAAGAAAATTTAGGAAATGAAAAAAGCAAAAATAACAGATAATCTTAACCACCTTGATATGGTGTTGGGATTTTGTTATGCACCCTTTCCAGTCTTTTCTATGTCTATACGTATAGCCTTTTTTAAAAACAATTAAAAAATTTTTTTTGCCTAAAGGAACACTCAGTTTGGTTTTACTGAAGTTTTGATTTTTTTAGAGAGAAGTCCATATAAAATATGGACTTTAAATTTAGTAACATGAATCATAAAATTTGTATTCAATAGGAAATACAAAAGATATTGAGTTCTCCTGTATGGCCCCCTATGGAGATGGGGAAGAAGGAAGCAAGGACGGGGAAAAGGTGGAAAAAACGGAAGAAAAGGCAAAAAGAAGAGAGAGGATGTAAAACTGCCCCCACCACTGCCCTTGGGTTGCGGGCTTCACTCTGAATCATCACTGCCTTGAAAGTCACACAGTGACCTTCACGTAAAGAAAAAAGCCAAAACCCCTAGCCGAGGAGGAAATCACCCCAGGCTGATGAGAATGCGGTCAAGATCCCCCCCTCAACACCTTAATCCTGTTTTATATACAGTTCATCACTGAACTCCACTAAAAAATAATGCACAACCTAAAAGTTGAGAATTATGTTTTATTCGGTGGACTTTGCTGAGGACAAAAGCCCGAGGGGCAGCCTCTCACATAACTCTTGAGGGACTGCTCCGAAGAGGTAAGGGGGGAGCTGGGATATATATAAGAGTTTTTGCAACAAAAACCACAGAGGACATCAAAAGATTACTGTTAATTAAAGAAAAAAGTTAGTGAATTTAACTTGAGATGTTTACGTATGGGAAGATACAAGAGTCTGGACTCACTGAAATCATTCCTTGACGTGCACCTTAACTATCTAGGGCGGGTATCCTGCTTTTCTCCATCCTGAATCCCCTCAGGGTGCACAGTCAGGGCGGCTGCAGTGGCCCAGGGCTCGATGGTCACATTGTTTACTGATATGGCGGGCAACACTCCTTCAGCTCATGACCATCGGATGGACCTGTCCTGAACTTGGACAGCCCACCGAAGAGCCCAAAGCTCCAACCAGTCTCACTGAACAGGTTCAGTACAGCCGGGGCTGATCAAGACAGACCAACTCAGACTCATTTTAACTCAAGGTTCATTGTTTTGAAGTAGCTTCCTTCCCGTCAGTTGTATTATTTCAACTGCTCTGGTGTAAAGGTCATCACCTGTGGTTTCGGTTTTGGTCAGAATGAAGAAAGAAGAGAGATACCCCAGAGCATTCCAGGGCTTTGGGGTTCAGATGGGGAACTAGCCAGAGGTGCCGAACTTTTAAAGACAAAAGATCCCGTTGCCTTGCAAACAGCAGGCTTAGCGGAGAGAGAGAGAAAGGGAGCAGAAATCCAACGTGGGCTTTATATACAGTCTAAAAACAGGCACCCGAGGCAGAATGGTTTCTTTCCGCGACAATGTTAAAGATTCCCAGGAGGTATCGGGTGTGGAGTAAACATCAGACGAGGATAAAGGCTCTCTGAGTCACTGGGGGTGTACAAAGCCCTGGTCCAGTTCCCTCCGTCTGGCACCCTGGGCAGCTGAAAGAAGAGTCTTTTATCCCAGCCCTGCTGCGTAACAAAGGAGCCTGGGAGGGAAGGTCAGGGTTCGGTCTCTGATACTGGAGAGCAGTTCAGAGAGAGAACTAACACCCTGCTTCTATCTTGCCACACAGATCGACTGGAAGAATATTAGGCTCTGCAACCATTTTCATTAGAAAGACAATGAATGAATTAACCCGCTTGCAAGACTAACACATCCTGATTACTTGTGAAGAGAGACTGTCTTCTCCTCAGTACAGGTCTAAGTGTGCCTTTACTCAATTTCCACCATTCAAGAGTAGGTGTGAGAGGATGGTAGGCTTGTGCACACACCTGCCCAGGAGTGTGATGCCGTTTGGAAGGTCAAGAGCAGAGACTGTGGGACTTGAGCGACACAGACCTGGAGAGGGCCCTGGGGCTGGACGCTATGCCTGCTGTGGTCACTGGAATACAGACCGGGCGCGGTCAGGAGGCCCAAGCCCTCATCCTGCCTCTACCTGCAATTCCAGGCCAACTGAATGAATGTCTCCAGTGAGTCCTAACACCAATATATTTTTGGAGCTCCTCTAAGGTAGAGCCAGGCTGAAGAACCCCTGGTTCTAAGGTCTCTTTCAGCTCTAAACTTCTATACGTGTATTTTGACTTACATCTCTTTTTCCCCAGTAGGTTAGTGAAGCCCTGTCTGAAAAGAGGAGAAAATGATACTCATCGGATGTAGGTCCTGGCCTTGACGGGACCACACAGCCTCTGTGAGCACCCACCTACGGAAAGTATTAAGGACAACGTCTGTACGTCATGAAGCTCATTCAACTTAAGTCCTAATTATGTAGTTTTCTAAATGTCCGCTTTATTCCTCTTCTGGTTTACAGTGACAACTAAAACAATGTCGCTCGCCATCTGGTCCTCCAGGAATGAAGTCAGTAGCCTCTGCCATCCCTGACCTTCACACTCCCTGAAAGGAGCTCAGGACAGGACACTCTGTGCTCTGGGAAATCTGGCCAAACAGGCCTTTAGATAGATATTTTCGGGAGAAGATTTTATGACCCCAATTTCTTGCATCTTCTCCTACCCAGAAAAGCACTAAAATCATTAATGGAGACACCTGCTCACCATGACAACCTTCTACCCAGATGTGGGCCTGGCTGCACACGCCCCCTTCACCAAAATCACATACATGCTGACCCCGCCCCTCGCCTCTTCAGAACAGCTGCTCAGACCTATCTGAGAGGCTATCTCCAGGGCTATGGTCCTCAGTAAGGCCCCCCAAAAAACTGAAACTCACAGCTCTCATGTTGTGCGTTTTCTTTTCAATTGACAACAAGAACCCCAAGAAAAGACTTTTTCCTAACCCTTCCCCCAGTCCTCACCCCGTGTGTCTGATTTTCCATCCAGAAGCTGCACTTCTCTCCCAGTTTCCTGTCCGCCACCCGCCAATGTGGTTGAGTAACTTTTCCAGGAATGAGTGCAGAAACGTAATGCCCAGAAGAGGACAAACGTGAGGACATCACAAAGTTCCTCCGGGTTGGGCTTCCCTGGTGGCGCAGCGGTTGAGAGTCCGCCTGCCGATGCAGGGGACGCGGGTTCGTACCCCGGTCCAGGAGGATCCCACATGCCGCGGAGCGGCTGGGCCTGTGAGCCATGGCCACTGGGCCTGCGCATCCGGAGCCTGTGCTCCGCAACGGGGGAGGCCACGACAGTGAGAAGCCCGCATACGGCAAAAATAAAAAAATAAAAAAGAATCCGCCTGCCGACACGGAAGACATGGGTTCGAGCCCTGGTCCGGGAGGATCCCACATGCCACAGAGCGACTGAGCCCGTGCGCCACAACTACTGAGCCTGCACTCTGGAGTCCACCAGCCACAACTACCGAGCCTGTGTGCCACAACTACTGAAGCCCACATGCCTAAAGCCTGTGCTCCGCAACGGGAGAGGCCACAACAGTGAGAGGCCTGTGTACCGCAAAAAAAAAAAAAAAAAAAAAAAAAAAAGTTCCTCCAGGTTCCCCAGGCCACCTGGAGCCACCTCACGTGAAACTGACAACGGCTGACCAGCGAAGGCCGCCAGCCACACACACACAGGGAAGACAGTTTTTTCTAGAACCCTCACAGCACTGGGCACTATGCCCAGTCCTTCCTGCCTCAGATTCTACTTTCTTGTATAAAGGCAGGCCTGACAGTGTGAACAAGAGTTTTCTGCCTGGAAGCAGAGAACAAGGGGTCTGAGTCCTTTGCCACGTGAAGACCATCAGGGACCTTCATCCTTTGCTCGTGGCATAGACCAGTGGCTCCCAGCTCATTCCAATCCCCTGGGGGCTGTACACACCGATGCCCAGGCCTCCCCTCACACCAGCTGCATCAGACTGTCTGGGAGCCAGGCCAGGGTGCCCCAGGTGCTATACAGGCAGTGAGGATGAGAACAGAGTCTGTGCAAACTGGGGTGGAACCCAGCTCTGCCACTTCCTTGCTTTAGGCAAGTTGCTTAACCTTTCTGATCCTCGATTTTTCTCATCTGGAAACCGCAAAGAATAGTTTCCACCTCCTAAGGTTGACGTGATGATGACAATTTAATTATAATGCATAAAACCACAATGTCTCAAAATACAGTACGTCTCGGACTCTGTTGCTTCATCTGTAAATGATAACAACAAGGGACAGAGAGACCCAGGAACACGAAGAGGAAATGAAGACAGGAGGGCGTGTGACTCACTGGGCTGGATTTTTTCTTTAATATAAAGGAGTGATTTACTCCACAACAGGTCACTTTAAAGAACATTCCACTCAACAGCTCACAGGTCGGGGGTGACCCAATAAAAGGCAAGTCCTAAACTTTGCTGGGGCCACCCTCTCTCTGCTGCGAATGTGAGCCCAGAGCTTCCATCAAAGAGAGGAAACCTTGCTGAGAATAAAACCAGCAAAATAAAAAAAAAGAAGAAGAGGGAGGGTGGGAAAGCACAGCTGAGGCTGAGGCTGGAACCCAGGAATCAGCTGTTTTTTAACAGACACTTCAGTTATTTCTAATCTTTTCTGATTGTAACAACAAGGGAATGTGCATTCTTGTATCCCGATCACTTCACACATGTGCAAGTGTATCTTTTGGATAAACTGGCAGAACTGGGAGTGCTGGCTCTACGGCACCTGTCACTTCGATCAGCATTTCCAAATTGCTAGACGTTGTACCCACTTCAGCACCCTCCAGTAACAGGTCAAAGGGGAACCATTTCCTCACACTCATATCAACATATTGCAATTAAAAATTTTACTTTTTGACAACATGATAGCTGAAAAAGGTTTTTCATTGGAGCCTGAATTGTCATTTCTTTTATTGTAAGTGAAGTTAACTACCTCAATACGTTTGTCACTGGTATCCCCTCTTCTCTATTTGTACTCTCTGATGATCATTTTTCAATTAGGTTATAGGTCTTTATACTGGTTTGCAGGTTGTCATTTCATATTAAGCAAATTGGCTCTTTCTCTGTTCTTAGAAACTGGCAGTATTATCCCCAGTTAATCTTTCTTTAATCTTTCTGGCGTATTTTTGGCCATGCATACTCTAGACATAATTCAGTCTGGTCGTTCATAGCTTCTCTAATTTTTTGTTGTCACTGACAGGAAACCACTTTGAGCCTCTTTTGGAAAAAAAAAAAAACTTAAGATTTGTGGATACTGTTAGCTTTAAAGCGTGTATTATGGGAAACGGATCATTCCTTTTGAAATCTGGTCCCAGCAACTCTTCCTAACTCCAAGGCCCAGAGCAGAAACTTCCAGGGAAGTGAGTCACATTTGGGCCACAGACTCGAGTAACCTCACCCCAGGGTCCTCTCACAACAGGCCTCCCCATCCCTCCCGTGGCGTCAGCATGAACCTGTGCTCCTTGCTCAGCTGCACACAGGTACTGCCCTCTAACACAGGTGCCTTGAGACCAAGGACCATCATTAATTAGCGTCACTGATTAGCGACCACTACTCAGGGCTGATTCCCTGCTGCGGGAGATGGGTGAGCAGGGCTTAAAAAAAGGACACCTTCTTGGACCCAAAAAACCAGACTCTGAAAAACACTTCTGGAAGACACGTGCTAATCCTTGAGAGAAACTTTAAAGATTGACCCTGCTCCTCTAGAAAACCGTGAGCCACCGTCCCACATGCCCCACAAGGCCTCCGAGATGGTCCAGGCAGCGAAGCCTCAGCTCCACATGCAAAACCACCCAGGACGCTGCTGGCTGGGAAATCAAGAGCGAGGAAGCCCTGTGAGAGGGAAAACCACACCCGACCCCAGAACCTTCTCCCACAAGAGGCAACTCTGCAACACGGCAGGTCCTCAGAGATGGTGACACCAAGGCCAGGCACACCTACCCCTTCCGCTAAAAGTCCAACCGTCTACTACCAACATACTCAATCCTGAGGGCCGCAAAGCACAAGCCTCCTTCCCTTCGGCTGTGGTTTCTCCTTTTATAACTCTCGTATAACTCACTGTTTCTTTCGGTAAATGAACCCGGAACTCCTCTGACATCCGAAGTTGAAATGACTAAAACAGACGGTGAAAAGGGAAGAGGGTAGAAGCAAACTTTTTTTTTTTTAAAGGAAGTTTTTAGGTTAAAAAAGGTTTTTGAGTGAGCCAAAGTAAAACTTAGGTCATTCACATTTGAAGAAGCAAGCTTAAATAATACCCACAGGGGCAAAAAATAGTCAGCGGTAGCTAACAGGCCCATGAGTGCAGTAAAGAGCTTTAAGGAATACTCAACTCAATCAGCCAAAAAGGATGCTCCAGGAAGAGCTCTCAGCAAGGAGGGGCCCCAGCAGCCTGAGAAGCTGTGGCTCAGGGCGCAGGTGATGGCGTTCGTCCCACCTAGAGAGCTCGCTGGAGGATGGCACTGCCGGGGACTCCCAGCTAAGGATTCACTAAGTCCTAACACAAGCACACCTGTCTGGACAAGTGTTCACACCAAGGGTGAAGGATGCCTGACGGGCGACCTCCATCTGGAGCATCATGTAGCACCAGTAGCAACCAGGTTACCAGGAATAAGAGTCCTCCAGCCAGGACTCCCAGTGGCAAGGGGTCCAGGGGTGAAGGTGGGGAGGTGGGGGCATCTTTCACGGTGGCTTCCTCTGCAGTTGGCCAAAGACTTCGATGATGAAGGGAGTGTGGAATTTAAGCTCTAAGCGGGCAGGCACCCTAAGTTCTCCTCCTACCCAGTGCCTTGCCCAGTATGTGGAACATTGGAGGCACTCAAAAGACTACCTGGAAAATCAAGGTACGAACTACAAGAGTCCGGCTACAACAACAGTAAGGGCCGCTGCTGTCACTTCTGGCCAAATGAACTAGGAGGCCACTGCCAAGCCAAGTCCTGGCTGCTCTGGACCTGAAGAGATGGCGACCTGCCCTTCAACTGACTGGCTCTGCAGCGTTCTCAGACTCTACTTGGCTAAGACAGAGATACTTATGATGACCCGGAAACATTCCCACAGGGCACTGGGGAGTTAAAAACAAGTTAATAGGATCGTACAGTGGGACTCTCATGCCCTCCCTCCCCCATCACACACACCAAGATGGGGGGACGGGGAGGCTACGCTCAAAGGGTCAAAGGGTAAGCAAGCCTGGGGCAGAAGGCAGAGAGGGGCTTTTAATTTCCTCTCTTACGTGTCTACTGAGATCTCCACAATAAATACACACCGTTTTCTATACCACTTCAATATGTAAATATCCCCCATCTGCCTTTCTCGTTATCAAACTGGAAAACTATTTATCATGTGCTGCCCATTAGCACTGTGGGATTTCTTTTTTGGAAAAAAAAAAGATGGAACAGAATTGATCCATCTCTCTCCAATGGCCTGCCACACTTTTCTTTAATCTGTACATTCTTATCATTTCAACCCAACTTTAGGCCCTGCTTACAGGACGTACCAGCCTCTCAGGCGCGGCGACGTTTACTTTCCCGTCCTCACTGTTAGGAGGGACACTCTACTGAGTCCACTCCACAGAGAAAGCCTCCAATCCACCACAAATGCCCAGGAGGATAAAATGAAGCCAGAGGCAGGCAAAAGGCAGGGAAAGCTGAGTGAGGCTGGGACCCACGGTGACCAAAAAACGTCTCCTGTGATAACAGTTAACACCCTCCGGACGGCTGAACCTCTCTCTGCAGCCCGTGGAGCTCGCATCACATCTCTCACGCTTCTGGACCGAAAGGAAGGACCATTCCACTTAAGCAGCATCTTCTCCTCAGCTGAGATGATTCTAGGATTTTTCGTTGTTGTTGTTGATTCACCTCTTTGCTTTGGAGGCTGGCTTTTTGCAGGGGGAGGTGTCACACAATAGACCTTGTAGTTGTCTCATGTCTCAGCACTCACGAGCTGTCACATGAGAACATTATCTCATGAGAACCCTCCTGACAGCCCTAATAAATCCGAATGTCTTCAACTGAAAAGAAATTAAACTATTTTAACACCGTTGCAAACTGACACACACTTTTTTCTCCCTAGTACCTCCCCAATTCTTCTGTCCCACTGAAAGCCCTCATGGTGTTTTGTCGGTATTTGCAGACATGGAGAAATGGCAAAGGGAGAAAAGAACATTATTGCAAAATGAGGAGAGAAATGACCCGTGCTGTTTTCCTCTGGGGGTGTCTGAGCCACTCCCTGCTGTTTAAATAAGCCCTTGACTGTAACCTACCCACTCAGGCAGGCTGCCCATGAAGACTCATGACCCCTTACCCTGCTCCCAACAGGATTTTATTCAAAAAACCCCAAGCATACCTGAGAGAAAATTAGCCAATCCTGCATTTAAAACAATTTAAATTGCTGCCGCTATTGTTCTTTGAGGGTCACTGTCATCAATCTGAGAAGCACTGCTGTCTACACGCATCTTTAAAAATTTAGCTACACAGAAGAGATGACAAGAGAAAAATGGTAAAACCTCTCTAGTCTTCCCTGGGTCTGTTTTTCATGTCATGGATTGCTTTCATTAGCTTCTCTGTAATGCTAAAAACTCCCACAACCTCAGACAGAACCATATTAAAGGATATTTTTAAATTTCCAAAGCCAAATACAATTATTTTTGAGACCATCCATACCTGTTTCCCATATTAGCGTGGATATAGCTAACTCTTTATAATAGTTTTCTATATTAAGAATGTCAGCCTGGAAGTTCCTTTCATAAAGAAAATGAAATGTGTTTTGAAGCTCTGATCCATTAAGACATGAAACTAAAAATGCATTAAATTTATTTTGTCTTTGGGCCCATTCTGGACCCTCACTGGAAGAATTTCATTTCTTCCCCATATTAGTAAATTACTCCTTTGTAGTTCATGGCATTTTATTTTGATGATTCTACAAGTTTAGGAAATTATTTGGCAGGGGAAGGGAAGGAAAAGGGGGGAAATAAAGTTTAAATGCTATGCACTGTCTACTTTAAAAGCCAACTGTGTAAAAAGTATGGGATGCTTAAAGTAAAATTATTCATTCCTCTGTATAAGTGTCACTACTTGAGAATGATTTAAATAGCTGCCAAAACAAACAAGATTTGAATTATTTTTAAAATTAAAAAAGAACTCCAAAGAATTATTAGATTTGAATACCATTTTAAAAATCCAGAAAAAATGCACCTGATGATCTGGCCACCAGAGGGAGCTATAATCCCCCATACCCGAGTGGACCCTTAACACAAGAAAGAGCCCTTCAGAAGCCTTGATGGTTAGGGATGCTTCACAATTCCTCTCCTCCAGTGAACTTTACATGGACAGAGGGGTTAAGGGTGAGACACTCCTTAAAGTTAAAGGCAATTGTGGTAACTTCAAAGTAGGAAGGAGCTAAAAGTAATGTGGTATGTGCTGGTAGAGACTTTTTATATTATTAAAATGTATAACCTGAGTATTGCAAAGAATGAGGGGCTTAACAATACATACAGAAAAATAAAATTAAAAATTATGAGATGAGAGGGTAAGGAAAATAGGGGCATGTACAAATCACTGGGAGGGTACAAAAGCAGGATAAATAAATTCAGCCTAGTGGCAGGGAGGGCTCTGAGAACCAACTAGGCCGTGAGGCATGTGCACGCACCATAGTTTGCCAGGTGCGTTAAAAGGGGTGGGAGCGTGGGACCACAGCGGGGTGCGGAGATGACGGTCTAGCAAAGTCCCAACACCGTGCAGTGTGACCACTGAGCACAGTGATGTGCAAACGAAGCTGAGGCCGCACACCTGGGCGAGGTGGGCGCAGAGACAGGGAAAGCTGCCTGCGGGAGATCTCACTGGGAGGCACGGACTGAGCACGGCTGCTGGGGGAGGCGGAGGCCAACGGCTGCCCAGGAGGGCGGTGGAGTCGGGGCTAAGGAGCCAGGACCTTGATCCACCGCAAGGAGTGGCCGCTGGAGGGTCGGCCAGGAGCGGAATACGGTCTGTTTGAGAGGGAGCATTCTCTGTATGCAGAAGACAGACGTGAAGGTGTGACCCTCGCTCAGGAAGCCCTCGGCACAAACACGGAGACCAGGCAGAGCTGGAGGGATGAGACAGCCGAGGACAACTCCCGGGTCCCTAACCTGGATGCCCAGACAGACGGTGGAGTCACCGGCTGGGAAAGATTAGTCCAGAGAAAGACCAAATATTTTGACATTTCAGGCCAAGAGACTGGTTTTGTTGTTGTTTTTGCAGACAAAAGAGCCTGACTGAGGTATATAGTCACTCAAATCTCATTTCTAGCACATGATGGTTCGACTACATACTTAATAAGAGAGGAAATGAAATCACACTGCAGGGAGCCAGTAATCCATTTTGGAAGAAAGGAATTTGCATGTTTTCTTCTGCTGTCCAAACTGCAGATAACATTGAAAATCACTTCAACAAAATTAAAGCCACTGTGTGCAATGAACTCCCAAGGGTTTACAAGTGAGAGTGCGAGAGAGCGGCTATATAACCAACACTATCATTTTCTCACTAGCAAAAAGAAATAGAAACTGTGATAAAGTTATGATTCATCCATTTTGATTTCACAACCAGTTGCCCTCCAACTTGAAACACAGTATTTCTTTCAACTGCTTCTCTACCTTCCCATCTTGAATGCCTAATTTCGAGCATCTAAAAATAGCAGAGACTTTGAAACAATAATCAGTTCTTCAAAAGGGGAAGCACAACAATGTACCTGTAACAGCCAAAGACAGACCTGGAAACAAACCTTGCAGTTTATTTATTCCCCATCCCTCTGCGCAAGCCGGAAGGAATGTTAGCACATACCCACTGGGGCAAGGCACACTTTGCATCACTTGTGTTGATATTATACAGTAGGAATGCCAGTTCTTTTAATAATTTACT
This sequence comes from Pseudorca crassidens, assembly GCF_039906515.1. Taxonomy (NCBI): domain Eukaryota; kingdom Metazoa; phylum Chordata; class Mammalia; order Artiodactyla; family Delphinidae; genus Pseudorca; species Pseudorca crassidens. Next base: position 16,813,178 of record NC_090307.1, read on the forward strand.
GAGGAGTTACACATTGCAGACTCCTTATTAAACATTACTGGCAGTAAGGTCATAAGTTTAAGAAATATTCGGTAGAGAAAAGAGGCAACATTTTAATGGCCACACCCTAAGTTAAACGATGTGTCTGCATCTGCTGGGATGCATTAAATTCAACTTTATTTCTTACTCGTGTAGTTATATACAAAGCACTGAGAAATCATTTTCTCTAAGACAAAAACATTTTTCAGTTGTATTCATTTGCAGACTTTAAAATCCACAGTGCCTATGTGAAACGTTTCATAAGCTGTATTGTAAGCATGCAGCCCTTGGAGAGCAAAGGAAAAAAAATTAAAAGCTACCGCTGCATCTAGGAACCCTACTCCCTCATGCCCAAAAAGTCAATACTGGCTAAATTCCTGTCTGCCACTGACCAACCAACAGCTCAATGAAATAGTTAATCTGGAAATCATGACCGAATAATACTGGCACCCCCAGTTCTAAATACATATGTTATAGAGAATCAATAGCTTATACTCTCAGGGGCGGGCAAACTCTGTGGCCCACAGGCCACTGGTACATAGTCAAGCCCATTCATTTAGATACTGTCCTGGCTGCTTTAGTCCTATCTTGAGAGACTGTAAGTCCTGCAAAGCCTCAACTATCTACTCTCTGGCCCTTTACAGAAAAGGTTTGCTGGCCCCGATTCAGACTGCCTGCAGCAGCACTTAGGAAAGGTTGTCTTTACCACTGGAGAACCTGCCAGCTTGGTTAAACTTCTAAGGCAGTCTGAAAAACTTCACTTTCCAGGTTCCTGCCCTAAATATAAACATTAAATAGAAATAATTTTATGAATGTTTCTTAGAAGATGCAATAATCCAACATACGAGATTTGGATCTGAAAAATAATATTTTGGGGTTCCAGAGAGATACATCTAAAATGGATTTTTTTTTTTAAATTGGGGTATAGTTGTTGTTTTACAATGTTGTGTTAGTTTCTACTGTACAGCGAAGTGGAGTTCCCTGTGCTATACAGCAGGTTCTTATTAGTTATCTATTTTATACATATTAGTGTATACGTGTCAATCCCAATCTCCCAGTTCATCCCACCCCCGCTTTCCCCCCTTGGTGTCCACACGTTTGTTCTCTACATCTGTGTCTCTGTTTCCGCCTTGCAAACCAAAATGGATTGTGGAGCGTGCACTTGGAAAAGCAAATGGAAATGCAATGTTGAAAATTTGAAATGCAAATTTCTTTTTAGGTATAACAACTTTTTCACCTTCAGTCGTGCCATTTCTGCCAGTGCAGGTGCACCGTGAGCCCACCCTCAAGGCCTCCTCCAGGCTTTACCACTGAGAATAAGCTGGAGAGTCAGCCCTCACCTAAAACACTCGGGAACCATTAACAGACAGAGGAACGTCTCCCTTATTCCTTCAGTGGTGAAACTATAGCATACACCCTCCGCCATCCGAACGTCAGACCTCTCTCCATGCAATACGTACTGGCCGTGCTCCTGAAGGCTCCATTTCTGTGAAATAAATATTATCTTCATTGTCTTACACATCCCCAAACGCTTTCACTTCTGACTCATCTCAAGTTGGCAACATTCCCTTCCTTATAATACTTTAGGCTCCTTACATCCTTTCCCATCACCAAAAGGGGAACTTCTGGGAGACAAATATAGAATAAACTTTAGGATCAAGCAAGAGTAAGGCTACCGGGGTGAGCTGGGGGGACACAGGCAGCTGAGGAATGAAAGACAGGAAGGAAGGAAGGAAGGAGGGGAGGGAGGCAGCCTGGCCGGGGTTGGGTGGGTAGATGGGGCGAGAGGCAGAGGAAGGATGCTGGAGCCCCGGGACACAGTGATGTCAGGCAGAGGGTCCAACCTCACCACTCCCCAGAGGCATCCTCAGACTTCCAACCCCCACTGGTGCCCTCTGTAATTCATTATGTTAGTGGATTAAAATACTGCCCACGGCTCTTCAGCTGCTTTTTAATTTTTCCATTTTCTCAGGCTCCACTGTGACCAGATGAACAAAATTTATCAAGCATCTGCTACGTGCGGGGCGCTCTCATCTTCCTAAAACGCATCAAATTCCCTGCCCTAGAGACTCAGGGACCAGAGCATCGTCCATCACTGATGAAGGTAAGGGCAAGACATCCTGCAATTTTCCCTCCTCTCTGTATTAAAGCAGGTGGCAGAGCCCAGGCCCTTTAGGTGACAGATGCCAACACATTCATGTGTCAGGAGTTGAGGCAAAGGGGGGGATTCTGAACAAGGGATTCTCATTAACATAACAGCAGGGAATGGTACATAAATGTGGCCCGTCTACTTCACGCCCTTATTTACCAAAACTGGAAAGACACAAAGGCCAGTCTATATGGGTATAGTTTAAAACTGATCAGATAGTCCCTGAATTCTGAATCAGTGCATACTCCAGCATAGCCTCTTCAGGGAGTCCAGGTCATTCTAAACATCCATTCTTACAGCACTGGCTCTAGGACAGCAAGCCTGGGGCTTAAGGCAGGACGGAGACGTGCTTGCCCTGCGCACTGACCCATCTGCCACTCCTCATGTTTCTGTCTGGGAAACCTGGTGGCCTGAACAGTGTGCAAACGGTGATCAACATATTTTAAGAGGATGTTGCAGGGACTTCCCCTGGCGGTCCACTGGTTAGGACTCCGCGCTTCCACTGCAGGAGGCATGGATTCAATCTCTGGTCAGGGAACTAAGATCCCAAATGCCACGTGGCATGGCCAAAAAAAAAAAATTAAAAATTACTTTTTTTATAAAAAGGAGGTTGCATCTGTTCATCCATTCAAAGACCAGGAGATAAGCACAAATATACAAAAAGCCGTGTGCCTGCTGCAGAATTAGAAGAGGTCTTTATTTGGGAGGAAAGGGTTAATACCTTTTAACGTCATTTCAGGGTTTGGGGGTCAGGGGAGAACAATGAGAATAAACAGTCTGAGAGCTGGGTGCTCTGTGCTCTAGCATGACTAACTGTAAGAGCTCTTAGGTACAAGGATTTTAAGACAAATACTTTTGTCTTAAAGTATGCCCAGAGGCCATTAGTGTTGCTGTTGTGATTCTCAGCAATGCCCTAGATAGCTAAGGCTGCTCCAACAGGCCTCCAGAGGGAAAGGGAGCTTTGCACAGAGCTGGCAGATCACAAACACAGTGTCAGCAGAGCGTAAGGGGCCAGGTGTGCCTCAGGGAGGTCAGCACAACACACAACGAAGACCACGCAGGGCAGGGTCAGCACCCAACGCAGGCGGTCCCTCCAGGGACCTCAGGGCCAGGTCAGTGGGGGATACCAGCCACACACAACACAGCAGGAGGTGTGGGGTCCATGGTGGCCCCAAGGGCACGGCCCTACCCAAAGGGCGCCACTAGCACACAGCTCCAGCCACGCGGCCTCACAGGAACACGGGCCAGGATGTCTAGGTCGTCGAGATTCTCCAGAAACCTAGAAATCTGGTTTTTTAATACGAAGTCTCCCAAACGTTGGCTCAAATTTTTTATTTCTTTGTTTTAGTGTTCCACGGGCCACAGAGACACACCTGTGGGTTCAGTCTAGAACCCACACTATACAAACCCTGACACTATACAAACCCTGGCCTCATCGTGTCCTAGAAGTGCTGACAGTTAGCAAGGGGACCCTCAAGGTACTTATGGCCTCAACGTTTCTCAATCTGTAAAAGGAGGAGAGTTCTTTTGTGCGCTGTTTTCCAAAAGGGGCAAAAGAAAAAACAATTTCTAATCCTTTGGGAGAAAAAGCAAATTAGTGTTTTAAAATTTACATGTATCTAGTGCCAAACTATCACCTCACCCATTTCTTGCTGGTCCCCTGAGGGAAAATGTAATTTAACAGTGGAGGGAACAGACTTTAACCCAGGGATGAATTTTAGCATCATCAGTTACGGGACAACCAGATGTTGGGTCCCTCCTGATCAAATAGCATCCCCCATTCCTGTCTTACAAGTTTCAACTGAATTTGATCAACCTTTTAGATCCAACTCCTAAGGTACAGGAAACCCAGGAGAAAGAAGAACACATTATATGATACCACAGGAAACAATCAAATGTGGTCAGAGAGACGACCTACTGACCCCTCAAGGTCATTGAAAAAGGGGAGCGAAGACTGTTCTTGATTAACAGGGTCTTAAGAGACCTCACAGCTAACTGCAATATGTGATTCTCAACTGAATTCTGGTTTAAGCAGCCCACTTGTAAAAGGCATTTCAGGGCCGGTTGGGGGAATTCAGATAATGGACCAGGTAATAGAGTCCAGCAGGCAATTATCGTTAATTTTGTGAAAACTGCATGATGGTTATGAAGGCACAGGGTTTTTGTTTTTTTCTCCTAGAGACACAGGCTGAAGTATTTAGGGGCTAAGTGTCATAAGGTCTGAATGATCCCTTTTGAATACTTCAGGAAAAAAAAGATTAGATGCAGCCAATGTGGCAAAATGTTAACGACTTAAATGTAGACAGTGGGGACTGGAGTAAGCTGGTGCCACAGAGCTGTCATTAGGTGGCATTAAGTCCCCATCAGTCTCAATTACTGGAAGACAGAAGGATTTTCTTTTTTTACCACATCCCTCCAATGCCCGAGTCGTATGTGTTTTAAATTTTAAATCACCAGCTGCCAGAAGAAAAAATGAGAGCAACCCAAACAGGTCTAACTTGAGGTTCAACCCACACAATAAAGAAGCAACTGTGAAATTTGGGTCCTGAAACTTTCTGCACGAACGCATCAAATTCTGGACTTGGTCTGTCTTCGCCAGCATTGCTCAATTTTAAGGAGCAGCTTTATATAGTCTCCAAAGCATTCCACCCGCTGTAACCTCGAATAAAGACTCTGATCATAATTAAGGAGGAAAGGGGGCGAGGGTAGATCTAAAACTTGCACTAAAATGATCCTATTCAGTTACCACTTCAGCCTATGACAAAAGGTTAGATGTCTTAAGATACAAGCTTACCTGAAAAAGAATACAGTTTGAAATGCGAAGAGGTATTTTAAGTTTTTAAAAAAAACAGATCTTACTTATCTATTCGAAATCTAATACTTGATGATATTCACTCACAATTCTAGGCACTTGATTAGCTGCCACCACACACACTGGCTAGTTCTTTAAATCTGCTTTTTAAAAAATGCCTAGTCATCCAATCTAACAGTCACCTAGGCCAACGGCCCATCCAATGGCTGACCCTTGGCCGTTCAAGATGCGTATTAACGCACCATGGGAAAGAGCTCTGAAGTCAGATAAATCTGGACTCCGCTGGTCCCACCACTCACTACAGAGTGGTTTCATCCCGGGCTGGTGACAATCTCTCTGAACCTCAACTTCCTCACCTAAAAATGGAGATAATTATTCCCTCTTCATAAAGGCAGACTCTGATGACTTCATAGCACGTTCCGTGCACTAGGCCAGCCAACCTGGAAGGACTCAAAGTAGTCTGTAAAGAACTTGAGAGCCTAGGCTCTCAGTCAGCTTAGCTCACAGCTCTAAACCTTACTAGTCGTATATAGACTTTGCAGCCTAGGCTCTCAGTCAGCTCACAGCTCTAAACCTTACTAGCGGAATATAGACTTTGCAACTTCTCTTTCTTGCCGTGTTTTCCTTGTCTGCAAAATGGACAGAAGAATAGGGCCTGCGGCATAAGGGCTTTGGGGAGAATCAAACGAGCTCCTGTGTAGATAGGTCAGGCCATGCCTGGCACGTAGGACGCACTCAATAAACAGGAGCTATCATGACTCGCTCCCCTCCTTCCTTATACCCCATTTTAGGAAAGTATGACTCACGGACCCCAAACTGCACACATCGTTGTGGCCAAACAGCAGGACTCATCCCTGCCACATCAGAAAGTACCTAAAAGCCTCCCTGGGAAGTGAGAGTGGTCCCACCGACCCCACCTGTAACTGCCCGTGAAGAGCCCGGCCCACTGCCTCTACCTCTCCTGTCAGGAATGACAGCCACGTGCTCCCCAACCCATGACTCGTGCCAATGGCTCCATCCTGACCCTAAGACTAAGTGGTTGGTGCAGGGTCTTGACCTTCCATGGCAGCCCCAGCTCAGCCTCATGCCCCCCAAGTAGAAGTTTCTATATCCACCACCACAAGCAAGTGTGTTCCCTTCTGTGGGCTTTGAAGCAGTGATTCTGCAAAGACATCAGCATCAAACGGAGACCCTTCCTGCCTGCCATCCCGCTGGCTCCCCGAGATGCTTTTCTGACACCAGCCTTCGTGCTCACTTCCCTCAATCCCTCCTCCACGCTCACCTTTTATCAGAGTCCTAGGCGGGCCTCCTCCACTGGTCTACACAGACCCTTTGTGAGAATTACAAAAAGCACCTGCCCTGGATGGCAGGGTGGGGGTGAGGGAGATGCCTGATGAGCTAAGGGCACCTCTGAGAATTAGAAAAAAGTGACCCTTCCTCCAGGCTGGCGACCCTGCACCATAGCTTAGGTTCTATCACTAGATTCTACTATTGAAGTCAACTCAAGCAACTGCCCTGTGCCAGGATCTCTCTGGGCTTACAAACAGGAACAAGAGCTACAGCCTCCGAGCTGAGACCGGGGCTGGAGGGAGGGGGAAACTTGTGGAACCAGGACAGCCTAGGCACAAGAGTTGCTTTCTCCTCTTGAGCTGGGGAGCCCAGCAGAGGTGCTGCCACATGAACTGGACCTGGAGAGCTGGGCGAGCAGTGCCAGAAAGGATGTAAGCAGACTCCAGGCAGAGGGGGAAACACCCGCAAAGGCAAGAAGCAGCCCGTTCCACGGCGCACTTAGAGGAAGGTGAGTTTTCAGTGAAGGGGCAGGAAAAGGAGGGAAGGGGGGAAGAGATGAGGTCATCATTCACTCTTTCCGTAAATATTTCTTGAGAATCCACTATGTGCCGGTATCGTGTAAGGCAGGGAGAGTAAAAAATAAATAAAATAAACCCTAGCTGTCAGAAGCTAAAAATGTAGTCTGGGAGAAAGAAATAGTTATAATCATAAAACAACAACAGAGGGACACATAATACTTCCGGGTTGTAGGGCATATGAAAGACAGGAAGTGATCTGCTGGGGAACTGGGAGGGACCAGCAGAGGAGATGACCGGCACAGCTGCCTGGCAGGTGAGGGTGAGGCCAGGGGTGCAGAGGGGCGGAGGGAGCAAAGGCAGAGTGTGCTGTGTGTAGGGATGGGGGGGCGGGTTGTGAAGCAGGCAGCTGCCAGGGTGGGAGGGCGTGGCACACTGCGTTACAAAGGGATGTGAAACCTCCACCTTAACAGGAAACTGGGATTTCAGCCCACAGGCAAACGCAGATCAAACCAGGCAAGGAGGGGATGAGGGGATTCATCTGGCTAGGTCTGCGCCTCAGCTCAAACGCTCTGCGGCAGGCTGGAGGGTGGGAGGTGTGGACATGTCGGTGGGTCATCAGAAAGCGAGTAGCGACAAACCATCCACCGTAACAGCATCCAAGGGACCTCCCAGGTGGCGGTGTCACCCTGATCCCCTAACGCTGCACTTTGTCTCACGAAGACAACCTGTTTCCAAAATAGAAGTGGGTACCCCTCTTGTATGCGGTGTTTCCAGCATGATTTTACTCCCCTTTTGATGTGTTATTGGCGTTTTACACGTGGCCTACTTTTTGAAGAGTCTGATTTTCTTTTGGCCAATCTTAAGACAGCAACAACAAACGCTCAAAAGCCTTGCACAGCGTTTTTTTTCACAGTATGGATCTTAACGGTTGGGTGCCTCTGACCCAAGGTGACCACCGCCTCCACCTACATCCCATGTCCTGACTTCCCATTTGATTCAGCACGTGTTGCAAACAAAAGTGTCCCTTGTTTAGATGACAGATTATAGGATTGCCCTTCTCCACCTGAAGGTAGGGTCCAAAAGATAACATCTTTCTCTACTGCCGCAATTCTCCACACAGACCAACTGCTGAGAAGTTCCAGGGGAGCAACAGCTCAATTATCAAATCTTCTTCCAATAAAGGCTCTTTTTTTTTTTTAAAATAGCTGCACTGTGATGCTTGTGGGGTCCTAGTTCCCCGACCAGGAATCGAACCCAGGACCCAGCAGTGAAAGCGCCAAGTGCTAACCATGGGACCCCGCCAGGACATTCCCAACAATAAAGACTCTTTTAGTAAAGTGAGACTTTGCTGGATGGAAGCTGGAAAGTGATCCTGTGTCCTCAGCACTGGATTGGGACAGAGAGAGCAGGTAAGGAGAAGGGCATTTCAGGTGCACGGTGAGTGGAAAGTTTCTTTCTTTTTTAAAAGCTTGGGCCAAAGAAAATCAGACTCTTTAGAAAGGTAGGCCATGTGCAAAATGCCAATAACACGTCAAAAGGGAGGTAATACCATGTTACAAACACTGCATACAGAAGGTACCCGCTTCTGTTTTGGGAAAGGGTGGTCTTCATGAGACCAAGCTGAGAGGTAGGCCTAGAGGCCAGGGTCCCCCCGCCGATGCCAGTCCTCAGCGCTGGAGCCTCAGGCAGCCTCTCCTCAGGCGCCCAGGAGGGCACTGCTCTACCCTCCAGCATCGCCTACTCCGACCAACATGCCCGGCCCTCCCCCACCCTCAGGCCACGTGACCCAGGCAGCCTCCTTTGACTCCAGAGACTGTAAATCCGTCTTCCAACACATCCAAGCCTCTATCTGATTTCTACCACTTCCAAGTGCCTGACGCTGCTGCTGAGGAAGACTGTCCTTCCTCCTCCATCCATCAGGGCTCCCAGTGCCTACCCAGCCCTCCTTCTGTGAAGGGAGAATCAGGGTCCTGGAAGACACAGAGGTGGAGGGAAGATTCAGTGACAGGCTGGGGGAAAAGGGGGGCCTGCCGGCCTGTGGTTCGGAAGGACACAGAGAAAAGGGTCTCACTCCAGGGGACAGCGCAGAAGACATTACAACACCTGCCGCACTCACGGCTACTCCCCCAGGACACGTGAGCGCTGCCAGCCAACCAGAGTCATCTTGGGGTTCTCCCCGACCCCGCCCGCCGGTGACGAGAAAACTGCTCTCCTTGCTTCCTGCTAACGTACTGTGACAGAGGTGGGTTGCAAGGATGTGCATGAGACAACGTGGAAGAGACCGCAGGTCACTAGGCAAAATAACGAGGCAAGAACTGTCGCCACTCTCCAGGGAGATGCCAGTGCCGCGGGACGCTGCATGGTCACCTGACCCTCCAACTGGCACCCACTCACTGGCAAATGGCTGCTTTGAGCGCTCTGGCCCCTGAGACAGGGGGAGAGGGAAGGAGGGAGGCAGGCAGGCAGGGGTGTGTGTGTTGAATTTATTAAGCTAAGACAGTGAAGGGCAGAACGCAGATTCAGAGCTTCTGCTCATTTTCTGGCACTCGGTTCACGAAGCCACAACACTGAACATCCTGAGGCATTATCTATAATTCCTCTCAGCCCTGCCCCGAAGAAATGACCCTTCCTCTTTTCATATAAATGTAACAATTCAGATCTGCTCGGCACTTTTACGACTTGGAGCCCAATTCTGCTACCAATCTTAACCTCAGAGCTTCTGAACAGGCTAAAAAACACAATCTGAATCAATTTCATTTTTTTTTATGAAGAGTTTTGGACAAAACAAACCAAAAATGAATCGAAGGAAACGTGACTGTAATATTCCAAATCCAACTTCTTCCTTCCAAACTCTTAACATTTGATGCAAAGAGCCAGTGAGAGCAACAGGCATTTCTGACATAAGAGCACAGTCTACTGGCCAGCATGCAAACATTGAAATTTAAAAAACAACTGACCCAGTCCTGTTCGTGGTGCTCTGTGTGTTAAGCAGTAGAAGAAAGATGCTAAAAAGTAAGATGTCTCTGTCTCCAATAAACGTCTAATTTAGTAAGAGGCAAGTGAAATGCTACAGCATTAGCGCAGGCGCGTGGTAAACCGCTCAGGGTGGCTTCACAGTCAAATGAGAGAGAGCCTGCAGGTGGGATGTGCCTCCCCTGCCCCTCCCCACCCCATCACCTGCAGCTCAGGCTGATGGCAGTGCCCCAAAGCATGCGGTTTCCCAGTGACACAACTCAGAAAGCTAACCCTCAGTTAGTCATCTGGGGCACACGTAAGCATCAGAAATTTAAAAAAATATTTCCCTGATATTGGAACGTCCATCAATTTTACTTATTTACAGACAGACCTCGGAGATACCACAGGCTCAGTTCCAGAGCCCCGCGATAAATCGAATATCATCATAAAACGAGTCACACGAATTTTGGGTTCCCAGTGCATAAGTTATGTTTACACTATACTGTAGTCTATTAGATATGCAATAGCATTATGTCTTTTTTTAAAAGTGTAAATACCTTAACTTAGAAATACTCTCTTGCTAAAAAATGTCAACCGTCGTTTGACGACACAGGATTGCCACAAACCCTCCATTTGTTAAGAAACAGTACTGGGAAGCGCAACAAAGTGAGATATGCCTGGATTTATTTTTGCTCGTTAACGCAAATCACATTAGTAGCTTACTGATTTCTTTGCTAGACAAAACTCAAAATGGGCATGGTAACAGGACAGAATATAAAAGAGGTGTGCCAACCAACGGCAGACAAGGGCTTCTGCGCGGTGTTGGGAGGATGAGGTTAGCTGGACAGAACGAGGCCTCATCACTCAGGGTCTCCAGTGTCAGGCTGAGGCCCTGAACCCGAGCGTCACTACGGGCAATGGTCCCGGAGACTCACGGGATGACCCCGTGTTCCAATGTGGTGACTCTAGCGGCCAGCACGGCCCTCTGGTTCAACCCCATCAGGTACCCAACTGGAAGAGAGCGCTGAGCAGGGACCGGGGGCCTCATAAGTGACTGGATTTAAATAGTAACCTTTCCTGTTTCCATTCGACAGGGAAGTTGGACTACATCATCTCTAATATATCCTTTAGGTCAAAAGTTCAAAAGGGCTTTCTTCTCTGAAATCTGGTTCAAATCCTAGTTCCAAGTAGCTCTAATCCTCACTCTGCTACCAGTCCAGCAACTTAAGGCAACACACTGTCAAGAGCCAGTAGGGCTGACTGAAAGATACAGGGATACCAGGTGCTACACGCAAAATAGAAAAGCTAACTAAAACAGCCAGAATGATGAGGCTGTGAGTGCTTCCGTAAATGCCACAGAAATCACCAAGTCTCTTAATTCCAAAATTACACATGCCAAAAAATATCCAGTTCTCCCAGGAACAAAACAATACTTTGTTTCCCTCAGCTAGGGTTGTTTTTTTTAAAAAAAAACAAAAAACAGGAATATATTAAAATGAACACAGACATGCTCTTAAACTTATTTTTCTACTGCAGAAAAACAGAAACATCTGAATCGAATTTCCTCATGAAATCAACCTGTAGGAAGGCCAAGCCCCCTAACTGCCTCTGTTGCACAAGGTCTACACCCCTGCAAGAACGTGGTCCCTGAACCAGCTGCAGCGTGAGCATCACCTACTCCATCAGAAACTCGGGAGGCAGGGCTCAGCAATCTCTGCTTTAAGAAGCACCGCCCCGCCCCCGCCCCCGCCGGGTCATTCCGATGCACCTGAACTTGAAAAGCGCTTGCTTAAACTCTCTTCAGAAGCCTACCAGATAACAAAGCAAACATACCTGGCTCCGAAGATGTCCTTTTTGGCGAGATCAATTCCAGAAACAACCTTCACTCTGAGGATACGGGACTCTCCCTGTTGGAGAGGGAAAAAAAGTAGTTTACAAAATGGACTTTGAATCGATCGTTCTCTCAGCCAACATGCAAAGTCAATGATTACTCTTTACGCATAGGCGATCCTTCCTTACGCTGAAGTTCAAAAAGCAACATTCCAGCTCTGAAATCCTACAACCCTAGACATTTAGAGCATCCAAGTTAATGAAGCTCAAGTTTAATTCAAACTAGGTCATGCAGATCAATGATTCCTGCCACAGACAGTAAATATTTCCCAGCTGTACCAAGAACACAACCGCACACACGAAACCACCTAGATAAATGACCAAGTGCAATAACATACCATAAATTTCATAAATAATTCCTCCTTTGAAGTTAATATATTTGTGTGTGTGGCCTGAGAGAGGAATTTCACATGGTAAAATATTTCCTCAAAATTACGGTTTCAAAATGTTGGTGCTGGCAAACAAAAATAATGTCTCATTCCAGTAAAAAGAAATAAAAAGCATCATCCTAAACGGAAGTCACCCCAAAACACCTCAGAAAACATTCATTCATTCATCCCATCCACCTGCTTATTTATTCATTCCAATATTTTCTAAGCAGCTCCTATGGGCATTGAGCTTGGACGTGAAATATAGACATGGATATGCTGACAGTCTACTGAGAGTGATGGGCAGACGATAGCACAGGACCCTGTGATGGTACCATGCCAGGAGAAGTCTAGTCTAAGGGCTAAGACATTCAGGAGAGATGAGATGGCTTAGGGGGAAGGGCAGGCAGAAGAAGTCCAGGATAACTCTCAGAGTTCCAGTTTGGGCCACTACGTCTTAACATAAATTGAAACAGAGGATTCGGTTGAATTCAAGGTGCCCTGTGAAACAACCAGGTGGGAAAAAAAAGAGATGACTAAACAGATAAATGGGAGAGAGATCTAGTCTGGGCTAGAGACTTGGGAGTTATCAGTGTAGAGCTGACAGGTGGTAGGTAGAGTTCAAGATCTGCGAGAAGTGATCCAAGACGAGTGAGAAGAAAAAATGGCTAGGGATGGAGCCCTTGGGGACCCAAGTGCTGGGGGCAAGAGAGACGTAATAGGAGATTCATCTACCCGCTGTGTTTAGTCAAGACACAGGTGAGGGAAAGAAACCCTAAATGATCTGTACGTTACGTCCTGTCAAAGAAGATGAAGGCAGGGTGAAATAAAACATGGAGAGAAAAGGGTGCTGAACCTTATCGGTGAGCCGCCCAGATCACGCACACATACAGGCAATCGGAACCCATGTTTGAGAACCTTTACTTCCCAGGATCCTTCACCCTTCCAACCATCCACCCCCGACACAAGGCTGCCCACATGCAAACACAGCAAGGGACACCAACACGTGTGTGTTTATAATTCCCTTTCAAAGGAGGCCTGCATTGAAGTCTGGCAGGATTTAATATGTTTGGCAACCTTCATGAAAGGATTGAGCCAAGCCAGAGACCCCACTAAACAGGACCTAAAGCAGGACCCTACTACATGGTTTACCAAAGCTCCCAGGGTTACATGCTCTTCCCTTGGTCCCTTAAGAAGGTGCTGAGTGCCCTCCCCTTTCTCTTACACACTCAGCTCACCACCCATCACCAGGGATTCTTTCTTGGCACGTTATCTAGGCTAAGGCTCTTTTCTGTTTCTCATAGCAGGCTGCACCCCACAGCCATCATTTGACAGCTCCTAAGGCCTACTCAGCTCAAGGAACGCCACAGTTGAAGTATTTTTACACGTGGATCAAAATTCGGCAACACGCCTGTGGCAGTTCCTAGTACACCTGAGAAGAGCTTATGACCCACTAGTGCCCGTAGCATACCAACTGAGAACCATGAGTTAAAATGAAATCCTCATCAGCAAGGCGAAGAGGTTAAGACTTTACTTGGGGGAATAAGGAATCATTCAGAAGAAGAAATGAGGAAAAGGAACAGCTGGAGAGGAACTTAATTTTTCTGTCTCCCTGCCTCCCCCATCCCAACTCTCTGCCCCTCTCACCAATGACAAATATTGCAAATCAGCAATTCTCCCAGACACCACTGTGCAGAAGGGGGACAACGGCTGCAACCCCCAGAGGGTGGATACTGTTAAAGGAAAGCGCTACGTCTCCAGGCCCGTCCTTGATGCTGGCTGAAGCAGATGTGTGATCTGGCGACAGAAGGGTGAAAGGACCTTTGCGGAGGAGGATGGAGGGTCTACAAAGCAGTAACTCTTCCAATGACCAACTCAGAGCAACACACCTAGTCTTGCACTTGTGACTGATGTGGGAGCAATAAAGAAGGGATGGTGTGATGAAAGCCAAACTACAGTCAATCACAAGTCACAGAGAAGAAGACAAGAATTCTGGTTAGAAATGGTCTCTGTCTCACAGCCCTTGGGATTCTCGGAAATCCTGGGCAGAATCCTGGACTTACCACCAACTCCAGAGGGGGCTCAGAGGAACCTTGTCTGGATTCTAAGGAATAGGGTGAGCCCAGCTAACACCCAGGCCCCTTAGGTTTAACGTTGGGCGAATGTTCTTACATTGGACAGACCCACTCTGCAAAAGCATACATTTTAAAACTCAGGGAACATTTATACAAATAAATGAATAAAAATAAATTTAAATGAAGGGATACCTAGAATTTTTTATGGAAATTGATTTATTCATTTAGTAAACATGAACATCTGTTCTAAGATCTAGGGATACAGCAATGAAGACAGACAAAACTCCCACCCCCTACCCCTCCCAGCCCACCTTGCAGTATTATTGAGAGTGTGCTATACCAGATCCCTCACCTACATGGGGAAACAAACCAGGAGGGTCTGAACACCTTAATATTTTGTACATACACCCATTCAGTAAACAAATTCTCACCTAGGAATCAATCCTAAGAAAATAAAAATAAAATAAAAAAATCCATAAAATTCCCCCAAAACTAGCTAAATGGAGTCATCAAAACATTTTTTTAATTTAAAAATGTAGGGGCTTCCCTGGTGGTGCAGTGGTTAAGAATCTGCCTGCCAATGCAGGGGACATGGGTTCAAGCCCTGGGCCAGGAAGATCCCACATGCCACGGAGCAACTGAGCCCATGCACCACAACTACTGAGCCTGTGCTCTAGAGCCCGTGAGCCACAGTTACTGAAACCCACGTGCCTAGAGCCCATGCTCTGCAACAAGAGAAGCCACCGCAGTGAGAAGTCCGCGCACCGCAAGGAAGAGCAGCCCCCACTCGCCGCAACTAGAGAAAGCCTGTGCTCAGCAACGAAGACCCAATGCAGCCAAATAAATTAATTAATTAATTAAATAAAAAGCCACAAAAGTAGACAGTTAAATATTCACAGCAATTCCGTGCAATGGGCTATAACACTGTCATTAAAAATACGTGAGAAACCATAAACAAGACGAAAAGATAACCCTCAGAATGGGAGAAAATATTTGCAAATGAGTCAACGGACAAAGGATTAATCTCTAAAATATATAAACAGCTCATGCAGCTCAATATTAAAGAAACAAACAACGCAATCCAAAAACGGGCAGAAGACCTAAACAGACATTTCTCCAAAGAAGACATACAGATGGCCAAGAAGCACATGAAAAGATACTCAACATCACTAATTATTAGAGAAATGCAAATCAAAACTACAATGAGCTATCACCTCACACCAGTTAGCATGGGCATCATCAGAAAATCTACAAACAACAAATGCTGGAGAGGGTGTGGAGAAAAGGGAACCCTCCTGCACTGTCGGTGGGAATGTAAATTGACACAGCCACTATGGAGAACAGTATGGAGGTTCTTTAAAAAACTAAAAATAGAATTACCATATGATCCAGCAATCCCACTCCTGGGCATAAACCCACAGAAAACCATAATTCAAAAAGACACATGCACCCCAATATTCACTGCAGCTCTATTTACAATAGCCAGCACATGGAAGCAACCTAAGTGTCCATTGACAGATGAATGGATAAAGAAGATGTGATACATATATACAGCGGAATATTACTCAGCCATAAAAAGGAACGAAATTGAGTCATTTGTTGAGACGTGGATGGATCTAGAGACTGCCATACAGAGTGAAGTAAGTCAGAAAGAGAAAAACAAATATCGTATATTAACGCATGTATGTGGAACCTAGAAAAATGGTACAGATGAACCTGTTTGCAGGGCAGAAGCTGAGACACAGATGTAGAGAACAAACGTAAGGACACCAAGGGGGGAAAACCGTGTGGGGGTGGGGGGTGTGTGTGCTGAATTGGGCGATTGGGACTGACATGTATACACTGATGTGTATAAAATTGGTGACTAATAAGAACTTGTATAAAAAAAATAAAATTTTAAAATTAAAAAAAAATGAAGCAGAGGTCCTTGGGGAAAAAAAAAAAAACGTGAGAATCTGTCAAGACCTTCATTCATCCCACAAGTATGTACTAAGTAGCCACCGCGTGCAGGACTCATTATCTGGGGGCACAGATGGGAGCAAGATGGAGTTCCTCCCGCCTCAAGGAACCCACAATCTAGAAAACAGAAAGATGGAATACAAGCATATACAAACAAGCCAGATGATTTCTGACGGTGGTTGAGTGCCTTGACAACAACATGACAGTTAAATAGAAGTAACTAAGTAGAGCGAGAGGGGAGGCTATCTATGACTGGTGGTTGGAGAGGTGACACTGAAGCTGACGGGTGATGGGGTGGGGGGAGTTTCACTCAGGGATGCTGGCAAGTCCCACCGCCTGCAGAGGGCAAGTCCAAGAGGAGAGGCCAGAGGGTCAGCAGAGGGAGGGAGGGCAGTATGGCCGGTGGGGTCAGAGAGCCGAGACGCCAGCCTCATTAGAGGGTGGGCATTAATGCAACCATCTTTGGAAAGTTTCAAGCAGGAGAGTGATAAAATTTCACTTCAGTTTTTAAAAGACCCCTTCAGTTGTTGGGGGTCAGCGACTACAGGGGAACAAGAACAGAAGCAGGAAGACCAATTATAAGAAGATCTGGCAAGAGACGGTGGGGCTTCACATAGGGTAGAGATGGAGAGGGAACCAGATTTTGCACACAAAAGCATGTTCGAAATAAACGATTTGGTTTCTTTTGAAAGTTTCAAAACGGTTTACACAACTGAGTTAGAGAGCAGCTCGTGGTTCAACAGACGGTTTCCCTTTTTGACTCGGACCTGCAACTAGACTACGTTTCCCAGCCTAAATTGCAGTCATGTGACCAACTTCTGGCCAATGAGATGTGGACAAAAATGATGGACACATTTTCCAGACAAGGTCCCCCCACTCACCCACCTCCATTCTCTTCCCTGTTCCCCCCGCTCAATGGAGAAAATCCTGAAGGCCAAGAAGGGGGAACTCCATGAAAGGAGGGGAGTGGAATAGAGCATCCCCTGCCTCACCCTGCCCTGTCCACCACCACCTACTGCCCCTTCCCAGACAGTGAAGCGGAAATAGACTGGTACAGTTTATTCCCACTGAAAACTGAAGGTTGCTTTAGCAGTTAGCCTGCCCTCGCATACGATACAGTCTCATTTTAAAATAGATCAGCTCAGTGCTTTGTGACCACCTGGAGGGGTGGGATACGGAGGGTGGGAGGGAGGGAGACTCAAGAGGGAAGATATGGGAACATATGTATATGTATAACTGATTCACTTTGTTATAGAGCAGAAACTAACACACCATTGTAAAGCAATTATACTCTAATAAAGATTTTAAAAATAAATAAATATCAATTACATATATGTACAGGAAAAGCCCTAGAAAGGATGATGGTAATAGTGATTACCTCTGGATAACGGATAACATCTTTCTGCATATTTGCGTTATTTTCCTTTTGAAACATTAAATATTTTTGTTTGGAAACTACATTTTTGTAGAAACTTCAGGAAATACATAAGAAAAAAAGGAAAAATTTAAAATCACAGGCTTAGGCAAACAGGCTTCCGTATTTCTAAAATGAATAAACCTTTTGTCATAAGAAAACACAGCTACATGTTGTATTTTAGCCAACTCACAAAGGTATAGAGCTGTCTATTTGGAGGATGTGAAAAGGGTCCTCTTACGTAATTCGGAGGCAACGGCTGGGAGATAAAAGGTAGAGAGGGCCTTTAATGAGCGCTTACTATTTACAAGCAGCTGTTGCAGGAAATTTCACTTTGCTCCAATATTTAGGGGCAGGAGAGCAGGAAAGAGAAGGCTACTCTATAAAAATAGTTTTTTACACGTGGGTTTCAGACATACAGCAAAAACTTCTTATCTTTGTTTCCTCCAAATAACAAGGCTGCACACAGATAAGCAGCCATCGTCACTCTGTGAGGAAACACATGACCAGGCATGTGACTCATTTATCAGATGCAACGGGCCCCACGCCGAGCAACTGTACTCTCTGAAGCATTTTATTACTTTCATAAAATCTACGCATGACATTTTGGTCCCTGGCTATGACTCTGTAGAATTAAATATTTAACTAAGGTGGCTTATGACAGTGAAAATATTATTTGGCAATGGACTGTATGAGGCAGAGAAAGCAAGGCAGAGAAGAGGCGAGGCCAGATAACCACAGGCTTTCCCATGACTTTGAGGGGCTCCTCCCATTCTATTCATCAACTGCCCTGCATTGTTATTGTGTCACAGGGAGGATTCTCTGCACTTGACAGGTATTTTTCTTTCCCACTTAATTTTCTAATTCTTCATCAAGACATTAAACAAGATAAGGTGCTCAAACCATAAGTGAGTGGCACAGAGGAAGTCCGTACGCCGGGTGGTATTCTGAAGGCTCATTTTGTAAGTCAGCTGTTTGCAACTCGGCAGCCCGCTCATATAAACTGTGTGTAAGTGGTTACCAGATTCCCATGCCCACCCACAAAACCTATTAAATACATAATCTGTCAAAATCGTTCCTGTGGTAAAATAAATCTCAAGGGCAACTCAACACAGGCACTAGAATTTACCCTGTCTCCTGTGAATCTGCCTTGAGAAGATAACTTTTATATTGATATTTGATTCCCTATTCTTAACAACGGCAGATTCCCCCCACCCCGAAAAAAGAAAGTTGGTATCTGGGCTGGGAACTAGTGTTGTTACTCCATAGGGATCCACTGTGACCCCATGTGTCACACACACACCAGCTGTCCCTGTGGATGAGGAAGTCCTAAGCCAGGGACTTACATCTTGATTATTCTCCCCTAAATTAATTTATGTCTTTACCTTCCCAATTCTACAGTATATTTATAGTTCTAGTTATTACCCATGACACTTGCAGTAACCACTCTCTAGATTAAGAGAGATAATTGATATTTTTTGTACCACTGAAATATCTTAAGTTCTATATAAGTCAACTAATTTTAGTTGCTTTAAAAAATAAAACAACATATGGGAAGTGTCCACATAGTGCCTGCTACCCAAGAGATACTGTTAATCTCCCCATTCCTACCTGGCTCTCGCCCTAACTAGGAGACAAGATCCTGGGCCATACATTTTTTTAAAGTTTCCTACATCGACCCATCTTCCCCAAATCACCCCACGTTCCTGTCATCTCCAACTCTTGTTATATCCTGTCCTCTTTATCTTCTTTCTGCCTTTTCTACCCCAATTCCTGCCCCCTAAACCTTTTCCCCTCTTCACTCTCTTGAGGGGTTTCCCAACCTTACACTGCTGGTAACTTCTCTCTCTCTCTCTCTCTCTCTCTCTGTGTTCTCCACTTTGACCTTATGACACATTCAACCAAAAAAATGTGTTGAGTGATTTATGTTCAAGGAATTTTTGCTAGCAGAAAGGAGGAGCTCAAAACTGAACAAGATGCATTCTTCTCTGCCCCTCGGGGCCTTACAGTCAGCTGCAGAGGTTAGTACACACATACCTGAAATATGCCTATAATACAGGGGTGAAACAGAGGTGTGAGATACGTGTGGGGAGAACAAAGATAGAGGATGGAAAATGAGCGCAGCCCAATACCAAGCCTACACATCCAGCTGAACCTCAGATAACACCAACGACAGCAAACAGCCCGCACCTACGGGACCATCCACAGTAGCTGTTCACCACTGTCCGCCCAACACACAACATCTGAAACTAGTGGAAGTCCCAAGGATATCAGTTCCGGAAAAAGCTACAGAAATATAGGATTCTGTGCAACCTAAATTTCTTAACCTCTACTAGATTACAGCCATTCTTAATGTCAAATGGAAAAGTTAACAAACGGGAAGAAGTGAAAGGATGGCCCTCCAGAGCAGAGTCAATTTTAATGCACAAGGTGACGGACTTTCAGAAATGATGTTGTGTGGCTTTAAAATAGGTCCATGAATTCTTGAAATTCTGTTCTTCAAGAGGCAGGGCTTAATTTCTCTCCCTTGCTGGGGGTGGATTTGGTGACTTCTAACAGACTGTGGAGGAAGTGACGGTGTGTAACTTTGAAGACTGGGTCATAAAAAGCAAAGCATTGTGTCTCACTCCCCCTCTCAGATCACTCACTCTGGCTGGAACCAGATGCTGCCATGTTGTGAGGACGCTCAGGCAGCCCGATGAGAAGAAAGGTCCATGTAGTGAGGAACTGAGGCCTCCTGCCAACAGCCATGTGAGTGAACCGTCTTGGAAGTGGGTCCTCCAGCTTCAATTAAGCCTTCTGATGACAGCATTCCTGGCTGACATCATACTTCAACTTCATGACAGATCTTTGCATGCTATGTGCCACCAAGGCATGAATCAGAGCCACCCAGCTAAGCCATCTTTGATCTCTTGACGCACAGAAACTGTGAGGTAACACACGCTTGTTGTTTTAAGCTGCTGAGTTTAGGGATAATCTGTTACACGGCAATAAAGAACTAACGCACGTGGAGAATCCCATGCAATAATTAATGGGAGCCTGATTTCTCTCTTTGCTAAATTGAGATTTTCCTATGCATCAGGACAATGTTTCAATACAAGGAAAAAACACCAGTGAGAAGAAAGACCACTGCCTGTATTTTCTAGCACGTAACAAGCAGTGGCATTTTTAAGGCAGGATTAACAGAATTTGGTTGACTTGCTCAATATAAGCGCATTGGCTACATTACTTTAAGTAGTATGGAACCCCCATGCCCTGTTAGTACAGTCAAAATCTGAAACTGGGACAACTCCAGAAAATTTCAGATACATGATCGTAAGTATGACATTAAAAAAAAAAATTCCAGAAAGAATGGTGATAACATGAGTGTCACTGTGAAACTTACATTTGTCTTTCAAAACCAACACTCAGGGCTTCCCTGGTGGCGCAGTGGTTGAGCGTCCGCCTCCCGATGCAGGGGACACGGGTTCATGCCCCGGTCCGGGAAGATCCCACATGCCGCGGAGCGGCTGGGCCCCGTGAGCCATGGCCGCTGAGCCTGCGCGTCCAGAGCCTGTGCTCCGCAACGGGAGAGGCCACGACAGTGAGAGGCCCGCGTACCACAAAAAAACAAAAAAACAACACTCATTTAAATTCACCCCGTTTTCTTCATTCGGCAGCCTCAATCTGAGTTATCACTAACAGCGGGATGGTCCGTCAACCAACTAACATAGCCTCAACTGTTCCTTCTTCTAATAGTTACCGGATGCCTGTTATGTGCCCTGCTCTATGTCCTTGCCGTTGATGTGTGGCAGCTTCTCTCGTCCTAATTCACCTGCCGCCTCACTAGCCCAATCTTTCTAAAATGTCTGTTCTCCTTGCTCCAGTGGGACCGCCCCATGGACAAATGGACCCAATTAAAACTCCTCCCTGAAGGGTCACCACAACCTGCTCTATCCCCAACCTACCTGTGCTCTTCATGGGGACCTAACTGCCCTCCCCTCTGCACCTGCCCAGACAGCACCTATTCACGCCCCATGGTCTGCTCAGGTCCATGTGGTTATTCAACCAAAAGTGCTTACTCTGTCGTGAAAAAAGTACAAGGAATAAGGAATCAATAAGACAGTTCACACCCACAGAAATTCACTGCCTATTTATCAGGAGAACAACATACACATGTAATTACAAGATGACATGGTAAGTTTAATAAAAGCAATGGATGGTATTCTGCGGGAACTCAGAGGAGGAAGAAATTAGTGTTCGTGTGACGGGTAGGGAGAGGGAAGTAGACTAGAAGGCTGAGTAAAGCCCCAGATGAGTAAGAATGAGGAGAAGGAAAAGCATCCTTTCAGACAAAGAGAGAAGCATGAGGGCCCCTCCAGATGGAAAGAAGGTTAGTGAGCAGGGCTATGGGGGAAGGGAAGAGTTGTCCCGGCCTGGTTTCATCCTCTGTGCTGTGCAAGGCAAACACGGTTAGCAGGTGAGGGACAGGTTCGCCAGGTGACAAGCAGAGGACAGAATGAAGGGAGGTGGGTCCAGAGAGAAGGACAGGGAAAGCAATGACATGGGCTGCTACACTGTCTGACAGGTGAGCAGCACAGTGGCCCTGGATGGAGGACAGGGGACTGGTTCCAAAGCTATTGCTGGGGGAGCAGCACGGATTGGCGACAGACTGGCTTTGCAAGACAAGGAGACGGCATCAAGTCAGGTTTCCAGTTTCGGTGCTAGTGGGGGAAGATGCAGTCAGATGACAGAAAACAAGGGAAGAAGAGCGGGGTCTGAGGCTCAGGCAAATAAAAGGACTTGGGTTTCTCGATCTGGGGTTATCTTCCCAGCGTGCAGGTAGAGATCTCCAAGAGGCTGTCAGGGGTCAGAAACCAGAGCTCAGTCCAGAGGTCAGAAGTGGACCCCCAGTGTGGGAGGCCCTGCCTCTGAGCCTGCCTTCAGACTGACCGTTTATTCTGGTACTTAAGTCATAAATCACTGTCGTCCTTTTTTTTTTCTTGTTAGGTAAGTCTTATTTTCTCAACTAAACCCCATGGTTGCAAGGTCCAATATGGTAGCCACTACCTACAAGAAGCTATTTAAATTTAATTAAAATCAATTAAAATTCAACAGCCTCATATGCCTAATGGCTACTACACTGGACAACACAGAGAACATTTCCATAATCACAGAAAGTTCTACTGGACGGTGCTGCTCTAAGGGCACCAACTCAATGCAGGAAGGTAGCAGGATTTGAATTATGTCTCGTGAGAGGGAAGATTGGAAAGAAGGGCAGGAGGGAAGAAAGGACCCCAATCATAACTTAGAACACTGCAGAAGAGTTAAACTATGGAACACAGCTATCTGGAAATGAGACAGGTGTTATGGTAATCACATGTTCTAGGATCAAGATTTCTTCTCAAAGATTAAAGACCAGTATGCAAATTATGTACCTACAGATTAAGAGCTGAGAAGACTAATAAAGCCAATACTATGTAGTACAGCATGGCCTCCCTGCGTCTAGACATTTACAAAATCGTTCTATACGTAGGAGAATTGCAGAGATAGTGACTTCATAGCGAGTGTGATAAAGATCTGGGAGTTTTCGCTGATGAGGCCAGTATCCTAACAAGGTTGCTAAGTCCTGCAAAATATTCACAGAAAAAGCATTCAGGAGGAAAGAAAAGAGGTAAAATTCCAACAGGGATTCTTGGCCCCTTTAAGAGAACTATGGACCTCCTGGACAATAGAGGCAAAGGGCTGGTGGAACTGAACACAGCTGAAGGAGTGGGGGTGGCCGATGACCTAGAAAACTACCCAGAGGGAAGCCAGACCAGGCCCACAGGATGACCCGCAGGAGAATACCGCAAGCGCATGGGATGGAACAGTTCTATCTGGGCAGACTGGCTGCGACCACGTCCACCTGCTCCGGAAAAGCACGGCTGTCACAGAAGACAAATTCCACGAGAATCACATTCGAGCACCCATACAATTTCTGTCACTTCTCATGCCAGTTCTGCATGGCTTGCCCCGAACCACGCAGGTCTGTCTCATACTCTCCTTCCCACCCCTCCGACCAAATACTGTGTTGACTGTTTGGCCTGAAAAGTGCTGGCATTACATTTCTTTCTTTTGGTGACAGCACTGGATGTCTCTGTTTCTGACTCTCAATTAGAACAGAACCATGGCATTCCCAGCGGTCACCACGAGTCCTTTGCAGTTATCACTATTCTATATCCTTTCACCTGGAAATGCATCCCTGAAGAAGCGATGGAGGAGCAGGTGGGCTTAGGGGTCAGCGGGAGGCTGAGGAGTTAGCAATGGGTGAAGGCCAAGGTCAGTCACAGGCTAAGTGGCACCTGCATTTCCACAGGCCTCACACCTAACATGACTCAAACATACGCCTCGGCAAGCATGCAGATTCTTCCACGTATGGACGGGTTTTTAGACTGGCTCTCAGTTAGAAACGTTAAATCCTTAAAGGCCAAGAATCCACAGCAATTCAGTGACGATGGGGAGGGGCAGGGAGGGTACCAGTGAACGACGTCCACGAGACGGCTGCGCTGGCAAGAGTCCCACTTTCCAGGACATCGTCACTCTCCCCCACTAATTCAAAATTCTCTTCGTACCGTAGGAGTTGGTGAAACTCCATGTAAAAGGTCTTCAAAGAATCCATTTATCAATGGTCTTTTTGTTCCAAACCTAATCATAAGACAGGAAACATTTTTAAATTCCTTTGAGATGGCTAAGACAAGAATGATCTTGTGTTTCTAGTTCTAAAAATGATAATAAACAGCTGCACTTTGTTGAAAGCCAAAAATCATAGCTCCAAATCTAAAATTACATAGATTTTTATTTTATTTTCTTTGGCCATGTCACTTGCAGGATTTTAGTTCCCCAACCAGGGATCGAACCCGGGCCCTCGGCAGTGAGAGTGCAGAGTCCTAACCACTGGACCGCCAAGGAAGTCCCTAAAATTCTGTATTTTTCATGGCAGTCATAACTCTGACCTCTCGCAATAAAGTGAAATCTAGGTTTCTGGGGGGAGTGTGTAGTTTGGCCAGAAGGAACTGGAAGAGGTCTGAGTTTCAGGAGGCAGGGACTCCCAAGGGTCCCCAAGAAGACATTCCCCAGGTGAATTCCCCATGGCTGAGAGAAATTGCCAGTCATCTCAGAGAAATTACAGACAAATATCAAGAGATGGGCAAAGGTCCCAGCGTTGAAAGAAGTTACGAATCACATTGTAAATTATACGGACGGGGCTTGTGGCAGTTCATCCCTCCACCAGCACCACCAATTGGCTGTTTTTGCTCAGATCTCTTCCTTACTTGTCTTTAGGTGTCAGTTTAAGTGTCACGTTTTCTGAAAATGTCTTTCCAGGGCTCCTAGATTCGTTAAGTTCTCCTGCAATAAGCTCCCATAGGACCCTGTATCTCTCCTCTCACCCTTTTTGGTCACTGGCTTTTTTAATTAGCTATCGTGGCCAAAGACGAAGCTCTCGGAGGGCAGAGGCTAGACAGATCTCAGGAACTGACAAGAAGAATGGTCCATGGGCAGCCGCCCAACGCCAGAGACACACAAGGCAACCACTCCCCTTGCTCAGGACTGTTCTCCTAGACTCTAGCAAAGAGGTGGGCACCCCATGTTTCAGGGGGAATGAATAAATGATATTCATCCAAAGCAATGTTCTAGAGTGAACCACTAAATGTGTTATGAACATTTAGAAAAGAAAGATCTCCAGCAAAGGTTTGCTAAGAGTAAAAGACATGCACACTTATTCCCTTTTCTGAGAAGGTGAAAAGTTCAAGGGCATGTTGCATACTAGTGGACGTGGACCCTGGCCAGCTTACAACCAAAACACACTGTATTCTTCTAGACAAGATGATGATGTGAAGGTGAAGTGATGCTAAAGTGAGGTGGGGCTTAGCTGCACCCAGCTGCTCACTCTTATCCAAAGCCTAATCATTAGAAAACTCCAGGGGTCCTCCGGGGGTTCTGTCACGGGGCTCATGTCGTGGAGCTCCATGATTAGCTCTATCCTGGGCCACGCTGTGAGCCAGGAAAATCTGGAGGGGGTTATTGACGGCAGGCTAAACCAATTTGTAGTTGATACACACAACCAGATAAAATGTCAGATAACTGGATCGGAATCCAACAAGATTTCATCAGAATGGGTGACGGGCCAAAGCTCACAGGATGGAGTTTTATAGTGGTGAGTGCTGTGTGTGCTTAGCTGCCTGAGTCAATGCCGAGGGATGGAAGAAACAGAATGGGAGAGCATCAAAAGCGGGGGGGGGGGGTGGAATTCTTGGGGTTTTATTTCATCTTTGGTGCAATATGACTCAACTCTGTGACAGTGTAATTATTCCCAGTCCAGAGCAGGGAACGTCATCACACTGGTGCCCTGGACCAGCATTATGTGCAAACCCAAGAGGCATGACTTGGGAGGGAGGTGGTCGTTTTGCTTTGATTTTTTAAGTAAATAGGACAAAATCTATATAACAGAACACTAAGCAACCATAAGAATGAGGATGTTCTCTACGGACAGATTTGAAAATCCAAGATGTACTGTCACATGAAACAGCTAGGTGGAGATGTGGGGTTAACGCCATCCTTTACATAAAAAGGAGATGGACGGACGCGTGTGTATGTGGATACACACGGATTAGGTGTTTGTGTGTCATAAAGTAAACTTTGCAAGGACATCAGAAACTGGTACCACTGGCTGATGCTGAGGACAGAAATTAGTTGGTTAGGGACAGGTATGAGAGAGGAAGACAAGCACACACATATATCACTGTATGGCCTTTTTTATGCTTTTAATTAAAACCATTTACATGTATTAACAACTCAAAAATATTGTTTTTAAGTAGCCAGGATAGTTAATAAACAAACATCACTGGAAGACTAAAAAAAAAAAAGAAAAACGGGTTAAACGCATTTCTAAGAGCAGATTCTTTCTGCAGGAAGTGGGTGGGTTGGCAGAAACCAAGTCATCTTCTCTTATGAGGCCGCGGAGGACAAACCCCAACCCCAGGAGTGAAAGCTGCAGGAAGGCAGATGTGCCTCCCTGAGGGAAGGAACTTCCAGCTGTCAACCCTGGTCAAACACGGAGCAGGTGGCCTCCCGAGGCAGAGAGATGGCCGGTTAGCCCCAGAGAGAGAGAAAAGATCAGCACCTGCCAGAAGTATCACCAGGGAGGAAGAAAATGAAGCAAATGGTCCCTGGCGCCCCTTCCCAACTCTGAGATGCCGCGATTTTAGAAGACAGGCACATGGGGGGCGGGGATGAAGAACTCGTCTGAAATTTATGCGAGATCACACCCCGCCAGCAGAATGGATACGTGTAACTTCTCTAAGACAAAACAAAGGAGTAAGAATCACAACCCCCATCCACCACACACTGAAACACAAGACTATTCATAAATCAGGATGCTTCCTGACTCTCAGCCAGTTTCAAAACATCACGAATGAAATAATTTAGAAATGAACTAAGAGCATTTGTAAACAGTATTCTTTTTGGTTTGTTTGTTGTTGTTCTTATTCGATAAAGGATTTACCGTGGCTGACTGGCTCTATATGTGATGTTTAAAATCCCTTTATGAAGAATGGCAACACTTCTACAATGGGCTGGTCTTAGAATCATTTCAAGAGTTAACACAAGGGAAGGACTAGGTAAGAGGGCAGGAGGTCACTGATTCAAGGAGTGGCTGAAGTTAGCTTGAATGCTGCGGGAAGAGCTAAACTCAAACACCACGGAGGAGCACAAGCCTCAGCTGCAAGGGGAGAGTCAAGATCAATCCCACCCAGGGAGAAGCTGCCAACAGAACGGAGCTGGCCCATCAGAACTTCAAGAAGCCACGGCACCCGGTGCCACAAACCTAGGAGAGCTGCAGGCGTCAACAACAGGACAGCGGATCCTGGGGGGGGCGGGGGGACAAGGATAATGGGACCAGAGGCCCAGATAGCAACCCTTACTTCGAACCCATCCCTCCCTCCTGACTCCCCTTCTACCATCGTCTGTGGCTGAAAGCCAGCAGTACACCGTGAGTGATGCTCACCTGTAACTTATCTACCAGGTATCTGGACACCTGAGGCAAAACCTTCAGGGTCACCGGCTTCACGTTGAAAAGGAGACAAGCATACTGGCTGTAATAATCTCATGTCAGGCAGAACCACTGTTTCTAATAGCTGTACTTCCTTAAAATGTGCAAATGTGTGTTATCAGATTTCATATTTCAGCTGAGCCTCATTACCCAGCAATGCCACTTTATTACAAAGACATAACTCATATCAGCAACTCATTAATGAGATAGTGACTCAAAAATTCTATTTCCTAATTCATCAGAATTGTGCTGAATTATTTTTTTCCAGTTTCTCCCTAAAACTATGTAAGATAATTTTAAAATCAGTGCTTTGACATTTTTTTTTTTTAACTATCAAAATCAAGTTTTCTAGCCCTTTTTCAAACTACAAAATAATCTCATCTACTACGTGGGTGTGTGCTGCTTCCAAAGAGAGGTATAGTGAAGTAACACCAGAACTAAAATTACAAATGTGTTACTTCCAAAAGAACGATTTCGGAGGAAAAAGAAAACAAGAGGGTTCAGGAAATTTTTTTCAGACAGCTGCAGGAGGCTAGATAGTGTTACGGAGCGAGTTCTCTGAAAGACCATGTGAAATACATTTTAAAATATTTATTCCTTTCACAGTAATATTTTATGACGTTTGATTACTTTTGAACGGTCCTAATATGGATTTCACATAATATAGGAGGGGAGAAATTCCAAAAGGAAGTAATCCCTTCAAAACTGCTTTCATTGTTTTTTCTACCTACAAATGTACACACACACATCTCCCTGTATCTGAACAGCATCTGAAACACAGGAGGCCCTCATCAATATGTGATGGATAACTGGGTATCATGAATAATATTTGGGTGTTGCACTGGCAGCAGCTTCTGAACATTTGGCAAACTGTTTGCAGCTTCCCGGTTCCGGATGGGGGCTGGGACTCAGCGGGTATTCAGAGTTAGAGCTGTGATCATCACCTAGTTAGGCCCCTTGTGGTTACAGCACACAATCCCCTATCCTCCTCTGCGCCCCCCAGTCCTTGCTCTCTGAAACAGAGTTCACAGGCAGGCTTCGCTCTGCACAGAACTGAGTTTAGCTACCACAGAATCGGGCGAGGTGAGGGCCACCTGTGTACAGTGTTTTCATTTTAGGGAACTTTTTTCTTGGACTTAGGGCCTTTTTTAAGGCCCACGTCTCATGTCCATTTCTTTTTTTTTTTTTTTGCGGTACACGGGCCTCTCACTGCTGTGGCCTCTCCCGTTGCGGAGCATAGGCTCCGGACGCGCAGGCTCAGCGGCCATGGCTCACGGGCCCAGCCGCTCCGCGGCACGCGGGATCCTCCCGGACCGGGGCACGAACCCGCGTCCCCTGCATCGGCAGGCAGACTCTCAACCACTGCGCCACCAGGGAAGCCCTCATGTCCATTTCTTACTTCCTAAGAGTTTTCTATTGAATACTGCATTCATTTTATTGATCAATTTCTATCCGATGCTATTTCTTTCTATATTTTTTTGTTTGTTTGTTTTGTTTTTGTTTTTTTTGCGGTACGCGGGCCTCTCACTGTTGTGGCCTCTCCCGTTGCGGAGCACAGGCTCCGGACGCGCTGGCTCAGCGGCCATGGCTCACGGGCCCAGCCGCTCCGCGGCATGTGGGATCTTCCCGGACCGGGGCACGAACCGGTGTCCCCTGCATTGGCAGGCGGACTCTCAACCACTGCGCCACCAGGGAAGCCCTCTTTCTATATTTTGAAATTCATGATTAATTTTTTTTTTCGGCTGCATTGGGTCTTCATTGCTGAGCGCGGGCTTTCTCTAGTTGCAGCGAGCAGGGGCTACTCTTACTTGCAGTGTGCGTGCTTCTCATTGCGGTGGCTTCTCTTGTTGCGGACCATGGGCTCCAGGTGCGCAGGCTTCAGCAGTTGTGGTTCGCAGGCTCAGTAGTTGCAGCTCACGGGCTCTAGAGCGCAGGCTCAGCAGTTGTGGAGCACGGGCTTAGTTGCACTGCGGCATGTGGGATCTTCCCAGACCAGGACTCGAATCCATGTGCCCTACACTGGCAGGTGGATTCTTAACCACTGTGCCACCAGGGAAGCCCAAAATTCATGTTTACTTTTAACGCCAAGCTCTGTGCATTTGTCTTTTTGTTTTTGTTTTTTTTGCGGTACGCAGGCCTCTCACTATTGTGGCCTCTCCCGTTGCGGAGCACAGGCTCCGGGCGCGCAGGCTCAACGGCCATGGCTCACGGGCCCAGCCGCTCCGCGGCATGTGGGATCTTCCCGGACCGGGGCACGAACCCGTGTCCCCTGCATCGGCAGGCGGACTCTCAACCACTGTGCCACCAGGGAAGCCCTGCACTTGGTTTTGATGGTCAATATTTCACGAAGTTTTACCAACTTGCTTCTCCTTTGAATCTACCAACATGCCAGCCTAGGGGACACCACGTCAACCTCTTCCCACTTCCAAGTGCGATCTCCTCCCCTGCAGCGACACATTTTATACCTTTCACAAGGCCTCTGCTGTCCTTCAGGACCATCTATAAAGAGCCTGTTATGTTTATAAGGGTGATTTTAAAGTTTTTAACATTATTATCAAGTGAGAGACTGTAGAAAGACAGGAACCAACCATCCATCCAGAAGATGATAAAGCTCATGATATATAACCGGTCCACTCAGAGGGGCCTTTGAGCCAGATCCCTTCCACAGCTTGGACCACCTCTCCTCTCTAACCACCTCTCCTCTCTAACCACCTCTCCTCTCCACCTCTCCTCTCCCCAAAACCCTGAGGATGCAGAGAGCATCAGCCACCCACCCTTCAAGTGGCCGTTCACAACCATGGAATTTGTGCATTTCCCACACTGGACTGGTGCTACTTCCCTGCAAGAGTCTATGCAGGAAGCGGTGCCAGGAACCCACAGGGCCGGCAGGGAGCATCTTCTTGGAGTACCAATTTTTCTGGACGTCTTGATGAATAGGACAGTGGTTCTCAGAGTGTGGACCCCCAACTATCAGCAACAGCATCACCTGGCACCTTGGTGGAAATGCTGGTTCTCAGGCCCCACCCAACACCCCAGAACCAGAATCTCTGGGGCTGGGCTCCAGCAATCTGTGTTTACAAGCTCCCAGGTGATCCTAAAGTGCAATAAAGTTTGCGGAAGAATATTATATTAAAGCATCATGCAGCAAAATGGGCAATTTGCACCCGTTTTTAAGATCTCCCATTTGCGGGGACAAGCTTAGTCCCCTCTCCCAGGGAAAACTTGGACAGAAACGTGTGAGAAGCGCCAACAAAATTTCTCAATGCAGGGACCCCAGACCTGCACCTGCAACCCTAAGCCCTCCTCCCGCATCCCAGCCCTGTGTCTCTCTCTGAGCCAGCAATGCCGAGAAGAGGAGCTGGGATCTAACCCAAGAGTGAACAGATCCTCAGCGCTCACCTCCTCCCTCTGTCCCGACGCCGTGAAGCTTCCCAGTGACTCTTACCAAGAATCACTCTGTGGGAGAGAACAGACACCAAATCATTTCCAACGGTTCCTCTGGCATGGCAGAAAAAGTGACTGTTTCACTCTGAGTGTAATTCTCCATCACGCCTGAGTTGCTCTGTTTATCTTTTCTTTATTTCTCCAAAGAGTATTTATTTTACTTTCAAAATGAGAAATTAAACTGTTTTCACGAGGAGGTAGAAGCGCTTTATGCCAACAGTTTCTTTTTATGTCATCCCACGTTTACCCAATCTTGCCGATTCTTTCTATCCTATGGTATAGATGATTTGATACTCAACTTCACCATATATATTTAAATCGACCTCCCCCCCTCCCCCCCGCCTACTGAAGAATCTCATTCTCTTCCTGTGCTGAGGCATCAACACGCAGGCAGCCCTGGTCACCATCAGTCTAGGGCGCTCTTGTGACCATGGACCCCCATTCCACCCTCTCTGCTCTCTAATCCCAGAGTCAACTCCATTACTATTAACACTTGACCCTATGTGTCCAATACGACTCAAAATACTCATCAGCCTAGCGCAGGCAGCCCCCCCACCTACACACACACACACACACACAACTGAGTCCCGTCACCAGTCTACAGCCTTCCCTTTCACAACCATCCCGTAAATGACCACGCTATGGTGATTTCTGTATTTTCACACACAGAAACCTTCATATTTAGTGACCCTCATTGGGCACCTACCACGCGCCAGAAATTTACATTTTGAATTACCACAACTCACCCCTGACCTCCTGCAACAAACCATAATGCAAAAAAAACCACCAAAATATATGGGCAAAAACAATGGAGCCTGGACAAACTCTGCGGAGAAAGAAACAGGAAGAGAACAGGTGGGCCAGGAGGACGGAAACCTGCAGAGCAGTTCTCAAAAGGGTTTCTCCCCTCCTGTGTTTTCTCTGGGGCAGAAGGAGCAGTTCCTTTCCCACAGCCCGGGTCCCGACGGTGTGTACAGACAGGCATCATTTTCAGAATCATTTTAGGAGAGCACATGAGGGATGCACCTTTGGCAAAGGAAGGGCTCCCCAGAACCAACGTCGTTAGTCACCAGAAAATGACCCTCAGGAAAGTTATGAAAACCCCTGGAGAGGCTTTTAAAAAGGAGATGAGATTCCAAACTCTCTGCCTGTTTGAGGCGGGGCCTGCGCTCCCTAACAGAGTTCAAGTTCAGAGTCCTTCTGCTGCTGGAGGAGGCGGGGATTTACAGTACCTTACTTGAGGGAAGGAGAGGAGAGAGGAGGGGACGGGGCAAGGTCACAGTAGACAGGGAGTCCCTCCGACTCCCACCCCCACTGAACCAAGGTCCCCCCGTATGGAAAACAGTGCTCTTGGCCTTGGTGCCTGCCAGCTCCGGGCACCAGGCAATGACGGCCAGCTCGTAAGTCGCCGGTTACACCTGAAGAATGAATGCCTTGTGCCCGCCTCAGAAAAGGAGCTGTCCGTGCACCCTCACTCCCACCCCTCCGTAAGTAAATACTCAAAGCAATCTAACCATCTGAAGTCTAAAATGCATTTTGTCAGCCCGAGTAACTGGTGCTCTCAATGTTCTCCTTCTAAGCACTAGGAACAAAGATTTCAAATGTGTTAAAATTTATCAGAAACATAAAGGAAGGTGGCACAGGCCAGTAGGGCAAATAACAGGTAAATGGATGCGTTGATTCCACAATTAAAAGGCACCATCCCTTCACACAGAATGCTATGTAATTCAGCTACTTATATTTAAATCTTCATCAAATCCTTTTAACAGGCAAATAAAGAAGCATTACAAAACCTAAAAGAAAACTCATCTTTCTTCCCCAAAATGATTTAACATTTGTACTCAATATTCAGCATCAGAAAGAGCCTTACCCAGGTAAACTGCATAGAAATAAATGACCATCCCCAGTAAAGCTTCATTTCTCACTCTACAATTTAAGAGAAACATTTCACAGATGCCCACTTCTTTTTCCTTCGAGAAAACAAAAGTCATTACTTTCATAATGTTCATACACTTTAAAGCCATTCATTTTCTTGATTTTTTTTCCCCAAAGTAACTTCTCCTTTAAGAAAACCTATCAGGCCCATTAAGACTTGCTTCTAAACAAAAGTTCACAACCCTGAGTTTGAACAAAATCCTTCCAGAGAGAAGTCAACTAGGTCAACTATGTTAGAGTTGAATTACCGGCTGAAGAATCTCAAGGTAATGTCAAACTACTATGACTCTGGATGAATCCGCAGAATTTAAAAATGCCCCAGGAAGGTAAAACGCCTTACCCCTCCAAAAAAAAGTCTCACCGAGTGGCATTAATTCCTTAAACGCAAGACGTCTTGTTTAGGCGAATAACTAAACATTAAAGGTGACATTAGCTGGAAAACTCAAGGGAATGGGCAGTTCTGAAGAGTATGCGGAAGTGCTGGCTGCCACCAAGGGTAACTTGCCACTGCCAGGTGACAGGGAAAAGGACAGTGGCTTTAACTTCCCTCCCAGCAAAGTGCAGCCCAGGTGTGGGCCTCTCTGAGGAGCCCTGCTCTAGTCCCACCTCATGTCACATCACCTAAGGAACCTGCCCCTTCGACACCACCATTCAGATTTTCAGAGCCCCACACGTGACCTCTTTAGGAAACGTAATGACTTAGACCCAGAAAACTCCATGGTCCGTGCCCCTCCACCTTGGGTTAATGCTTAGGGGTACACCCTGTCTTCAAGTAACCCTTTTAGTGTCATCTCTTCCCTGTGCAAATGCTCCTCTTCTGCCCCTTCCCATTTATGTAATGATACAGCTGGACGGAGGTTTCTCAGGAAGCACCTGCATGGTTTCACTCAGGATAAATGTCAGTCTCCTTGTATGTGCGAGACCATCAGCAGTGTTGTCATCCGGTCAAGGGACATTTAAACTCTTAGCAACCTCTTAAAGCAATCAATCAGATGATGAGATCTTCGAATACCCAAAACACGGATTCACCTTTCTTCTAAGAAAGATCTAACAAGCTGCTGCACACTGGCCTACTGTCACAAAAAGCATAAAATTACGTCAGTGTTACGGGCTGAATTGAGTGTGTTCCTCCTCCTCTACCCCCGCCCCCAAATCCACAGGTTGAAGCCCTAACTCTCTGCCCCTCAGGATGTGACTCTATTTGGAGATAAGGCCTTTAAAGAGGTGATTAAGTCAAAATGAGGCCTTGAGGGGTGGGCCCTTCTTCAGTCTCACTGGCGTCCTTTTTTTTTTTTTTAACATCTTTATTGGAGTATAATTGCTTTACAATGGTATGTTAGTTTCTGTTTTATAACAAAGTGAATCAGTTATACATATACATATGTTCCCATATCTCCTCCCTCTTGCTTCTCCCTCCCTCCCACCCTCCCTATCCCACCCCTCCAGGCGGTCACAAAGCACCGAGCTGATCTCCCTGTGCTATGCAGCTGCTTCCCACTAGCTATCTACCTTACGTTTGGTAGTGTATATATGTCTATGGTGTCCTTTTAAGAGGAAATCTGGACGTGAAGAGACTCCAGGCACCCACACACAGAGGAAAGACCACGTGCTTCTAGCCTCCAGAACTACGAGGAATAAATTTCTGTTGTTGAAACCATGCTGTCTGCCCTATTTCAATACAGCAGCCCAAGCAAACTCACAGAGTTGGAAAGAGAAAATTGGAGTTAAATGACCAATTAATTAAGCAAGACACCAGTACAAGACATAACAGCAGGGAAAACGATATTCAGATGGGCGATTCTAGGGGAGAAAAAAGGATGAACCCCGTGGGTCCTGGGTCCTTCCCCAGGGGCACATGACGTGACCCACAAACCACATTCTCAGCCTGGCCCCTTCGGCAGTGCGGCCAGAGGGCAGCACCCCCACCCCCACCCCGCCCTGTAGACAGGATCTGGCAGGTGAGGTGGGCCCAGCAGGATGGGTGAGATTGGCTGGCAGAGAAGAAGGGGTAGCAAGGAGAGGCCACGTGCATTCAAATCCCCAGCTGAGAAAACAACAACAACAAAAATTGAACAAAGGGCAAGAGGAATCAACCTGGCAACATATAATCAGCAAATTCACATGTGAAATACTGGCCCATCTTCCTCATCACCATATTCAAGTTAAAATATGTGATTTAATCTCTTAAATTAGGAGAAATTCAAAATTTTAACACTCAACGCTGTTTATGCAGACACAGCACATTCAGAGCATGATAATTCGCAGACAGGAGCGCTGAAGCTTGGGGGTCAGGGGGAGAGAGCAGTGACCTGACCAAGGTCATGGGGCTGTGAGAGCAGAGGTCAGGCAGAAACTCAGGTCTTCCTAGAACGGTGCTTCTCAACTGGGGTGACTGCCCTAAAAGGGAAATTTGGCAACGTGTAGACATTTTTGATTGTCACCACGCGTGCAGGTGCTACTACTCTCTACTGGATAGAGGCCAGGGATGCTGCAAACATCCCACAACGCACAGGTCAGCCCCCGAACACAAAGAATTGCCCAGCCCAACAGCTGACAGTGCCACCCTGAGGAAGCTGTGATCTAGAACCCAAGCCAGTGCAACTACAGTCTTGCAACCTTTCCCTAAGTTTGAGATCTTTTTTTTTTTTAAAGTTACCAACTGGACTTCCCTGGTGGCGCAGCGGTTAAGAATCCGCCTGCCAATGCAGGGGACATGGGTTCGAGCCCTGGTCTGGGAAGATCCCACATGCCGCGGAGCAACTAAGCCCGTGAGCCACAACTCCTAAGCCCGCTTGCCACAACTATTGAAGCCCACCCGCCTAGAGCCCATGCTCCGCAACAAGAGAAGCCACTGCAATGAGAAGCCCGCGCACCGCAACGAAGCGTAGCCCCCGCTCGCCGCAACTAGAGAAAGCCCGTGTGCAGCAACGAAGACCCAACTCAGCCATAAATAAATGAATGAGCGAATGAATGTTACCAACACACACCAAGGCATTAGAGAGAGACAGGCGCGAAGTCAAAGCTGTCGATCACAATGCAAAACATTCCGTTTTCAATCAAGAGAAACTTCCCAGTCCTCGGGCTTCTGGCACCAGACTAAGCTCACAAGGGCTCCACCTGGATCCTGAGACAGTGAATCCCAGCCTCCGACCACGCCCACTTGGTCAACTCTCCCCCCACCCCCACACATCTTTCTGGACGCTTACACAATCTGTGGTGTCCACTGGAAAATGGAAATGTGGACCCTTTGTCTGAAACTTTCAAGACGGCGAAATTTCTAGCGCATTACACCAAGCGCAGGGCATCACCCAGTCAGAAGGGCGGGGCTCCGTGTGGCTACAGCGACCCTGCACCAATCCCTCACCCTTCCCCCGCCTCGGCAGCAGGCCCACTGGGACCCCCTTCGCCTGCATCCTTTTCCAAAGTGCTCCCATCACGTCCTTGTCACACCTGAAGCGTGGCTCAGCACAGAGGACAGGCCCGGGGAGGCCAGGACTCAGTCCTACGCTGGAACTTTCCACCACAGCCTCCATACCCCTGGTTCTTCCACTTGTCATGAACAGCCCTCCTTGCCATGCTGTCCACAGCCCACCTGGCCAGTCACCCAACGTGTCCCTGTATCCCCCCCTCCCCTCTTCAAAGGTGACCCTGGAACTTGGGTCACCACCTTCCCCCCTGGCTCAAATCCTCCATGATCCTGCATGACGTCAGGGCCCGGGCCCACGGACGCCCTCCGTTCCCAAATGGCCTCGTGAACCCCAAGCACCCCCACCCACCTTCTACCTCAGCCACCCATCGCCATGCCAGACTTCACCCCTACTCAGGAATGCTCTGTCTCTGAAAACCCTAACCCCAGGGTCCCCTCCTCAACCCTCAGGTCTCTCCAGCTCACCTTTCTGAGATCAACAGACCAACAGTGGGGTGGGAGCTGAGGTTAACTCAACAGGAAACTAGAAGGTGAACTACCAAAAGTCTGGCACTGACTCAACACTCTTACGTTCTCTTAGTCCTTACCATAACCCCGTGAGATGGGTACTACTGCGACAATCCTGTTTTCCAGAGAGGAAAACAATGCTGAGAGTGTGAGGAAATCGATCTTGCTGGACCAGCCAGCGAGCAGTCCAGGCCTCAGGTGCCTGATTGATCACAGAGCAGAACTGTTGCCACCTGAGTCTGGGAAAAACCTTCACGCTCATCGATAACCGAAAGAATGCAAATAAAAAACAAGAGTAGGGCTTCCCTGGTGGCGCAGTGGTTGAGAGTCCGCCTGCCGATACAGGGGACACGGGTTCGTGCCCCGGTCCGGGAGGATCCCACATGCCGCGGAGCGGCTGGGCCCGTGAGCCATGGACGCTGAGCCTGCGCGTCCGGAGCCTGTGCTCCGCAACGGGAGAGGCCACAACAGTGAGAGGCCCGCGTACAGCAAAAAAAACAAAAGCAAGAGTATATGGTTTCAACCCAGCAGATGGACAAAGTGCAAAAAGAATAACCACACCCAGACTGGTGAGAGTGCTGGGGACACAGGTACTGATAGAAGGAGGATTAAAAACTGATGTAAGAGTTCTAGAGAACCATTTGCTAAAGTATATGAACAGCCCAACCTCGAATAGCATTGACTTCAATGAGAACAGTCCACTTTTTGCAGAAAGACCCAGACAATTGGGCACAGATGTATTTCCACGAATATTCATGAAGGCAAAAACAACACAAATAATTCATTAAACATCATCTGGGACTGACTAAACTGAATAACTCTCATTACTGTTATCATCATCGTCATCGTCAGCCAGGGTAACGCGCTAGTATTTTGACATAATCTCATTAAATCCTCACAACTTGGTAGATTTTACAAATGAGGGAAATGTTGCCTAAATCATTAAACAAGCTGGCCAGTCATACACTTAATGAGTAGTTCAGCTGGAACCTGACTCCGGAATCTGTGCCACAGAGAAAGAGGATGTAGAGCTGTATCTATTGATACAGAAAGATGCCCATGACGTATTATTCGCAGTAAAAAATGTAAATTACATTAGAACAGAGCACAATTGGATTCCAGATCTAATTCCAGATCTAGTTCTTTAAAATGACAGACAGTGCTTGTTTACTGTCTTCTCAACTCCAAACCCAACCTTTCCCTTCTCTGCCCTGGGCTGCTGGGACCAGCACCCTATGAACTACATTTCCTGGCTCCCTTTCTGGCCAACTTCCTGCTGGGAGGAGAGGGACAGACTTCCTTCCTGTCTTGGTCAGTGTCGCCCTGGTATTACCAGTCGACCCCAGCTTCTCCCAGCCCCAGTCCTTCAGCGTCCCCACCAGACCCCACCCCACGGAGGTTCCACCGCAGCTGGACAACATCCCCTCCACAGGGGCTCAGAACCATCCCTGCTGGGTCTCCCACGGCCCCTGGTTCAGGCCACCCCAGTCCTCCCCTGGGTTCCCCCAGCCCCCGGGGTGAGCCCCGTTTCCTGCAGATATTATCTCTGGGTTATCGCTGGGTGAGCCCTTTTGTTCTTTCAGCCTCCACCTGTGTGGGCCATTCCCAGGGTGAGGTCCCCTGTGTTGGGCCCTGACTGACAGCACTGCACATACGACTCAACACGTAATTACTGAGCTCCTGCCGTGCACCAGGGCCTCCTCCAGGTGCCGAGGACACAGCACCACCACGACGGGCTCAGCTCTGCCCTCAGAGCACCTGTCTCCCAACCAAGATGCTGATCTGCAGAGGACAAGGTCCAGATGCTACAACAGTGATTGCTCTTACCTCAGTCTAGTGAGATGGTGGGTCATTTTTATTTTTTTTATCCTTTCCTATGGTTTTTAACATTTTTTTTCAGTGCATATATACTTTTATAATCAGAAAAGCCAATAAATAATTTTAAAATAAAGTAGACAAACTAGCGGCCTCTCCGAACTCCAAAATGCTTCAAAGAGATCAGTAAGAGGAGCTGAAGAATAACCTGGAAAATAAAAAAGACGCTGCTCTTAATATACAGTCATGAAATGGTGTTTGGGGCAGAATATTCTCTGCTCTGGCCCCCCCAAAAAATAAAATCAGAAGAGATCCATCCCAGATACAATTCCGACAGCAAAAAATAACCTACGGAAGCACCTGGTATATTTCTAAACAGAAAGCTATCACTTACTAACACGTCAAGTACTATTTTAGGTGCCTACTATCCGACTACAGGGAGAAGGCCAATTCTAGATAATGGTAACTAATTCCCCTCTTACGTAAGTGGAGACAGCACAAAGCCTCACGCCACCAGGACCGGTATCTGTAAAACCCCAGAGCTGGCCCTTCGGGCTCTCTCCTCCCGTCCTTGGACAGCTGTAGGAGTCCTTTGGCTTGCCTGTCCCACAGCCCACTGCTGTGACTTCTCTGTAAGGGCCACTGGCAGGAAGGATTGACTCTCCTCCTCGATGATGCCTTCGTCCGTCACAGCCTCTGAGGACGTGAATGCAGAACACAGGCCAGCCTAGCCCGTCGGAGTCCCTAGAGCAGGGGTTCCCAACCCCTGGGCCACGAACCGGTAGCCGTCCAAGGCCTGTTAGGAACCGGGCCGCAGAGCAGGAGGTGAGCGGTGGGCGAGCAAAGCTTCATCTGCCGCTGCCCATCGCTCGCATTACCGCCTGCACCACACCGCCCCCCCGCCCAGCCCCATGGAAAAATCATCTTCCACGAAACCGGTCCCTAGTGCCAAAAAGGTTGGGGACCTCTGCCCTAGAGCATAAATATCCCGCTGAACTTCTGCCCCTCCTCTCTGGTTAGCTTTACTGTATGACCTTCAAACAGCACCGCATCATTTCTGGCATTGGGTCTAAAATACCGTAACCCAGAGACCCTTAGAGCCTGTTCCAGAGCCAGCTGTCGTCACTGCTGATAAGGAAGAAATATGGAAGTAAACTGCCCTTTTTCAAGAATAATTATGAAAACTATGGAAATTTCTAGCTCAAGAGATACTACTGATGATACAGCCCAACGCTTTGGAAAGAAGAGGCAGCTGTGATCTCTCTCGTAAGGTTGAGTCAAGTGTTGTAAGGTCAAGAGAGGAGGGGTACTTTTCAGCTCCTTAACCTCGGGCACTATTAAGCCTCAATTTCCCTATCAGTGGACAGAGATAGACTCCTTTATCTGGAAGTGTTGCTAGGAGGGATGATATGACACAAAGTAGCTAGGACAGTGCCTAGCACACAGGAGGACAGCAATATATGTCATTTCCAACTCAGAACCAGGAGCCAGGTCTCCTGAGCGCTAACCAGGTACTTTCCCACTTTACATCTGACCCCATCAGGTAGTCTTGTCTCCTCTTTCCCAACCTCCATTTCTAAAGACTCTGCCGGTATCCACATACTGGTGGCTTGATAGTCAATCAACACCTGAGCTAGAGGGTCCTTCTTAAATGGAGTTAGAAACAATTAGAAAAATAAGGAAAGGTGAGGCTTGGCACTTTCAAGCTTCCCTTTCAAGCTCCTTTTCAAGGAGACGTGAAATTAAATTCTCATTTCAAGAGACCTCATTATCTGGGCCTCAACGTCCCTTAAACATCTGGCATTAACATGGTAAGTGGGAAGATCTTTTCCTCAACACACAGACTTGGTTGAGCCAGTAATGAGAAATACATTCAGTACAGTTGTCACTACAAAACAGAGTACAAGGTTAAGATTCCCAGAACTCCCTGCTTTATAGCTTGAGTTTCAAACTCTGCCATTCAGACATCCTCTACGGGTTACTACAGTGGAGCCCATCTGTTAGGCTATAACAAGTCACAGGAAACGGTCAATACCAGCTCCCTAAACACGCCAATCGGAGGACACAGATTATTCCTTCTGAAAACCGAATAGAATCACAGACATTACATTAGAATCAGAATTTTAAAGCGGTTGATTCAAATTCAATTAGAAATTTTGGTAGGGGGAAAAGATAAACCAGGTGCCTGCCTGCCAGCATGACATTCAGCTGAAACCTGCCATGACCACAGCCTCACACTTGCTTTCACAAAACAGGGCTGCACTGGTTTTCACAGCCCCTGCAAGCTTCATCAGACAGCAGCCAGCCAGGTTTTCTAACCACAGGCATGGGTTCTAGGATTATTTCATGCTTTTAATTTGGAAATTGGGGACAAGCGATGGAAATTTTTCCAATATTCATATTAGCTACACTCAATCTAAGTGATATATATACATATACAAACACATGGATGTATTCATAACACCAGTCACATGACATACTCATAACACCAGTCTAGAGGGAAAAACAGAATTTCATTATATGAATTTCAATAATTTGTACATACAATCAGGAAACCTGAGTAAACCATCGCCAAATGATCTAGCACTTAAAGGTTTAAAAAATAAAAAAGACTTTAGCCAGACTCTTTCCAAGAAAAGGTCAATCCATTGCCTCATTTCCACCTCACCCCTGATGCTGTAGAGGAATTTTATTTTCTTCTCTAATTCAGGATTACTCATTTCATCCTCTCCCCAAAACCATACTTGTCTCTCTGCGACAATACTGTGCAAGAGTTCGTATTTTCTCTAATCTGTATAATTCGTATTACTTTCTCTCCTAGCCTCACGGTGGAGAGACGATAAGAGGTGCTTTTAGAACACACTGCAAAGTCCCCCGTAAGGTAACGGCCCCATTAATCCCTAATCTGCAGGTGACCACTCATGCTGATCTACACCAACCAGCCCATCGGCCCTTTGTTGGAGGCCAGAGATGTGACACACCTGGCCAAGACCAGCTTCCCAAGCAGCCCACGAGGACAGTGTTACTGTCTTTCTCTTACAGAGGATGAAGCCGAGGCCCGGAGGGGGCTGACCACAAGCTCAAGGACGGCTCATGGTGGAGGAGCCAGGCCTTAATCCAACCCAGGTCTCTCTTCCCCATGGCACTCTCACGAGAATCATGGGCCGCCAAGTGACAGTCGCCTGTAGCAGAGTGAAATCCTGAACACTTCCTCTCAGGCCTCCAATAACCTCAGCAAAATAACTGACGACTCCGAGCAAAGGCAGTGGCACCTGTGTTATCTCCAGTGGAAACCTGCGGGTGACTGAGGGCTGCACAAAGGATTCATTCATCGGAACTTTGCTGCAAAGGGGGGAATGGATGGATTACACGAGGCAGGCATTCCTCCTCTGAGAAAAAAAACACTTCAGATACACCACTGAAGGGGAAAGGAATCCTGTGCTCAGAAATGGACAAAAGAATCCACTGATTACAAAGGAACCAATCTGATTGGACATTTTACAGCACACGGCACCAATCTGCATTTTTGTCATATGACGAGGGAACAAAATGTATTTCCTCGTGCTCGTGGTCCTTTGTGGGGCAAACAGTGGGCTTTAAAAAAAAATAAACTTATTTATTTATATATTTATTTTGTTGCTGCACGCGGGCTTTCTCTAGTTGCGGCGAGCGCGGGCTACTCTTTGTCGCGGGGCGCGGGCTTCTCGTTGCGGTGGCTTCTCTTGTTGCGGAGCACGGGCTCTAGATGCGCGGGCTTCAGTAGTTGTGGCACACGGGCTCAGTAGTTGTGGCTCGCGGGCTCTAGAGCACAGGCTCAGTAGTTGTGGCGCACGGACTTAGCTGCTCCGCGGCATGTGGGATCTTCCTGGACCAGGGATCAAACCAGTGTCCCCTGCACAGGCAGGTGGATTCTTAACCACTGCGCCACCAGGGAAGTCCCAAACAGTGGGGTTTTATAAGCTTTGGGAATTTTGATTCTAATCAAGCAAAAAAATTCATCAATCCCAACCTGAGAGGTTCCTTGATCTTTGCAGCTGAATTTTCACCCCTCACACTTCATGTCCATAATCTGCAGTAGGACTGCAGGCTGGGCGCTATGTTCTTAACCAGAGGGAAGCCGCCTGAGACCAGGTGTGGGTACCTCATCGCCCCATCCACCTTCTGGGTGCTCCAACCCTATCCAAGCCACCAACATCTCTCACCTGGATGACCTGGACAGCTCTTATCTCATGTCCCAGCCTCTGTCTGCCCTTGCCCTCTTCCGGTACATTAAAGGCTGAACCAGGGCGATGGAACCAAAATACAAATCTGATGTCAACACCCTCCAGAAAACTCTCCCACTCCAGGGGCCCTGACCCCTGACCTTTACCTGGCCGGCCTCAGCCCTCTCCATGCCTCCCACCTGACACTCCGCCTCGGCCACACCCCACTCTTGGGGGCTGGGGGAGCTCTACAGTCGTGTCATAGGCTCCCCCCTTCTGGAGGTTAGCAAGGAAGCAGATGTATGAACACAGCTGTTCTGAAGCTGAGCTCTCCCGACACATCTCCAATCAGCCAGATCTATACTGCTCGACCAGGAAGCAGAGTGACTTTATCTATTATCAAGCAACACAGACGAAAGACACCCTCGACCCTTAATCTGTTCCTAACAACCACCAGATAGAGGGGATTTTTCACTTTCTACTTTGTTGGGGCTTTTGTGTGTGTGTGTGTTTGATTTTTTAAAAACAAACATGCATTGGTTTAAATATACTTTTCTGATTATAAAATTGATAGAATGGATTATCCTCTGAATATATCAGCCCCATTCTCCCCATGTCATCCAAAGTTTCAGTTCATGAAGGATTCTACCCCCAAGATAAACGCCAAGGGTACTGAGAGGAATGTAATCGAGGGTCTGCTGTTCAGAGCGGGGGAGACAATGAGGAATCTTATCCTCCGCTCCTCCCAGCTCAGCCCTAGGAAATCTGCAGCAATCACACAAGGACTACACAACACTACAAAACACAACCTCCCGTCCTTCAAACAGGATAACGGGAGCCGAATTTGCACTGTAAACCGGCCAAGTGTACTAAGTGAATGTAGTAAGTACGGAGCATGTCAGCTTTAAGGGCTCCATTAGGCTGTCGGAAGGCAGAGCACCCAGGCTCAGAAGAACAGCCAGAGAACCAGCGGACACTGGGCCGCGGTGACTCTCGGCCCCCGTGAAACGAGCCAGCGAGGTGCTCCGGGGACTCTGGCATCCTGCTGTCAGCCACACGGTGCCCAGTCCGGTCCCTCGGCCAAGGAGGGAGAAGGGATAGGATGAAAGTGCTTATTTCCCACATTCTACTAATTTATCCACAAACTAAGGAAAATGGCTTGTTTCTCAAGCCGGGTTAAGTATCACAGCATCAGGTGGGCACATGCTGAGCCCTCAGCTTGGAGCACCTTCCCCCCACGCCACCCAGCACAGGCCCTAGCACCCTGCTCTGCCCCCGGAGCACCAAGCACCTGTCACCAATACCGCGATGGCAACACTGCTGCGGGTGACACCCGCCCGCTGTTTATTTCCCCTGTGATTTCACCCAACCCATGGTTATGAAATCAACCTAGTGATCCTACTTATTTACTAAAATAAAATTAAAATAGAACAGAGGAAACTAGCACCACTGAACTAGAAAATACCAGAAGCCAAGAGAGAGAAAAGAGCCATCCAACGGAGACCCGGCTATGAGAGTGAAGTAAAGGCAATCTTGAAGGCCGCGGCAGGAACACCAGTTCGGGTTCGGGCAGAGGGCCCCTGACCAGGTCAGCCACATCAGAGGGCTCTGGGAAAGACTTTTCACGAACACAGGCAGACAAGACAGACCACCTAGTGCGTGTGGGATTTACCCAGCTGGAGAAGAGCTGGGGAATGTTGAAGCAAACAAGATATAAGACAGGAAAAGGAAAGCTGTGCAGAGAGAGTAATCCCTGTGTACTACCCAGGACACATGTCGAGAGCATTTCCAGATTCATCACAAGGTAAACACAGAAAACCGACCTCACCAACGTGTGGCAAGGACAGAGGTGTGTGGGTCGAAGGAAGCGAATTCTTCTCTTTGCTTTGTGAAAGCC
The DNA here is from genome assembly GCF_039906515.1 of Pseudorca crassidens. Taxonomy (NCBI): domain Eukaryota; kingdom Metazoa; phylum Chordata; class Mammalia; order Artiodactyla; family Delphinidae; genus Pseudorca; species Pseudorca crassidens. The sequence continues at coordinate 16,857,922 of NC_090307.1, forward strand.
ACTAAATATTGCTCCCACTTAAAAGAGCTATGTTTTCGCCAGATCAGACATCATTCTAACCTTGATTTCAACACAAATACACAGTAGCGGGGACCAAATGTTTACGAAGAACAACGTGGGAGAAATTCTTTAAATTTTTAAAAAATCTCCTCCGTTTCTTTACTTTTTTTTTCCTCTCTGTGAATCAGTAAAATCAGACGATGATTCCATTTTAGTGGCACAACCCATCAGCCAGGGCACACAGCACCGGCTGGTCTGCTTGGGGGTTCACTTGTTCAGTTTGCGGTTGTACATTTCAAGGCAGTTGATGAAACAGAAAAACTTGCCTGCAGGAAAGTACTAGACCAGTGCTGGGTCTGGAACAGCCTCTCCTCACATCCTCAACATCTCAATGCCCAATTCCCTGGGCTTCTCTGGGTCCTTCTGGAATGCCCTTGATCCTCTGCTTTCCATCTACTTTAAACCTGAGGAGTTTACCCAAACCTCTCCTACTCCCTAAACCCTTCCCTCACTACTTCAAACCAGACTCAAAGTCTCCCTCCCGGAAAGACCCCTGTAACCCCAGTCAGGAGCCCCAAGGTTCCCATCCCTTTGTTCTCCTCCCATTTCCCGACTTTGACCTCTTTGTGTCATCTCTGCCTCACCGCCAACCCAGCTTGAACTTTGGGAAGGGAGGGCACTTAGTAAATAAACAAGGGTCCACACCAGCCCCCAAGAAAGCAGACCATCTGTCATTAAAACCACTTTATCGGTAACTTAGTCAGAAGGAGACCATCTCCACTCGGACTCGGCTCTCACTTGAAACCCCACTTTCTCTGCTTGTGGAGAACAATCACCCCTGAAGCACTTTCTGTGCCAACTGATTAAGTTAGGAAACGGCTTCCCACGGAGAGCCAAAACTGTTACTAACAACCACAACAAAAACACAGGAAACACCCTCAGCAGATGAGCTGTTATCTTCATTATCTCCTTGGTTTACCCCTAACACACAAAAATTTCTGAGTTTACACTTATAATCTCCCTTTGATTCCCTAGTGGATGCAGGAACTACTCTATTCAGCCACCAGGGGGGGCAGGCATCTAGCTTCCTCGCCAGTCACTCCAGGGGTATTTACATCAACGAGCAAAATGAAAACCCGGTGTCTTCTTCAGGAAACCCAGGCAACGACCGTTTGAATAACCTGGGGTCTCCCTGCCAGAGACAGGCTTCCGTTCTTCCCATACCCGGTGTGGCTTCTGGCTTCTCTCTCATTAAAACTCTCATCACAGACAAAACAAAACGATCCCACAAATCAAGGGGTGAAGGATATTCGAGCCCACGCACCAGGAATACCAATGAAGGAAACTTTGTCAATGTGGTAATTCCACAAGAAAAGCCAAGAACCAGTGGGGAATTTACTAGAAAGAGGTTGGCTGCAGCCAAGTAGGCCAAAGGTTAGTTTGTGCAGAATGCCTGAGATCACAACTTGTAATTTCAGTCTGATTTTTATCTCTCAGTTCAAGGTCAGATGGCCTCCACCTCAATGGGAATTTACAATCAGAAGAGCAAACCAAAAAAGAAGGCACCAATGACACAGCTCTGCCCTGTCTCCAAGAGGAGATGTACACACTCACGCTCACGACAGACTGCAGTTTAGAAAGCGCATTCCCTGAATAAGAGAGATGTCAGTACACTACAGCCTGAGGCCAGAGTCACTGCAGATCTCAAGATGCTGGGAACGTTCGCTCAATCATCACTCCTTTCCTCAGCGCTCACTCCTGCCTTCTTTCACATACTCATTCACTGCACTGCAATGGGCTTTTACTCTGGATGGACGTCACGGCGGAGGCTGGTATTAGACAAATAAGAAGGCCCGTCCCTGCCTTCGAGGAAACAGAAACGCAGAAGCAGGCAATCCCAATAAAATGTGAAACCCTTGAATTGAGGATACAAAGGGTACACTGCCATCACAGCAACCCTAGTTCTGAAAGGAAGGAAAAAAAAAAAAAAAGTCATTCTGAGATTTCACTTAGGAAGTGGAATTCCTTAGCTTGACTGGGGTGATGAATGACAGCAGAATTAAGAATATGAAGCTCAATTCTCTCTACCTCACAACCTCACACCCAAAAGGCAGATAAAAATTAATACCTCTCTCCGAGACTCGTTATGAGGATTATATGAGCTCACACTCTACTCATAAAGCGATTAGCACATGGACAAGCACAGAGGGCACGCCTAACACATCATCAACCGGGGTGTTTTTGCAGGAACTAATGCCTGTGGCTGTAATACGTCTCCGGTCAAAAATGTGTTTATTTAATACACTGGCTTTTCCATCTTCATGGTGACACACAGATAAGGCAGTCTAGTGTAGATGAAAGAGAAATGATACCTTTGCTTCATTATGAACATTAGTATATTAAGAAAAAAATCAATTTGCAATTCAGGAGTTTCGCTCCTTATTTAAATACATATACTTTTTCCCACGTATGTACACACACACACGCTCATTAATGCTAAGAGCATGTGATCCAAAGTAAAAAGATTTGCGTTCAAGTCCTGGCACATCAGCTGTGAACAAGTTTCTTTATATTCCTCAAGCTCTGACCTCATCTATAAAAGGGAAGTGACATCCACCCCGGGCTAGAGTCAAGGTGGGACTGTGGGAAACCCTCTGTAAACCCTGCAGCTCTGCAAATGCTACAGAAATGAAAACAGTTGGCCTAGAAACTTCAGGAGCTCATTCTCCTAATTAACCCTTTGCTCAAAGCTTCAAAACTTTAAATAAACAGTAACATTTAAGCATATAAAACCATAAGAATTCTATTGGGGTCAGAACCCCAGGATCTCCCAAATAAATCAGAAAAGACACCCAACTCTCAACTGTCACTCGTGTTCTTCCCATGCTTCATTCGACAGACGTTTACTGAGTACCACGTGCCAGGCGTATAAGAAGACGAAGCCACTTAGCACCATGAATAACTGAGATCTGCGTTGAAAGAGGCCCCTCCACCTGGTTTGGGGACATGCACGACGGTTTTTAAGCCCATTATTAAAGTATTAACCTCCTAAATAGGAGGTTTCGCTATTTGAGTTGAGGTTTCGCTATTTGAGTTGAATGATTTCCTGCTCAATCTGTCCGATCTCTCGATACATGAGGGATCTCAAACCTCTACCCACCACGTGTATTAGAATCACTTTTCACAGACTGCCTTGTAACCCTGACGTTGTCCACAGACAAAAAGCTTCTAATCACAAGTAAATCACAGATACTCTCATCACCTTCATGAAACAAATCAAATCAAAACAAACCCCCCAAACCAGAGAATAACACCAACAGCTCACACTTCTCGACACTCAGAAAGGCACCTGGGATCAGCTTGAGGACTGGCCGTATGCCAAGCACCGTATATTTATTAACTCCTTAAATTTCATGACTCTAAGTCATATGATCATGCCACCTTCTGGATGAGGAAACTGGGGAATATACAGTAGGTTAATTAACTTGCTAAGAGCATTCTGGAACAGGGTAACTGAAACAGAGCAGGACGCTATGGTCCTTACGCCCCCTCCCTTGCCCCCCCGTCCGATGTCCTTACCTGCCTTTTGTCTATACAAAAACCTTAGCCAAAGAATAAGTTTAATCAGAGAAGTGAGAAAATGCAGAAACAAAGGGAAACAGTCCGACAAGACTAAATAATAATAGTTTAGTCCTTAAGCACAGTCAAGAACCTTTAGTTCCTTCTCAAGGGCTACAGATAATATTCTGAGCCGTATCCTGTGGGCTACCTTGTAGATACTGAAATGCCCACTAGGTGGAAGAAGTTAACTACATGATGACTGATGACTAGACTGTAGCCATGACATAAGCTGCCACAATTCCGAGAACTGGCCTCAAAGGAATGGGAACAAACTGACCCTGGAATTGAAGATTAACTGTACTTAAAACAATCAAGATGGCTCTGGTCAGACCAATGCATGACCAATATCAAGATGACTGTCAGAGCCGACTGTGCTGTTTCTGCCTATAGCTCCCTCCCTCCATCTATATAAGCTCTTGCCCACTGATTGGGGGGTGGGGTGGGGGGAGGAGGCCTTTGGACAGGAGTCCACCCTCCTCTCTCCACCCCGACCCCCCCCCTCCGTTGCCAGCACATCCCAAATAAAGCAAACATTCCTTTCCACCAACCGTGCCTCTTCATCGGCTTTTGAGCAGCAAGCTGCCGGACCCCACCTTCGGTAACATAACCTAACCACTACCCAACCTGACTGCTGAGGGTTCAAAAGTAAAGACCCTAAATTATTCAAGTGCTCTTTGTTATGCAGCAACCAAACAGGAAAATGCTGGCTCCAGGGCAGTACTGTATGTGAGAGTTAATTCACATCTGCAAAATAACCTAATTGTTTAAATACAACATCCCTTGGACCCGTTCCCATGTGGCGGCCTCACATTTAACTCATCCTAAGGAAGTTCCACAGGTCTTCCTCTCCTAATCCCCTTTCCAGTGGGTGGCAAAAAAAACAAACACTTTAACTGGTGAGAGTCGGGATAACGCTAAAAGGCTTTAGAACACCTAGGGTTAGCTAACCCTTACCCTGACCCCAGCGAAGGGAGAACAGAACTTAGAAGACTTGTCCAATCAGCCCTGACTCTGTGGTTTCCATTTCCTCCAGTTAACGTGGAGCTTTTAGAGTCCTGGAGGCTTAATCCCTCTGCTCCAGAAATGAGGAAAGGAAGCCAGACAAGGACGCAGAGCCGATGCAGGTTCTGCTGGCAGAGAGGCAGGCGGGCATGTCTTAGAATAGAAAGTGGATGTTTTCTCCTACCTTTTCAGAATATATTTATATGAGAACATGTCTCAAATGATATAATCAAATTTGTTGAGAAAATTTGTCTCAAATTTGTTGAGAGTTCTTTCCAGAACTCTCCACGTGCACTTCAACACAAGAGTCCAAGAAGCAACTGTACGTGAAATATGAAACAAAAGTTCAAAGAGCACGACCTGGTGAAAAGCATCAGGCCACTGCTCTGCCATCAGCAGTTCTGCTAACAGTGCCAAGCAAGTCACAATGAGGCCACAGATGCAGGAAATGAATCCCGGACAACTGGGATCACAGGATCCACGTTTGGGTTTGTCTGTGATGCCTCTTTCAAGAGCTCTATGAAGAACACATACTTAGAGAGCTTAATGAAATCATCTGTGGATCCACTCTCCCTGCAGCTGCAAGAGATTTAAGACCCTAACACTTAATTCCTCCAACTGAGATGGGCCCAAAAGAGAAAGTAGAAACCCGAGTTGGGTCCTCTGTTTTAGTGGAGAAGCTTCTAGAATGGCAGGGCAGATAACGGCCAAGTAAAAGGATGAGCTGGATGCGCTGTGTGTCTCCATTCTTTTATCTGATCCCAGGACATGATGCACAGAGTTATGCTCAAATTCCCGGGCAGTACGTACACGTATGGAAGCCAAGTGTGGAGGACTTTGTTGCCCCTCCTGAATCAACTGTCCCGTTTCCCCTCACTGTTGATAACCGAACACGGACAAGGCCCAAGAAGGCCGAGGAGTGGCAGCCAAGGCTGCTCGTGAACTTGTCGGTTAGACTCTGTGCAGTGAGGCACAACAACTGTCTAGACAACTTTCTCAGGACACTCTCCATCAGCAACCTGAGCTGAGCCAGCAGCGCGAATTCATGTTCAACAAGGCGATAGAGCACAAGGCTCTTTTTTTTTTTTTTTAAATCTCTCACTTGTAATCTGGGTTTTCTTGTTTTGTTTTGTTTACTATTTTGAAAACACACGCCAGAAAGTCTCACCCCCTGACAAACACCCTCTTTTAATAACAGAAATCTTCTACATGCATGACAGGCGCTTCATAGCTTGGAACTAACCGCACTGTATTGGGTGCACGCAGCCGAGCGGGTTACCGTAGGTGGGAAATCATTAACCGAGTACGGTGAGAGTGTGTGCCCAGTAATCCAAAGGCCAAACGCAGCCAGGAAAAACAAAAGCACCACTGCCCTCAGCAGCCACGAGAGAGACTGCATTTTATGCTCCAGGCATCTCAATGGGCTGTTCAACCACAGGGTGTTAAGCAGAGAAGGTTTTTAATTCACTGAATCCCAACATTATACAATGGTAACAGCAAGTGCTACTGAGCCATACCTGCCTGCGAACCTGGAAAGGCCAGATCAGGTCTCCGGTCAAGCGGTAAGATAACAGAACCAAAAAAAAGGGGGGATCCGGTGAAGGAGGAAATGGCAACATGGCTGAGGTTACAATCTGTCATTTATATTATGGAATCTACCATCTTTTTGGACTCAAAATGGAATCTATCATTTTGGACTCAAGCTGTCCAGACCCTTGTCAGTATTATTTACTCAGAGGCAGCTGGAGATATAAATTCCCATCCACCCCCACAGAAACCATTTCAGAGTTCGGGTTCTTTACCCCATTAAGTTTCCTGGGATAAGAAGAATTTTACAACGAACCACAACCAGGGATGTTGAATAAATGAATTATGATGGGAAAGGCAACAGTATCTTGAACCTTCGTGCCATCAAATAACTGTATTGAATATTAAAACAGCACCACCCAGCAGAACTTTCTATGATGCCGGGAACGTCCGACATGGTAGCTATCGGCCACATGCAGCTACTGAGCATGTGAAATGTGGCGAACGCCAACTGAAGACCTAGATTTTAACTTTTATCTGGCTCTAATTAATCTTCACTTGACTAGCCTCACACAGCTAGCGGTTGCTGATCAGCAGGTGCAGCTCTGATTCCCAGGAAGTGGCAGAGGATGCCAGCATACACGGTGTCGTCAGAGAAAAAGCACCGCAGCATCGGGAGATGCAGAGAGAGGGAGGTCACAAATGGGAGCAGCGCAAGTAGTCAGTCACCAGGTCTCACCCCCACCCGAAGGGCAATGGACAGCAGCTCACAGTCAACAGGAAGGGAGGACAGACAGGCTGGGTGGGTGGGAACCACGCTCAGGGGCTGGGGTGAGCGAGCACCCTCAGGCGGCTGAGATTCCTGAGAAGGGAGACAGGCACCCACAAGGAAATAAGCTAATTTCAGGCTGGGTAAATGCTACACAGCAACCTGAAAAGGATGGAATGACTCAGGGGAAAAACTTGCAGTTTGGGGGCAAGGCTTCTCCAGGCAGCAGACCTTCCCAGGCTAAAGGGAGGCAGGTCGTGAAGATCTAGGGAAGACTGTTCTGAGCAAAAGGAACAGCAGACACCAAGTTCCTGAGACCTGCAGGCAGAAGGGCTGGCGAGCCCTGTGCAAGGGGGTGGCCCCTAGCAGCTACTGAGCCCCCAAAACGGGGCTGGCCCAAACTGAGACATGCTCCAAGGGTGACATACCCACCACATTCCAAACACCCAGCATAAAAAGAAAAGCATGTAAAAGATCTCGTTAATTTTTTGTGTGAGTATTGATTCCACGTTGAAATAATCTTTTTGACAGAATGGGTTAACTAAAACATTAAAATTCATGTCACCTGTTGTTTCCTCTGTCGTGAGACTACTAGAAAAGGAAGGGTACACATGTGGCTTGCACTCACGGCTCGCAGCATCTTTTCTCGGCAGCGCGCTAGAGCAGAGCAGAGAGAGGGGAGAGGCGGGGCTGGGGACTCGGGCGGCTCCCGTAGGGGCTTAGAGCCAGGCCTGGGCTTTGGGACCCAAGTCTGATGGGGAAGTGACGTGATCTCATTTCTACTTTGGAGGATCACTCTGGACAGGAGGTGGGGGAAGATGGGGAGGGAGGCAGGAGTCCCGGCTGCAGACAAGGCTGGCCACTCTTCCCGCTGGGTTCTTTATTAAGAGCCCAGGCTTACAGTCACATTGCTTGGACTCGAATCTTAATTCTAACACTTAGAAAATTTGTGACTGTGGAGAGACCACTTAACCTCTCTGTGTCAAACGTCCTCATCTGTAAAACAGGATGCTAAGAGCCTTCCTCTACAGTTTAAGACATGCTTTTTCAAATGCTTAGAACAGTGCCTGGCACGTATGTAGTAAGCCCTCAACAGGTGCCTGTGATTACTATTACTAGATGGGGAATATGAAGGAAGATGGTAAACTAGGTTGTTAACTGAAAAACTGGTTAAGAGATAGTGGGCAAGACTTTGGGGGGTGGGGGCACACTTGAGAAGGAAAGGAATTAGTTCTGCTTTGGCCAGGTTACATTTGAGCTTCTCATGGGCCATCAAGGGGACCTGTCCGATGGGAAGTTGGCTCTCTAAGTGTGAGTTCAGAGGCAAGGAGGAGTCCAGGCTGGCAATACAATTTGAGACTCATCAGCTTACAGGGAGGGCTTACAGCTTTGGCCTGGATGAAACATCAGGGAACAGAGTGAATAAGGGAAAAAAGAGGATGGGGGCCGACCCCTGGAGCCTGCAAGATTTGGAGACCTGGAAGCAAAGGAGGAACCAGAGGGAGGCTTAGAAGGAATGACCCACGAGGCAAGGGAAGAACAGAGCCAGTGGGCAACACGGGGGACCAGAAAGGCTTTCAAGGAGGAGAGCCAGTGGTTTCAAATGCAGCTGAAGGTTTAAGGAAGACAAGGGCAGACCACACATGGGCAGGCTTTCCCAGGACGGTGCAGGTGGGCACCAATGGCTGGCGTCCCAACCAGGTACCAGCCACTGGTCACCCTAGTCACTGGAGTAGAAAGAGACACAGTTACAAGCTTGAAAAAAGCTAAGAAAGTAGACAGTGGAGAGTAAAATCTAGGTCAAAGGGTACCTGCTATCCAGTGAAGCACAAGGGGGCAACGGCTAGAGAGGAACATAGAATTTTTATGGAAATTTTCAAGGAGAAACATTATAAGGCCTAGTTTTTAGGCCGTTTGGAAGAATCCAGAAGACAAGAAGAAATGAAGAATCCAGGAGCAAAAAGAGTGAGCTGCAGGAGAGACATCCTTGAGAAGGTGACAGAAGATTTCTTGGGGGGAGAGGACTGACCTTAGACAAGAACCAGCCAATGCTTCAGCTCTTGTAGGGGCCAAGGCAGCGGAAGAGGATGCAGCCGGTGGTAAGAAAGACTGACTGCATGGCTTCTCTCAATAAAACAAGAAGCAAAGTCATCAGCTAAGAAGGGGAGGAGGGAGATGTGGGAGAACTGATGACCGATCAGAAGGTGTCAAACAGTTTTCTTGCCACTGGTGAAATTACCCCAAAAGTGGAGTAAGATAGATGCCAATCAGAGGTGGGTGGTCACAGATGTGATGAGGCCGGTTCACATAGTCTTGCAATAGTTGGAAAAATGATTTTAACCAGGGTGGGGAGTCTAACTGGGGCTGGATGAGGTCTCATCAGGCAGTCCAAAGGAATAAGAGGATCCAAGTGGTGTGGCTGTTCTCAGGAGGGACCCATGAAGTCTAGGCTGCCATCTCAGGGCACCACGGTGGCGACGGGTAGTGAAAAGGAGATGGGGACCCACAGACTCGCAGAACTCTAAATTCTGAAGGGAGAGTCTCACGTAGGAAGGACGGGCATGGAGATCCGGGAGGCGAATGCCTTAAATCACGATTCCGGATTCTGGAGGTTAATCAAGACAACGAGATCTAAAGAGGGTCAATAATGAGGTGCAGAAAGGTCACTGGAGCCGGGGAGGTCAAGAATTGAGAGGCCAGGTTGCCGGGTGGATGGACGGACAATGGTGGGTGGAGACATCAGAGGAGGAGGTGATCAGGAGATGATGCCAGAACGAGGTGGGGAAGGGAAGCTACAAATGAGGGTACACATTTCAACGGGAGCTGAGATTTAAAACAGGGGGAAAGGTAGGTTAGCTGGAAGTGGCAATAGGGAAAAACTACTCCTTGAGGAGACGGTAAGGGAAGCAGGGTCCTCCAGGGACAGCCAGCCAGGTTTTCACAAGAGCGAAGAGGCCTGGGAACATTCAGGAGGCAGAGGACGTGGGGACTCTGCTGATGACAGGACCCAAAAGGGAACAGGCGAAAGAACGGTGTAGCCAGTGCACATACTGTAATGGGTGGGCCCCCCTTTGAAACTGGTTTGGTGGAGAAAAATAAATAAATCAGCTGGGTATAAGCAATACCTCTGCACACCTCATGTGAAACGTCACCACAGGGAATTCCCTGGTGGCCCAGTGGTTAGGACTCTGCGCTCTCACTGCTGAGGGCCCAGGTTCGATCCCTGGTCAGGGAACTAAGATCTCGCGAGACACGCGGCACAGCCGGGAAAAAAAAAAAAGTTACCATAAATTTTAAGCCTCTTATGAAGGGCAAGCTGGAGGTATAAAGGCGATGGCAAGTGCAGAGCTCACGTGTCGGTGACTGAATACAGCCAAGCCCGTCACCAGCTCTTTGGGACACAGCCATCACCTCCACTCCAGCCCTACAGCAGGACGGCCACTTTACACCAAAGTCAGCCACCACTAGAGGGCGACACAGCCCCAAGACTTAAGCAACTCCCAGGCACTAATTTGAGTAAAGTGCTAAGCAGAAGCGGACACGGGTTGGAATTTCACTCAAAGTCATAATTCTCTTAGTTGAATTTTGAAGATGGAATACTGTAAGAATACAGAGGGGCCATGTGCATGGATATGTACATAAAAAGGTCTCAAAGGCTTGACATCAAACTGGTCAACAGTGGCTCACCTCTGGCAACGTAAGATATGGGGGTAGGAGGGGCTGATGCGCAAAAAAAGGCTTACTTTCACTTTTCAGTCTATGTGCTGTGTTGTTTGAGTATTTTTCAAGAATGCATTCACATATTATTTGTATAACTTTAAAATGCATTAAAAATGTAATGATCCAATATACAGATAGAAAATGTATCACATTAAACAAAACCTTGTGCAAAGTAACTACAGAGAGACTCCCAAACAGCGTTCGTTCAGCAGGGATCGAAAATCCATCGCATCTAATTCCATGTTTTTTTCCCAAAGGAAAATAAGCTGTCAAAAGATTAAGTAATTTGCTCAAATAACAGTGACAAAATTAAAATAACACCCAACTCTCATCCCAGATCCTAATACATGGGACTCCTTTCTGTGTTTCATCCTCTATTAAAACGTTAGCGTTTATTCGTCAATTCTCTACTTCTCCAGGATCTTTCCCACCTCCCTTCTCTCCCCTCCACTCCCCACACCCGCCGCCAAAAAAAAGGGGCCGTGGGGAAACACTTAGAAATTGTGTACCTGAAACAGCATGTCTTTCTTAAGTTAAATTATACTTTAACAAATATTGGTTGACATTTCCATCTCTTGATGAAAAACATAATCATCACTCAATTAGAGGATACTCCCACTTAGTCCTTATCTTCAAATCACCTGCAGTTTATTAAAACAGTACAAGGGGGCTTCCCTGGTGGCGCAGTGGTTGAGAGTCCACCTGCCGATGCAGGGGACACGGGTTCGTGCCCCGGTCCGGGAAGATCCCACATGCCGTGAAGCGGCTGGGCCCATGAGCCATGGCCACTGAGCCTGCGCGTCCGGAGCCTGTGCTCTGCAACGGGAGAGGCCACAACAGTGAGAGGCCCGCGTACCGCAAAAAGAAAGAAAGAAAAAAAAAAACAGTACAAGGGGAATAGGGTAATGATCATCCAAGTACCAAGGGATTCCACGGGTGGTAAAATAGTCCATCTGCTGGACTGAGAAAAATTGCCCTGAGGTGAAAGGTAGGAAAGGACATTTTTTAAAGGGTGAATATTTGCTGAGTGTTTACTATGGGCTGAGCATTGGGCTATGTGTAGTTTCTGTTACCAAATTCCATCCTCACAAAATCCTATGCAGTAACTACAGAACCCCCCATCCTCCCACTGCCCCCGCCATCTGCTGTTTGGCTTTTCGCTGTTTCCGTTACCCGCAGTCAACCGAGTTCCGAAAATATTAAATGGAAAATTCCAGAAGTAAACAATTCCTAAGTTTGAAATAGTTTGCCATTAGGAGTAGCATGATGAAATCTCAAGCCATCCCACCTGGGATACCCCACTGCCAACAACATTGTCTGCTCCCAGCATCCAACCATCAACATGGACATCATCGTGGCTCCAGGGTCACTCAAAGCAGAGGACTGTCCTTCTGAAGTATGGCCGGAAGGGCAATGGCTGCCTAACACTACATTACAACGCCTACATCGTTCACTCACTTCATCTCACCACTTAGGCATTTTATCATCTCACTTCACTGCAAGAAGACTGAGTACAGTACAATAAGACATTTTGAGAGACCACACTCACATAACATTTATCACAGCATATTGTTATAATACTTTTTTTTTCAGTGTTAGTGTTGTTAAATCTCTTACTGTGCCTAATTTATAAATTAAACTTTATCATACGTGTATATGCATAGGAAAAAACAGTATATACAATCGACGCTTGAACAACATAGGTTTAAACCCTGTGGGTCCACTCATATATAAATTTTTTTCAATAGTAAAGACCATAGTTCTGCATGATCTGCGGTTGGTTGAATCCACAGATATGGAAGAACCATGGATACAGAGGGACAACTCTAAACTATTCGTGGATTTTTGACTGGCCAGAGGGTCGGCACCCCTAACCTCTGTGTTGTTCAAGGGTCAATTGTATAGGGTTCGGTATTACCCAAGGTTTCAGGCATCCACGGGGGTCTTGGGAGGTATCCCACAGGCATAAGGAAGGACTACTTTATCATGAATTTCCTTATAGAGGGAGGGGAAACACAGCTGGCCAGCAAGTAGCAGAGCCAAGATTCAAACTGAGGTCTGTCTAATCTGTACCTTCTCCAACTGCAGCCTTTGGCAAGTGGATCACATGGTGCTTTCTTTACTGCTGACATGAATCTCATTCCATCCTTAGCCCCTCTCTGCCCTTGATGTCTGGTTTTCACAATATTCTGACATTTTTATTTGCGTTGTCCAATTGGGCCAACATCAATGCAGGTAGAAAGATGGTTCATGGGCCTGGGTCCTAAAGAGAGCAGGTGAAGGAAGGATCCAGAGACAGGCAGGGTCAGACCTTGGCAAGAAGAGTGTTTCTTCCTCAAAGGATCAGTAGGTAGAGGATTAAGGAAGACTGTCAGGTGTCTGATGATACAGTAGCCGACGCTCTGCTGTAAAGGGTGATTAAGGGAGGACCGGGGAACAGAAAAGACCTTGGTTCTCAACGCTGGCTGCTTCTAAGACTCACCTGTGTAGCTTTAAAACACACCCACCAGTGCCCAGGCCTGCCTGCCCTGAAACAATGAAACAGGGATCTCTGGGCATGAACAGGGCCTCCGTAAAAGTTTCAAACCTCCCCCAGGTAATTCTAACGTGTGGCCAGAATTAAGAACCACTGGGCCAAACCAACATCTGAGAGGACAAAACTTGGGCAGGAACAAAGGGCAGGGAGGCAGGACTGCAAACTCTCAGAAGTCCAGCCAATATGAACAGCATGCACTTGTGATAAAGCTACACAACTTAGCTTGGTGACATTCACCAACGATTTTCTGCAGCGAGGGGCAGAAAGAACAGCACAGCAAGGTCTTCCAGGAGAGGTCAGTGGGTCAGGGGTTAAAGGGTGTGCAGTGGGTACAAAGGTACTGTGGCAGCAGCTGATAAAGGAGACCAGGCTGAATACAGAGACGAGGCCAGACTATAGCTGCCAGGCAGGGAGAATCCAGGGAGGCCAAGGGACCAGGCTAGGGACAGGCAGGGATGTCAGAATGGCTTGGATACCTTTTCAACATAGGGATGGATATGAGTGTCACACCTTCCCTCTACATCCCCACTATTCTGGTCCTCCCAGGTATTTCTGGTACCTCTGTCCCACTGAGACCACTGGGACAGAAGGTGTAGACAGGAGAAAAATGAAACAGAGAAGTAATGTCAGAGAGAGAAGACTGCAGAATTTAAGAGCTTAGAGGTCAAGCATCTTCAACAGAAGCAGTGGCTTGGATTAAAGAGAAATACTACTGAATTGACTTCAATAAGAAATGACGAGGCTAGTGTATTAGCCCATCCACAGGGATATCAAAGACCCTTAGGATGATGCAGGGGCCTGGGTACAGAGGAAAACCAAGAGATGTGGAAGTATGGCCCCAGGAGAGTGGTAGCAGGTGGTGTGAGCCGAGGTCAGGATCTTCAGAAGATATCCCGCTTGTATTGGGGGCCAAAGGTGATCTGGAATCAGCGTCCTGGAGCTGGAAGAGGAGTCTTCATGGGAGAGAGGGAGGGAGCAAGGTCCTGGGGCCACAGTTACTGTAGGTGAAAGAGCAGTAGCTTCCTTGGCTGGAAAATGAGCAAATCAGACAGGCTTCCCTTCAGCCCTAATGATCTACAGCTTGATAACTATTTCAGGAAATTTTGAAAGATGCGGTGCAAAAGATGATTTAGCCAGAAAACAGCAACAAAACGGAAGGAATACAACTTCCCAGAGTCGTGAACAGGCCTGGAAAGGGGCAGGGCAGTTCTTACAACTAGTTGTTTGGGTTTTTGGTTTTTGTTTTTTTTTTTTAATCAAAGGGAGGGAAGATTTTAAATTAATCTGTCATAACAATAAAATATGATTTTCTACCTATAAACAAATTCAGCACAGTCATTGATGAAGCAGAACTGCTAGTTACACAAGTAAATGAGATGAAAAAACTATGAAGAGCCCCAAGTTTGCTTCACCACCTCGGTTCTGATCTATTCATAAATTTTTTTCGACAGTGAACACTGGGTCAGCAGCTTTAAGGGCCCCTGAAAAGCAATGATTAACATTCAGGAAATGGGACTTCCTTGGCGGTCCAGTAGTTAGGACTCAGCGCTTCCACCACAGTGGGCGCGGGTTCGATCCCTGGTCGGGGAACTAAGATCCCACATGCCGCACGGCACGGCCAAAAAATAAATAAATGTTAAACATGCAGGAAATGTTAACTGAATGACGCAGCACACAGAAGGGTATGTCCATGTTGATAACAATATGTTCCACAGTGATTTGTGGGATCACTTAAAAAAGCAGATGTGTTCTATGCCTCATGTAAAATTTTAGGCTTTTTGGAACGTTTTGGTAATTCTTGTTCGAGCTTTGGGGAATATGTCATGAATGAGAAGGGAAGTAAAGGGAACTAATTATCAATGCTGGAAGGACACAAAGGATTGTGGGCTGTGCTGCCTCCAGCATCAAGTATGTTCTTTCTGAGGGGTCGTCACAGTAAGTAAGTTTGGAGAAGCTCTTCTTAAAAAAGAAAGAAAGAAAGAAAAGGGCGAGAAAAACACCTGAATAAATGAGAGGCAGCCATTAACCAGAGGCCAGGACAGTGTTACCAAAGAGAGAAAACGTTCTGTGTGGGTCACAGGCGAAGGCGTCAGGGTAAACAGAGCCACAGTCACACCACATCAAATGATCGGAGGGAAACACATTCAGAGGAATGGTTTTTCATACCTACGGACTTGGTCTCATTAGCTCAGAATTTTACCATTTCCACTATGATACGGCTCCCCAATATAAAGAGTGAAAAACGGCCAACTGCTTCCCCATAAATAATGATTAACGTGCAGGAGCAACGTGGCTGACATCCAAACTCAAACGTGTACTTAAATCAAATTTGAACACAATAAAAAAATACACTGACTGCATATTATCTTGAACATAAATTATTCTAGGCAGTAATAAGGAAAGGCTGTTTTTCCCGCTCGAAGGCAAACAGGGCCTCCATCCTCAATAATATATGTGCTGATTTAAATTCGCATCTGGAACCATGGCCTTAAATATGCACCCGGAAAAAAGAGGCAGTTCTGCAAATGCTCTGGACTAGGAGAATCCCAGTTTTAACTCTTACTTCATACCTCAAATATTTACTAAGCACTTATGTCCCCCTAGGTATTGGGGGCTGGGCAATGCTTCCTTCCCACCCCTGGAATTCCTTTCTAGAAGGAGGGAGCTCCAAACCACTCCCTCCACCCAAGGCAAGAAGAAACGCCAGCTTTGGCTTGAGTTTGGATAAGAAACTGGCTGTGCCGGGCCAAGCCCCTTCCTCTGGCTCCTTTTTACCCACCATGCAGAGATCTGCCCAAGGATGGACCCTCTCCTTGGTGAGGCAGCCCAGGCCCGTGCTGGTCCTCTCCAGGGTGGGCATGAGGGGGGTTTAAGTCTGCCCAGTTCCACGTTATCAAGTCCACGGGCCTGGCCACATGTGCCACGTCCTCCTGTGCCAAGCTCTGGCACAAGTGGAGATGATGCTTTGGTTCTCCACCCCGTCCCCTCACCCCCCAAACTGTTCTGTTACTTCTCTGATGGGATGCGTTTACTGGACCCCCTTGAGTCCTAGCACTGTGCTGCTATACAAGGCAGAGGAGTTCGGGGGCGGGGGGGGGGGGGGGGAGTGGCTCCAAATTTAGAGCGCAAAGACTCATCTGGAGAGGACTGTTTAAAATGCAAATTCCTGACCCCTAGGCCCATGAATTCTGATGAAGCAGGCCTGGGGAGAGTTCAGAAATCTGCACCACGGACAACCACAGCTTAACCAAAACCACCCTTTGAGACAGGCTTGGGAGCTTAAGACACACAACATGTTACCAATAAATGTGATTTTCCATTTCTGTAAATGAAACGATTTTCTGGCTGTTTTAGTGACCCACAGAAAATGCTCACAGGATAAGACTACAGGTGGCAAATGCAATTCTGAGTGTGCTAAGATCACCGGACACGTCAGTTCATCACTGTGTTCAGCCAGACGTCAGCCTAGGCACCCGCAGCCCCAAGGAAGGCGCACCGTGGAGGGTGCCTGGTCCGCGCACCGGGCAGGGGCCGCTGAGAGGGGACGCCGCAGACTGGCGGAAAACTTGGCGATCCTGGGTATGATCGAGTTACCTAAAGATGCTGAGGTCTAAACACATCTTTCCCCCAACAAACCCCAACCTCCAGCCCAAATCAGAAGTTCAGAAAGGTGGAGTGTTGTCTAATAGGACCTGGCAAACAGACACAGCGCACTGATTTTTCTAACCTCTTAGCAGAGGCAAAAGAATCATATTCCAAGCCCTGTGACGTCAAGAGTGCACAAAACGCCAAGTTCAGACAAAACTTACTAACCTTGTATGAACAATATTCTCACCTGTGCTCGCATCTGTCCCCATTTATCCACGGCTCAAGTCCCAACTGTCCCAACTGCATTGTTCTACACCTCCGTCCAGGACGCACGCTCACTCCATTAAAGGAGCTATTCAACAGAACTAACAATAAAAGCACAAGCCATTGCTTCAAAGTTCCCAAAATCGTACCGTAATTCCTTGTTCTCCATTAGGACGGTGTTAGCCGACCCAAGCACTGGAAATTAGAGTCCAATTATTTCTCAAGAATTTCTACAATTATGACAAACCTTTAAATTCATCTTGGGAGGACTCCTGGGCTCCTCTTGCCGTGTTTTAATATCCTGCATTAAGGAGAAAAAGGTAACCCTTCATGTTTCCTAAACAAAATAGCCTCTGTGAAAAATCCAAACGTAAGCAGACTCCATCTCTCCTAATGCTGCTTTAAAAACCTCTCCCGTTCCAGCTACAGATGAATTCCAGGGAGGCCTTACACACGTTTCCAGAAGGTAATTCCACTCCGTGATCTTAAAAGCACCTACTGTACGCCCAGAAGAGGAAAAAAATCTAAGGTAAATACCAACAGGAATCCAGTGAAAAGAGAAAAGCCAACCACTGGGCCAATTTCCTAACGTCAGACAGCTTAAGAGTAAGTCTACCCCCGAATAATGGACCCCAAAGATGATCACGTCCCAATCTCAGGAACCCATGACGACCTCAAGTCAGAGAGAAAAGGGGGATTAAGGTTGGTCATCAACTGACCTTAAAATATGGAGATTATCCTGGATTATTCAGGTGAGCACAATGTAATCACAAGGGCTCTTAAAAATGGAAGAGGGAGGAAGCAGGAGAGGAGAGTGAGAAGACGTGCCTATGAATGAGCAATGTTCAGAGATGCTGCATTGCTGGCTTTCAACACGGAAGAAGGAGGCCATAAGCTCATGAGTGTAGGTTATCCAGGGAAGCTGGAAAGGGCAAGGGCTTCACCCTTGCAGCTCACGGACTTAACGCAGCCCTGACAACACCGTGATTTTAGCCCATGAGACCCACGTGGGACTTGTAAACTACAGAACTAGAAGATCACAAATGTGTATTGTTTTAAGCCACTAAATGTGTTGATTTTCTAAGCAACCATGGAAAACCTTTCTTCGATGGCCCAGAAGGTCTGTGGCTCCTTTCTCGAGGACGAAAATGACTTCTGATCTATGGTAAGTGCTAGGCAAAAAAGACATACTGGCTTTTAAAAAGCAAAAGGAGAAAAAGATGAAGGCTTTCAAAAAATCTCCCAAGTGATTCCGACAGAAAAAAAACAAACAAGCCAAACATCTTTACCCTACAAACACTGCCCAAACAGCAAAACTGTCCCTGGGAGCCACACTTCAGCTCCCCATGTAAATAATAACAGATTTGCCCACGTGTTAGAAGCTTGTGAAAACACATTTTCTAATTTGGCTGATAAATGTTAATTATGGGAGGGTCATTCAAATATTTGCTTAAGAGAAAAAGCAAGGCCCTAAAAGCTCGAAGGCGGCTTCTGCCTTGTCTTTGCCAGTGGGTTTACAACAACCAATGTTAAAGGAGGTTATCTCCCTGCCACAGAAGCAAGCAGGTGGGACCTACTTCTGGCACAAGAACACACACATCCTCTTGGAAAACAAGAATAAAGCAATGGTGCAAGAGCCCCAAGTGCAAGGCTCAGCTCTGATGACACCTCTACCTGGGCTCCCAGGCAGGTAGATCCGATCCCCAACCTCCCTGCCTCAACGTGTAACGTGTATCCCTGCATCCCTTCCCTGAAGGCCATCACCCTGACCGCCCCCCTCCCCCACTGCAATCCATCTGACACACAGCAACCAGGGGGATATTTTTTTTTATGAATCAGATGACGCTACTCTCCTACTTACAGCCCTTCAACGCCATCTCACGTCATCTTGAATGATGTGCAAATTATTAGCATGTCCACAAGGCACTGCACAATATGGCCTCTACCTTGCCCTCCTCTCTTCCCATGGCCCCCCACACTCTATTTCAGTTCCTCTAACCTTCCAGAACTTCCACACCTCAGAAAGCCCCTTCCTCTGGGTCTCAGCTGAAGTGTCACTTCCTCACTGAGGTCTTTCCCAACACATCCCCCACCAAACACAAAGCAACTTGGGAGCCCCTACCATTCTCCTGCAGAGAGGTCTCCTTTGAGCCCTGTTTCAATTTGTAACCCATCTGCCTCTGTTCCTTAAGGTCTGTCCCCAAACCAGAAGACACACTCCACGAACACAGGGACCCGGTCTCAACACCACGGCAGACTAGTCACTCGATAAAGCGTGTTGGCTGAATGCGTAAACTCTAGAAGGTTCTCATCTTTAGAAACCATGTGGTTTTAAAATATAAATATTCAAATATATACTGAAAATCCCATTTGGTTTTACCCATCACAAACTGAAGTTGGCTAAAGAAAGAAGACAAACAGGAACCATCACCAAAGTCCCTCAATTAAGTGAAGTGATAGTGATGGGATTTTTGTGGCAAAGCATGATTAATTCTCATTCCCGTTTAAGCTTGAAAGTTTCTCAAAGAAAAGCCATAGGACTTGCCACTTGGTTAAGCTGAAGAACCCAACATTGGACAAAATATCACATTTTAAACTGCAAATGTGGGTCCAATAATGGAAGGGAAGCACTTCCCTACCAAACATACATGTTGATAACACTGCTAAACCTGTACAAAGTAATAAAAGCATGAGTTGACAATGGAAGAGAGGATGTGCAAAGAGAACAGAAGTGTGATATCAAAATTTCGTGTTAAATGATTTAAAGCAAACTGTGCCACCTGCTGGGATGGCTATAATCACAGACAGACAATAATAAGTGTTGGTGCGGGCGTGGAGTATTCCGAACACTCACACACCACTGAGGGGGAGGTGGAACAGCACAGCTGCTTTGGAAAAATCTGGCAGTTTTTCGAAGGGTTAAACGTAGGGTTACCACATGACCCAGCAATTCCACTCCTGGGTATAAGCTCAAGAGAAACGAAAACATGTTTGCAGAATAGCTTCTACAAGACTATACAAGAACATACGTGGACATTCACAGCAGCATTATCCATAATTCAAAAGGTGGAAACAACCCAAATGTCCATTAACTGACAAAGGGGTGGGCACATATATGGCTTTACAAGAGACTGCATTCCACACCATGGAATATTACTTGACAGTAAAAACAAATGAAGTACTGACACATGCTGCAACACGCATGAGCCTTGAGAACATGCCAAGTGAAGGAAGCCAGTCACAGAGGACCACATAGTGTATGGTTCAATTGCTATGAAATGTCTAGAACAGGCAAACCTATAGAAACAGAAAGCAGACTAGAAGTTGTCAACGGCTGGGGAGGGGATGTGTGGGAGGCCTCGAGAAGGGTTTTCTTTTCGGGTAACGAAAACGTCTTACAACTGTGATGATAACCATCACACAACTCTGCGAATCTACTAAAAGCCAGGGGAGGGCTTCCCTGGTGGCGCAGTGGTTGGGAGTCCGCCTGCCGATGCAGGGGACGTGGGCTCGTGCCCTGGTCCAGGAAGATCCCACACGCCGCAGAGCGGCTGGGCCCGTGAGCCATGGCCGCTGAGCCTGCGCGTCTGGAGCCTGTGCTCCGCAACGGGAGAGGCCACAGCAGTGAGAGGCCCGCGTACCGCCAAAAAAAAAAAAAAAAAAAAAAAGCCAGGGGATTATAATACACTCTAAATGGACGAATTGTATGGTTTGGGAATTTTATCTCCATACAGTCGTTTTTAAAAACAGAGCGTGTGCATCTCTGTCATTTAATTCATTAAACATACCTACAGTGGAAGGCTAACAGTGACAGAAGAAATGTTCTTGGTCAAAGCTACCTTTACCTACCGGTTTGTGCACTCACATATTCGTAGGCATATACTGACAAAAGTAAGTTCAAAACTGATTTATAGTTTTAAAATTAGTAAGGTTCTTCCTCTTATGAAACAACTTGAGTCAGGAAGGGCTAGATGATGCTAGAAAACCACCACTAACATCTCAAAATCATCTTAAAAGCCTAAAACAAAGGTTTTGTTGTCAGTGTAGGTCCATCACAGGCCGACCAGACTCCGGTCCATGCTGACACTGACCTCACGTGAGGACCCAGGCCCAGAGCACAGCTGGGTTGCCCTCCGGACCGTCCTCAGGCACCCCAGCTGAGAGCACCCCTGTGAGTTCTGCTTTGGCACAAAATCTACCAGAGCCTCACCTGTTCAGTTTCTAATTAAAGGTGGTCACACGACCATGCCTGGGCTCAGTGGGGCAGAGAGATGTAATTCCACCATCTATCCTGAAGAGGAAAGGTCCAAACATTTGTGAACAATCTTGACGACGACTCTAGACACCAAATCTCAAGCTCTATTCGTCGGGGCCAACCCTCCAGAAAGAGGCACTTGCATTCACTGTCCTTTCATATGTACACAACCCCAGACCCAGCGGCTGGCCAGCTACCTATGGGAAAGAAGGACCTGTACCGTCCCCACGCATCTCCAACTCACCCAACCAAAGATCATCACAGTGGTTGCTCGCCTGCCCTCCTCCCCTGCCTCTGTATGAATGGCTCCATTATCCACCCAGACACCCGAGCTCAACACCCAGCGTCACCTCCAGCCCAGCCACATCTATCCTGACACCAGCCACCTCACAAGCTCTGGATTCAGTCCTCTTCTCCAGGCTCCTGTAGCTGCTGCCCACGTTTAGGCCTTCCACCCCATCTGGATCGTCACAAAATCTTTCTAAAACTCTTCTTCAGTCGGCACTTTGCCTCCTTGCAAACCATCCTGCGTCACCATCGGTTTAGTCTTCCTCAACTGTTAATATCATCACTTGCCCATTAAAATCTCTCAGCGGCTCCCCACTGTCTATGTGATCTGCCCCCCCTTTCATGTCTGGTCTTGCCCTCCTCCACCCTCTACCCCCCATATGTCGTACGGACCCCTAAACTGCTACTTTCCAACCATGCCGTGTACCCTCTATCCTATACCTCTAGACTTCAGAATATGCTGTTACCATTGCCTGAAATAAATGTTCCACTCTAAGTGATGTATTTCTCCCCAAAATTCAGATTTTAATTCAAGTACTTGCTCTCCTGTGAAACTCTTCCTGCAAAACTCCTTTCTCCCAAAGCAGCCCTCTGCAATACCAGCAGGGTAACATGAGCACACCTGGCTGGTGGTACTTACACGCCCTCCTGGTCTCCCCAACCTGGCCTGGAAGCTTGCTGAGGGCGGGGGCTTGTCTTTTTCTAATCCCCAGCACCCAACCACTGGCTGCTTCTCAGACCTTTTCTTTTTTTTTTCTCAGTTATATGTAATATTTTTTCCAGATTACTTTCCATTATAGGCCATTATAAGATATTGAATATAATTCCCTGCGATATACAGTAAATCCTTTTTGCCTGTCTATTTTATGTATAGCAGTTTGTATCTTGATAATCCCATACTCCTAATTTATCCCTTCCCCCTTTCCTCTTTGGTAATGGTAATTTTTCTATGTCAGACATTTTTCCTGTTATTGAATGAATAAGAGTATTAATCCAAAGCTGGCATTTCTTTTCCTCTCTTTAAAAAAAAAAAGCCCCGAATTTGCATAACTATATCCGCCTTTGGATCAAACCCGGCCCCCTGCAGTGGAGTCCTAACCCCTGGACCGCCAGGGAATTCCCTCCGCCTTCCTGGATTATCATAAAGAGTGCACCCCATGGGAAATACACAGTACTAGAACCTTCACATATATTACTGCATGTACACACTCTGCCAACCCATGAAATATGTACGACTGTCCACTTTTCACAGCTGAGGAAACTGAAGCTCTGTCAGTTTATGTCATATGATAGATCTGACAAAGCTAATAAGTGACAAAGCCAGGAATTAAACCCAGATGGTCTTACCTCGAAATTTAACCTCTACTGCTCCACAACTTGGTGATTAAAATAATAACATTTGTTAATAATAAAATTAAGGCATACTTATGATGTTTAATTTTAGAAAAGTTACATACTCGGTTTCTCTCCAACCACAGACTCAAACAACTTTGGAGTCAGAAGGCACTTTCGGGGATCTAACATGGGACTCAAAGTCTCCCCTGGGGAGACTGTGCCATGACCCAGTCTGCAGCACATTGGGTGCTCCATAAAGATGTGCTCAGTGAATGACTCCAATGCCTTTCAAAACAAAACACTGGGTCTCAGGCTGCGGTTTCTCACCCACAGTCAGCTACTCAGTACCTCTTCCAATGCACCAAGCTTGAACCACTTAATGCTTCTGCTGATCCCACGACTGACTGTCCTGCAGATCCCAGATCACCGTATCCTGGGGTTGCTCCTCTCGTCACACAGAGTCCTTTCCTCTTTGTCCGTGACCAACTCCTTTGAAAACCATGTCGGAAATCAAAACTCTGCCTCCGTCAGCCCCACTGCTCCCTGACTCTGCCTTCACATCGATTCTTAATATCTAGGTGTTCAATTCTTCTGGTTTTGATTACTAATCATTTCCTGTTATGGGCTGCACTGCATCTCCTGAAAATTCACAGGTTGAAATCCTAACTTCCAGTGCCTCAGAAGAAGACTATATTTGGACAGAGGGTCTTGAAAGAGGTAACTGTGTTAAAATGAAGTCATCAGCGTAGGCCCTGAGATCCAACATGACTGGCGTCCTTGTAACAGGAAATTTGGACACAGCAAATCTGCACGAAGAAAAGACCATGTGAAGACACAGCAAGAAGGCAGCCATCTATAAGCCAAGGAGAGAGGCCAGAGAAGAACTCAACCCTGCTGACACCTTGACCTTGGACTTCCAGCCTCCGGAATTGTGGGAAAGTAAGTTCCTGTAGTGTAAGCCACCCAATCTGTAGCACCCTGTCATGGCAGCACAAACAGAATAATACTTTTCCTTATCATTCTCCTGCTGTGTCAGTCAAGAAACAGAGAGGGAAGGATTTAGGGGACAAGTTCAGATCCCCTTTCAAACACTGTGACTTGGGGCAAGGGGTGGAGATTCTCAACAAAAAAACAGGCAATAGAACCACCTGCCGTGCGTGATTGTTTTGAGGATTAAATGTGACCAGAAATGTTAATGCACTATATTTCTATAATAATAATTGTGGTTTTAAAAAACTTACCATCTGCCACGCACTGCTCTCAACACTTTCCACACATTAAATTACTTAATCCTCCACAGACATAGAGAACTAGTGGCTACCAGTGGGAAGAGGGAGGGGGGAGGGGATTAAGAGGTATAAACCATTAGGTATAGAATAAGCTACAAGGATATATTGTACAACACAGGGAATACAGCAAATATTTTATAATAACTAGAAATGGAATATAACCTTTAAAAATTGTGAATCACTATACTGTACACCTGTAATATATATTATTGTATATCAACTATATTTCAAATTTAAAAACTTATTTAATTCTCATAACAACCCTGACATGAGTCCTTCATTAGCCTATTTTACAGATGATTTGCCCAAAGTCACATGTGAGAAGTAAAAACGGGCCCCCTAGCCAGGCAGCCTGGCTCCAGGACTGGGCTTGTGACCACTGCCCCAGACTCACCCACCCAGAGCACGGGGTCTGCGTCTAACTCCTTCTTGAATCCACAGCGCCTGGCACTCAGGAGACTAAACAACTGGGAGCCTGTAAACTCCCCAGGAGCAGCACCTTTTAGGGGGTTTTGTGGTAATCGCCCCACAGAGTGGCAGATTCAAAATTATCTTAAATACCTAAATGAAGCTTCCACTAGGGTTTTAAAAACCTGAGCTGGAGTTGAAGATGCAAGACTTAAGAGTGAATACAAAGGAACTTCGAACTTCCACAACCCCATATAAATTTCATCCACAGTTCTAGACACGAGCTCTCGGTGAGAAAGTTGATCTGGACAGCATCTCGGGATCCTAGGCCACCACTGCAGCAGGGACCTCACCACATCGCGACATCGTTCCCGTGAGCCTCACCTGATACCTGGACCAGCCCTTTGAGAAAAGGCAGGCCTCTCCTCCCACTGGACACATCCATAGCCAGCCTAAGGATGGGGCTCTCTGCGGGGCAACACGGCCTTTGTTTCGCTGCTAGCTGAGGCCGCCATCAATTGCTGGGCATTCCAGTGCTTTCTCTTCTCAAGACAGTTCTGTTCTCTAACTGCTCTGGAAGGCTGACCCCGGGAAAATGCAAAAAGTTGCTTTACAAGCAAAGTCAGTCAACGTCAAAGACTACGATCCACACCAGACCATTTCTCATGAGTTGCCTTTTGTATTTCATTCTTCCAAAAAGCACCATTTGAAAATACACGCGAAATTGACCCAAAAAAAACCTAGAGTCATTCAATTTAGTCTATTAAAACTAAGATGTAGTGAGAGGGTTTGGGCTGTTATGTGTAGTTAATAAACTAAGCTGGAATCGGCTTCACAGTATCACAGTAACCTGTGACACGAGCCCAGGGCCAATACCACCTATTTTCTTAACCATTTTCACAATATAAATAGGAAACAGGAGTGAAAAAATAAACACATGGCCCAGGAAAAAAAAAAAAAAAAAACAGCTCTGGCCAGAAAACAATACCAGTGATCGCTAAGCAAAACAAACAAACAAACTCCTTTGTTAATTTAAAAGATTTAGATTGCAATCTTGATTTTATGTTACATTCATGAACAATATTTATTAAGCTGCTACTATACACTGCCAGGCCCAGAAGCCTCAAGAAAGAAAAAGACACACTTCCCTACCCTCCAAAGTCTCAGTCTGCTGGGGAAGGTCACATGTAAACTGAATCGTAACACAAGCATAGCCTGTATTGCAACGCGGGGGAAGCAGAATGAGATGGCAGAGGGATCCTCAAAAGCAACACATCCAATGAATGAATGCTAACCAGTGTCAACACGGTCCGTTGTGGGAACAAATCCCCCATAGATACAGAGGGACAACTGTATTTTTTAACTAAATTCATATAACATAAAATTAAACTTTTTTTTTTTTTTTTTAAATTTTTGGCTGCGTTGGGTCCTCGTTGCTGCGCGCAGGCTTTTCTCTGGTTGCGGCGAGTGGGAGCTCCTCCTCATCGCGGTGTGCGGGCTTCTCATTGCGGTGGCTTCTCTTGTTGTGGAGCACGGGCTCTAGGCGCGCGGGCATCAGTAGTTGTGGCGCACAGGCTCAGTAGTTGTGGCACACGGGCTTAGTCGCTCCGCGGCATGTGGGATCTTCCCGGAGCAGGGCTCGAACCCGTGTCCCCTGCATTGGCAGGCGGATTTGTAACCCCTGCGCCACCAGGGAGGCCCAAATTAAACGTTTTGAAGTGAACAACTCAGAGGCTTTTAGTACATTCACGATGTTGTGCAAGCACAACTTCTACCTAGTTTTGAAACATTTTCATCACTCCAAAAGGAAACCCTGTGCCCATTAAGCAGTTACCCCACTCTGAATTTCACTTCCAGCGTTATCATTTTTAACTCCTTTGCTGCACTTTGATCTTTTCGGCCAATTCCCTCTCAATTTTTGACATTTCTGTAAAATGTCACACTGGTTTAGCACAGGAGGACAAGTCTGCAACCCAAATACACGCTTTGCTGTCTGTGCGTGAACTGAGTGACGTGTGCAATGACTGATCACCGAGAGACTGAAAGAAATGGTGTGACTGGTCACTGATCGTGAGGTGCATCTGTTATTTATGTAGCAATCTGTGAACTGAAGCACAGGTACTAAAGTGTGTGTCCTTTATACGATTACTCACAGGTTAACACACCAGGAGAACTGAAATTTGAATTGTGTTAAGGGACTGGTATTATTTCATGCATGGTAACTGAAACTGCTGCATCATCAGAACTGTGCAAGGTAAGGAATGTCTATACATGTGGGCACATAGTAATATAAACATACAGACACACATTTATGCAGAACTCATGTCATACACAGTAAATAGTTTGAGGATGAGTAGCTCTGCGCGAAGTCAGTGCCACCGTTGCTTCATGGAGAAATAAATATACAAGATGCAGTTCCTCTCCATTCCATTCAGTTGGTTCTGGACCCACAGTCACTGAGCGCCCACTGACTACAGTGCGTGACAAGCCAGCTGAGCCCTACCCTCGCGAAGAGCATCTTCAACCTTTCTCATTCCCTGCGATCTCAGACACGAGATCACAAGCTGGTTCTGAGCCTGGGAACAAAGGCCGAGCAGCTTGGAACAGCACCTACCATAGGATCAAACTTGCAGGCTTATATCTGTGTATGACGTATTCTATTTTACAGTACATGTTTTTGGAAGGAAAACAAAATGACCTCAGAACTGGGCCTAAGAGAGGGCCCTGAGCAAGAACTCTCTAAAAATGCATACTATTTACAGTACAGAATTTTTGTCACATATTTGCAGGGTCCAAAATTTTCAGGTTACAAAACGATAAGTTTCAGGTCAGTGAGCTATTACAATAGTGGCATTTTTTTTAAGTTAGACTTCATAGAACCCATGCCTCTGTATACACGTGGGCTCAGTACTCCAAGTGCTTAACCTTCCCCTTGGTATTAGTACTGCCTCTGACACAAGGGGAATGTTATCCAGGTGGTGCAGTGATGGGGGGGGAGAGGCGGAGCTGGAGGAGAAAGGAAACCACACACCCAGCTTTACTTCATAATGAATTATTGAGAGCTTGGAAAACACCGTTTAGGAAAAGAAAAACAGAAAAGGATAAAATTGGGGCTTCCCTGGTGGTGCAGTGGTTGAGAGTCCGCCTGCCGATGCAGGGGACGCGGGTTCGTGCCCCGGTCCGGGAGGATCCCACATGCCGCGGAGCGGCTGGGCCCATGAGCCATGGCCGCTGAGCCTATGCGTCCGGAGCCTGTGCTCCGCAACGGGAGAGGCCACAACAATGAGAGGCCCGCGTACCGCTCAAAAAAAAAAAAGAAAAAAAAAAGAGGATAAAATTGGGCTTAGAGTTAAATCACTATATAACCCACCAACCAGCCAACCCAGGAACACAACACATAGGCTCTTCGTGGTCGTCAAGCTTCCTGGTGGCCAGATCAACACCAGCAGCTCAGTACGTGGGCTAACCGTTTGCTGCTACACTAATTTAAAATAAAACCCCCATTCACTTCATCATGAATATTTCACGCACTTTCCAAGAAGCACCAAATTAAACAGAAAAAAAACAGTCTTCCACACTAGCTCCTCCCTTTCTCCTGGTTTTACTTTGACACTTGCTACAAAATAACTGACAAGGACAGAACCAAGCATCTGAAGAAGTTTAAAAAGGCATCTGTCCTGGGATAAAAATGCATATAAGAGGAACAGAATTTTGAATGTAGCTCTCTCTTTCATGATGTCATTCTGTTAGCTACTGACTTGGAGATACACAAAAAATCTGATTTGCACATGGAGGCCCACAGGACCTCAGTTCGATGAGCAACACAGTGGCTTGTTACTTAAATGACACTTAACACTTGGGTAAACCTAGAAACACTGATTTGAAACCTCAGCCCTCATTACCCAAAACAAAGCATCAGCTCTTTCCATGACCAGGCACTCCAGACACCAAATGCAAATTAAGCCAACAGAACAAAACCTGTATTCAGAAGGCGCAGATTGCAGAAGACTTGCTCTGAGTTCAGCCATTCACAGACCCTAAGGAGGACATGGCCTGGGAGAAACACAGCTGGGCCACACTCGACATGCCCAGAAACCACGCCCACCCCTTTTATAACCAGAAGTGTTTGGCTCCAGTTACCTAAGTCTTTCTCCTTAATCATTTTCCTTTCCTGGTTGGCTCTATCATGATGAAAACTGACATTTCATCTAAAAGAATAAGATGTGCGTTCCCTGCTGGTATTTTTTTAAAGCTACAGAAAAACGCCTTAGATCTAAAAGCAATTTTTTCTTTTTTCTAAAAAACACCCTAAAAAGAATGTCGTACACTAACATCCATTTCCATTAACTCCTATTATCAGTGAGGTGGGTAAGAGGAAGGTCTTTTCTCAGGTTTCATGAGAAAAGTAAAGCCAAAGTACTTTTGGATTGGGAGTCAGGGACTAACAGATGCAAACTGATATATATACAATGGGTAAACAACAACATCCGACTGTACAGCACAGGGAACTATGTTCAGTAACCTGTGATAAACCATAATGGAAAAGAATATGAAAGAGAAGGTTTATGCATGTATAACTGAGTCACTCTGCTGGACAGCAGTAATTAACACAACATTGTAATTCAACTATACTTCAATAAAAAATAAGTTAAATAAATAAAGGTGGTTCGGTGGTTCTGCGAGAAGAAAGAAAGAAAAAAGAAAGCAAAAGAAAAGTAAGCCAAAAAAAAAAAAAAAAAGTTTTTTTAGGCCTTTCCCACCATCAATATGGTTTACTCCCACCAGAAAATATGGTTTACGCAAGAGTCAGAATCTCCCCCAGTGGAGCAATTTGTAGTATTTTAGCCAAGCTTCAGGGGGCCTGCGCAGGGAGGTACTGAGGACTGGCGTACTGGGCAGTGTCCCCAGGGTGGGAGGGGTTCCCAAAGACTGTGTTTGTCCCACCGGTAAAAGCTGGGTTTAGGATAATGTGCTGGTGTGGAAGGAGCACACGATCTGCCCTTCCAGGTCTGTTCACTGAAGCACCAGTGTCACCTGGGGAGAGTCCCTTTTCCACCAATGACCCCTCACAAGCAGATGCAGATACTTCACACTCACTCACTGCTCTGGCCTCCAGGAGAACTGGCTTCAGGAAGCCACAGTCTAACATTATAATCCTCAACTTTCCAAGAGGCATTTCAGGAACAACCGGATGCTAAGGGGCCTTCATGACTCTACCGGGCAAGGATGTGCCCCTCTCCACCCAACCCCAGCCAGATGCTCCAGCGGCAGGCTGGTACAACACTTCAACATCTATTCCCACGAACCCACAGCTGCCAGCAGGACGTGGGGCCCTTCCTTCCTTCAACTGAGAAGGCATCACCCCAGCAAGGGCTCTCTTTGTTCTGGGTGCCAGGAGACTCAGAGCTTCCTGAAATCCATTTCCTATCCTTTCCTTCCTGTATGTTAATCATTCTCATTTTATGGGGGCTGCACTTTTATTATAAGCTGTCTCAGATTATTTTCTATAGCAGGCAGAGTATCAAGCAACAGAAGTGGAATATTACCTCTCTGACCCGAGGCTGGGTGTCCTTCAAGAGCTCTTCTCCGTTGTGTGTGGCGACTAATGTAACTGCTCAAACCATTCCTCAGTCTCAGAACTCTGAAGGACCACCTGACACCTCTTCGGGTCTACTTCAAACGCCCACGCCGGATCCTCCGACTCTTTCTATGTACCAAGAAACCAGTGAAGCAGGGCTCCCGATTGCGACGTGGATAGAGCCTCCTGGCGTTGTGCAATTCAGTGGCGCTGTTTAATGCGTAAATTTACATTTCCTTTAACGAGTAATTGTCCTGAAATGTCACTTGGTGACCTGGAATATCACAATTCCTTTGTAGCAGAGAATAACATTACAAGAAGCAAGTTGCTGGCTGGTACACAGCAGAGAGTCAACAGATGTCTCTTACGTACATGTGAATCCAAGCATTTGTTTGTCCATAAAATATAGCTGAACATGTATTACTACTTAATACTAAACGCATTCAAGAACATCTGCCGAATGCCTACCATGAGTAAGGCACGTGCTAGGAGCCACCAGGGAAATAAAGATGACAAAGACCACACGAGGGCTGGCCTCAAGGAAGCCTCCTTACGAGCTGCTGGGGTATAATGAAGTCAAAATACCGGAACCTGGACAAAAAGAGGTCCCAGATAGTCAAATACAGTCCCAAATTCAAATATCTGCAAATAAGTTTACCTGACTCCAAGGGTCCCGATTTGGAATTGGAAAAAAGATCAGGAAAACTATAACACTTGCTGGAAAGTAAAACTCATAATAAGAATAGTGATAGGGGGCTTCCCTGGTGGCGCAGTGGTTGAGAGACCGCCTGCCGATGCAGGGGACACAGGTTCGTGCCCCGGTCCGGGAAGATCCCACATGCCGCGGAGTGGCTGGGCCCGTGAGCCATGGCCGCTGAGCCTGCGCGTCCGGAGCCTGTGCTCCGCAACGGGAGAGGCCACAACAGTGAGAGGCCCGCGTATCGCAAAACAAACAAACAAACAAAAAATTAGTGATAGGGACCTGGCGCTTGCTGAGAACACGTACTTACACTGTGGCTTGGCATTTGCTAACAAAACCCTGTGAGATGGGTAGGGTGTCACGATCCCTCTTTTACACATGGGGAAACTGAGGCTCAGGAATGTATCTCGATAAGTCTTCAAGCCTAATAAGTACATAGTGATAGCTGTGAATCATCGTCTTCTGACTCTACTGCCCTCTGTGCCTCCACAGGGAAGGGCACTGACTGTTTGTTTCCCCCCAAAATTCAGGTTAAATCCCAATTCTCCATGTATTTGGAAGTGGGTGATTAGATCACGAGGGTGGAGCTCTCAGGAATGGGATTAGTGCCTTTATAAATGTGATCCCAGAGAGCTCCCTTGCTCCATGTGAGGACAAAGCAAGACAGTGATCCACAAAGCAGGAAGCTGGCCACCACCAGACCCTGAGTCTGCCAGGACCCTGATCTTGGACTTCCCAGCCTCCAGAACTGTGAGAAATTTCTGTGATAAGCCACCCAATTCTACGGTATTTTTGTTACGGCAGCCTAAACAGACTAAGACAGGGAATCTAGAATAAAGATTTGGGGGAAATGTGTGAGCTTGGCGATGATGATGACGGTGATGATACAGCAGCAACTAACGCCTATACAGCTCAATATCCCTATAAGATAGGTACCGTTACTATTCCTATTTTACAGCTGAGGAAACTGAGGCTCAGAGAGGACCCCCCCACCCGCACACACACACACAGTTGGCAAGTGGCATAGCCAGGACTGGAATCCTGATGGTGGGGGGCTGCAGGGGTCCCTGCTTCTAAACACTCAGGACGACGCCTCTGTATTTGCATTCGCAGCACTCCGTGACCAACGCCTGGAGGCTGAATGTGTTTAGAAAATGACGGGAAACAGGACCTGAAGAGGGGACCAGAGGTGGGGGTGAGGCTCCAGGAGGGCCTTACAGACCCTTCTAGATGCAGGAGTCTGAGCCTCACAGGCAACATGGGGCCTGAAAGGAGTTACCAGGGTGACATCTGCCGTTCCGGGAGTGCCCTGTGTGTGGTTGCCCCTTCCCAAACCTGCAGGAGGGGGCGACACTGCCTGACCCCCACGACTGTCCCCTGCTGCTGGCCCTCCCACGGGCCACCTTTGCAAAACCACTGCTCAGCCCGGGACAGAATTCTCTCTGCAGCTCAGTTCAGTCCTCCCCTGCTTGGCCCTGCCCTGACACCTGAACTCTCCCCTTCCTGGGGCCCTGCAGCCTGCCATTTGCCAGATTCCTCCCCATTATTCCATGACCATTTTCTGCATAAAACTAAGGGGGAGAAAAGCCTCTCTCTGCTACTGTCCTATCTTAATGTAATAGGGAAGAACAAATCTGACTCCACATTGGATCTAACGTTAACCTTTGGATTCTTCTGCTTTTGCTTAGAGTTAAGAACATTGCCTATATCCTGAAAGATACAAGGTACCACATTCTCAAGGCTCTGACCTTTAAAGATATAACACTTTTCCATTCATAGAGAGATAAAAAGTTGCAGAACAGAGAATAACAGTAGTCTTCTTGGAGGTTTACAGGAACATCCTGACGTGACCTAGGTGGACTGACGCAAGAACAAAGGATGCCGCCTCCAAGAAGTCTGCGCCAACCAACCACACCCCCTCCCCTTTTAGTATAAAAGAAGCCTGAATTCTATCTGGGGTAAGATGGTTCTTTGGGACACTAGTCCACCATCTTCTCAGTCTGCGGGCTTTCCGAATAAAGTCGCTATTACTTTTGCCCCAACAACTTGTCTCTCGGTTTACTGGCCTGTCGTGTGGCGAGCAGTATGAGCTTGGACTCAGTAACATTAACACCTGTCACCCTCCTCCAGCAGACACCACCCCAGGTCAGTATCTTGAGACCACTCCTCTCTTCCTGTTGCCATCTGCAGATCTGATGCCGGTGTGTGCTATTCAGAAATGAAGGTCCTGGGGCTCAACTAACTTTAAACTTTAGATAGAATGTCACACACGCCCTGACTCACTCCAACCAGATAAAGAACCGAGGATTCCTGCTACTGCACTGAGGATGCAACTCGGGGCTCGGACCTCATGTCTCTGACATCCTTTGCGCATGAAAAGCAGGGCACTTGGCCTGGCGCTGTATCCATTCAACTACACACCTGTCTATTTGGGGTTCTCCCTTTACTCCCTGCGGGAACAGAAGGCTTCTCCTACTTGGAATGGCCTCTGCCTCCACAGCCTACTACTTGCAGACTGCAGACGGTGGTCTGGCCGAGGACTCAGCAGCTCTGTGTTCTAAACAGCACTTCGCACAGAGCTGGCACTAACGTATCATGCCTGACAGTAAGTTACAATGGTCTCATTACCTTCACATCAGAATAAAAAGCCACAGAGCTGG
Organism: Pseudorca crassidens; assembly: GCF_039906515.1. Taxonomy (NCBI): domain Eukaryota; kingdom Metazoa; phylum Chordata; class Mammalia; order Artiodactyla; family Delphinidae; genus Pseudorca; species Pseudorca crassidens. Next base: position 16,891,462 of record NC_090307.1, read on the forward strand.
AGGGCTCCGTCCTAAGTCTTGGAAACAAAATAGCCATCGTTCATTCATTACCATTTTTTCTTTCTTTTCTTTCCCCCAGTAATTTAAGGAAGATTTCTAAATGGGTTGCCATCTGAGATGCCACAGTTCGATCTGTAATTTTACGAAGCACTGACCTTAGTGCTCTGAAGATTAGAGCCTTAAATGGCTGATGTGAAATCCATAGAGGAGAAAAACTCCCAAGCTTCTAAATGCCACCTGCTGTTCTTCCACATGCCAATTTCCCACACTGATAATAAGTTTGCAAGGCTGCAGAGAGTTTACGTTTGGACACACCACATTCCATGACTGACAGGCCTCAGGACAAACCGATCATCTTGTTCCACTAGTAAAGGAGAAACTCATGACAGCAAGTGGAAGCACAGAGCTGGTTTCTGAATGCACAGATGCTCCCTGTTTTAAACAAAACTAGTCACAATGTGAAATTTAGATTCACACAAAAGCCAGGGCAGTGAGTTTCAGGTAAGGCCAGCCACAGAATGACTTGTCACCAAATCACCCTGAAAAGGTGATTCAGCATTCAAAAATAATCCTCCCATAGCTACTGACTACAAAGTATCCCCGTAGAGGTGAAAACAACCTAAATAAAAAGACTTGCACGCTAACAGGTTTTACCAAGGAGTTCCCATTGGGAAGAGGCAAGCTCTTCCCAGTAAAAGCAGCCCCAAAAGGTAAACACTTGGCATTCCCAAAACCTAAGGCCTAAAACTCTAAGCCTACAAGGCAAAGCTTTCTGACAGAATTTAACGTGTATGGGCATACCTTGTTTTATGCTCAAATAAAAATACTAGAAAACGTCCCCGATGAGAAATAGAAGAAAATATGGAAATTATCACAGGGAACCCACAGAGACATTCAAACCCTAACTGAGGATTTCCAGCCCTACAGTCTCAATACCCATGGGTGAGGAGTCCATGTGATTCTGGGAGGCAGCGGCACTGGCAGTCCTCCTGCCAGATCCTCCCCGGAGGCTGCCCCTTCTGCCCTTCAGGCCAGACTGAGCTCAGGGGGACGGGGGAGGGGGGATCTGCAATCTAGTCCCGCTCACCTGTCCAGACCTCACCTCACCCCCACTGCCCCCCTCCCCCGAGGGGGACATCCAAGTATGCACCATCCTCTGCTGGGATCCTGGTACTTTCTGGCCTTCACACCCGTGTCTGTGCTACACTTGCTGCCTGGGATTAATTCCCCCATCGCCACCCTGCCCTCTATCTTTTCCCCTTTCAAATACAATCCTGCCTTAAGGAACAGAGCCTCCCTCTTTCCTGGACAGCGCAGGCCCCAGATTGCCTTGGGCTCTGTGAGAACAGACATGCAAGACAAAGGGTGAAGCAACAGGAGAGTGAGAGCAAATAAGTCAGTGAGTGTGGGAGTGAGCCAGTGTCAGAGCGGAAGAGTGAGTGGGTGGGCAGTGCTGGCAGAGGAGAGGGGCAGCTGTTAAATTTCCTCCCCTAAGGGCGCACTCCTTCAGGACTAGCCAGTATCCATGCCTTTTCTCCCTTTCTGAGCAAGCACCTAGCAGCCACGCCCCCAGTACCAATCTGCTGAGTAATCGTGGCCCTCTTCACCCAGGTCCACAGCCCTGGGAGCCAAGCACAGCTCACAGCTCAATAAACACCAGTGGACAACCAGCCCCTCGGGGACGAAGACCTCAGATCAGCAACATCACGCTAGGAGGAAGGAAAAGAACAAGGAACAAAATAAGGATAACCTCCTAGACTACAGCTTAACTTGCAACACAGCTAGAAAAATGTTAAAGTCTGTGTATATATGCAATCAATAGATAATCTAAAATCTTAAGGACACACCTAGATCCTTCTAACCTATCAACCCAGCAGTCAGGAAAGCCCCAATGACGCCTAAATTTAAAAACATCACCAAGCCTTTGTTTCCAAACTCCAGGCCGTGAACAGGCAAATTCGCTCTTTGCAATTTTCTTTCAGATGTTCTTTCTAGGTGTTCGTGGAAGAGGTGGAGGCAACAGAGCTGTCCTACAAGCCTACACGTTTCTCACGTGTCACTAAGCCAGCTTCAAAGGTGCAGGGTCTGCCTTCACCCCTGCACCCCCAGCTGCCTGGTTTCCAGGGCCCTCCCAGGTCCCGCCATGTATCCAGTCTGGCCCTCTGCCATGTGATCCACTTGCAAAGATGAAAGTCAGCTCTGCAGGGGTGGAGCGCGCGGAGAAGGGGACAGCAAGACGGGCCCTGGAGTGTGATCGGTCGAGACGCAAGGGACGAACAGATGTGCTCCAGGCAGAGGACACGGCCAGAGCACATCAGGGGCGTAAGAGCACCAGGTAATACAGAAGCAGCAGCAGGCTGGTAGGGCCAGGGCAGCCAGGTGAGGCTGCCCTGCAGGTGAGAAGGGCTTTGCAGGCTGCGCCAGGAAACCGGGCCTTTACTCTACAAGAAGTGGACAGGGAGGCCGGCCGCACAGCAGCGCAGAGGAATGAGGAGAGAAGGCGGTCAGTCTTCAAGAAACCTTGCTACAGTCCTGCCTCAACTGTTCTGGAAGCGCCCTGGGTGGGGACTGCAAATCCCCCGCTAACATCATACGAGGTTGAGGTTGGCAGCGCGTTTTAAAGAACGGCGCCCGTTTAAAATGCACTGTATGATTCCTCCAGTCTGAACCTACTTCGGACCTGCTGTCACTCTTCTACAAAACGCGGACCATTCCCTTGGCGCGTCAGTGTTTGCTATGTTTGGAGAGTGGATGTGAGAATTCTCCCCCAGAAAAAGTTGTACAACCTTTGACCTCTGTGTTATACCATCGGACGACAGGAAAGCACGGGTCAAAGGAAGGCGGGGCCGCCAGCTGTGTCACACATCTTTATGTGGCAGTTTCCTCAAGATACTCACCACAGAAAATGAACATATGCAGGCTGTAGCAATTTGACTGTACCCAGCTTCATTCTGGGTGGGGTGGTTTTTTTTTTTTTTCCACCCAGCCTAGAGATAACTATTTTGTTATTCCTGCTTTTCAAGAAAAACCTGCTAAGCTGCAATACCAGTTAGTCTAAGGGACAAGGACCATTATGAAATGCTATTACTAACCAACTATGAGAGATTGGAAGTGCTTACCACCATGCCTTATGCATTTCTTACCAAACAGCTTGCTATTACTCAAGATCGCTGCGGAACGAATACTTCTTGAAAAACTCCTACGTGAAAGCACCAGGCTAGAGTGTGAAATTTAAAAATCACCCTCTTCGGCAAAATCCACATTCCCAAGAGCTCGCAGCCTATGAAGGAACCTACATACGACCGTCTCTGTTTCACTGAGATGGCCTCTTGCCTAAGCAACACTCATGATATGAATCCCTGACTGTGTATCTTAAAAGAGAATCAGTCCACACGTTACTGAGACTCCACTCAAAACAGGGAATGCATGGATCTTTTTCCCTTTAGTACCAGGGAGAGGACTTTTTAAAATCTGCGAACTCTTAAATTCCACATAAATTGAAATGTTGACGCTTTGCCCTGCACCTACGTAAAATGCTATTGCTTTTAGGCTGCTAAACAAACCACAAGCTCTTCTGGATCCCGAATTTTCCCTTCTACTTGTCTACTCCTCTCCATGACGTCTGGGGCAGCGCTGTCTACAGCACCTCCTTCCTGGTCCCCGTGTCGGTCCCATCAGAATCCTCCTGCCTGCTGCCGTCTACCTGCCCTGCTCAGCACTGTGATCTCTGCTACGCCCCTCATGTGCCCTGGGCCTTGGCACGTGGTGCCCCACCAGACCCACTTCTACCTCCAGATTCCAAATAAGAGATGCTCGGCATCTTTCCTGCATCCTGCACACGATTCCCTCCACCCCAACCTCTCAACTCCCAGCAGATCCGAATCATCTGTGACCCGCGTTCCCATCATCCATCTCCCGTGTAATACCTTTAGCTGGCGTGTCCACACGTTTTCCTCCCGTGTTGCCGACATCCTCCAGCTGGTCTCCGGACTAAGGTGTCTCAAACCGGAAAGGAAGATGCTGTGCTGGCGGCAAGGCATGGAGCCGCCCTGACTTCGGCCCCCCGTCATCTCACCTTTTACCCACATCTTTTTTTTTAAATAAATTTATTTTTATTTATCTATCTATCTACCTATTTATTCATTTATGGCTGTGTTGGGTTTTCGTTGCTGCACACGGGCTTTCTCTAGTTGTGGTGAGCGGGGCTACTCTTCGTTGTGGTGCGCAGGCTTCAGTCGTTGTGGCACATGGGCTCAGTAGTTGTGGTTCGTGGGCTCTAGAGCACAGGCTTCAGTAGTTGTGGCACGCGGGCTTCAGTAATTGTGGTTCATGGGCTCTAGAGCGCAGGCTCAGTAGTTGTGGCACACGGGCTGTTGCTCGGTGGCATGCGGGATCTTCCCAGACCAGGGATCGAACCCGTGTCCCCTGCACTGGCAGGCAGATTCCTAACCACTGCGCCACCAGGGAAGTCCCTCACCTGTCTTTTGAACCAAGTTCTGAGGAAAGGTGACTGCCATGCCGTGAAGATGTTCAAGCAGTCCCATGACGAAGGTCCACATGGCAAGAAACTGGCTTCCTGCCAACAAGCACTAACTCGCCAGGCACGTATGTGACACAACCGGGCAGCAGGTCCTCCGGCCCCATTCAAACCTTCAGAGGACTCCAGCCCAGGCCAATATACTGAAGACAACCTCAGGAGAGACCCTGAGCCATCATCACCCACCTGAGCTGCTCTAGGATCCCTGGACCTGCAAGAACTGAAAAATAATGTTCTCTGTTTTAAGCCACTGAGTTTTGGATTCACTTATACTCCAGCAACTGGTGTGCTGCCGTAATAAAAACCCCAAATGTGTGAGTCGCTTTGAAAGCTGGCAGTGGGGAGAAGCTGGAAGGACGCAAAGGACCCGGCTGAAGCTTTCTGATGAAGCTCAGTAGAACTCTCATGGTCTTTCAGGAGGCTGTAAGGGATCGCGTTCAGGGAGGGAAATGTCATTACAAGCTGGAATGCAAAGAATCCTTATTACTTAGCGACAGAAAGTTCAGCAGCATTGCTGCCTGCCTGACTTAAGGAAATGTCCAGGCAGAGTGTTGAAGGTGCCACCTATAAAGACTGCGTTAAGAACTCAGAAAAACTCCAAGGCATTGCCTCAGAACCATTCAGACCAACAAACAGGCTTCTAAGAAGTAAGGGTGTGGTCCCTCGGTAGACTCAGCACAAGCCCAATGAAGGAAACTACTTATCTTGAGGAGATCTGGGGATGCGACTTTTGTCTAATGAAGTGAACCCCCAATAAGATTCATAGGACATTCACAACATTTTTGAAAGAATGATATTCGCAGCAACATCAACAGCTTGGACTGAAAGGCACAGAGACAGTACAGAATAAAATTCTTTTGGCAAGAAGCTGACTGAGAAATTTATTCAGCTAGAAACAAAGGCTAACTTTCATAGAAAAGGAAGGATGACGACATAATAATTGTTTTAAATTTTTAATTTTAAATAAGTGATTAAATTTTGAGGTTACTTAGCATTAGGTAACTAATATAATTAATAATATACTTTTTCCCCAAAACATGGAGTAAAGGTTATTCCTCTAATTCTTTTGGATTTAAAAATGCTTTTTGATTAGAAAAAAGTAGGGAAAAGTCAAGTTAGCCAAAGTCTGGTTATACTTAAAATATATCAAGCATGTGACAATCTGTCCTATATGATATGGCAGAACAAGGGGTAAAAAAAAGACTGAAAAACCAAGGACAAGGGTTTTTCCCTAACATTCTTAGAAAGTGAAATTGCTTTCCTAAATGAGTACAACCGGTCCTGTGCGCAGGTTCCACATTCACAGGTTCAACTAACCGTGGATTAAAAATATTCCCAAAAAATTCCAGAAAGTTTTACTGTTTACATTGTATTTACAACTGTTTACACGGCATTTACATTGTACTGGTTATTATAAGCAATCTGGAGATGACTCAGAGTATATGGGAGGATGTGCGTAGTTTATATGCAAATACTATGCCATTTTATATAAGAGACCTGAGCACTCACAAACTTTGGTATCTGCTGGGGTCCTGGAATCAATCCCCTGAGGATACCAAGGGACAACTGTAATACCTTCACATAACTCAAAAAAACACCTCAGATGATACACTGTAAAAACATCCCCTCACCCTGACTCCCTCCTGCCAGCCCCGCCCCCCATTCTCCACTGCCTTCCCACAACACACACAAAGCACCAGAGGCACCTCTATTGCTAGGTTTCTTGGGAATCCTTCCAAAGTTCTTTTTCGCAGCTACAAGCAAAAATATTAAAATCTCATCTTATTTTCTCCCTCCCGACACAGCAGTTAGTTTATTTCACAGACTGTTCTGCATCTCAGGGAGCTTTAAATTAGCTAGAGAGTTGTCCATTCAAGGGTTTCTGCCAAGGGTCTTGTCCTCACAAGGGTCTGGATGGTGAATTTGTTACAGTGCTCAGTAAAGTCAGAGTCAAATGTTTTAAAGGATTAAAAGCCAAAATAAAATACATAGGAAATTCAACAGCCCAAACCTCAATATCTACAAGCAAAATTTACCCAAACCAAGGAGTACACCCTCATGTTCGGATAGTTATCAACAAGGTAAAACCCCAAATCATAATTAGTCAGTAGGAATCTCAACCATCCCTTGCCAAGGAGCCAGTTGTAAAACCTGCTGAATGACACAACATGAACTAATGCAAAAGATCATCAAATACACTTGTCTCCATCCAACCACTAGAGTCCGGTTCCTGAAAACTCCTGTAGGAGAATCTGTGGCTAATCAGCGTAGAATAAAAGATTCCTTTTTCAATAGGGGAAAAAGATTGGTTGCAAAGATTCAGCTTGGAAGAAAGCTATGTGAGCTGTTATACACTTTTACTCTGACTAAAACAACATACTATAGTATCGATAACATATTACAAAACTTAACCAACGGCAGGACCTGTATTTTCATTTACCTAATTTCCCTATTTCACATTACCGCTCTTATAAGGATCAAGGTTCAAAACTCTGAAGTCATCTCAGACTTTTCAGTTCTGAACTTTGCCTGTGCAAGGCCTCCAATCCCTGTACTTTCCCCGTGTTTGCCTCATCATCCTGCACACTCATCTCCCTCCTTCCAGCCTCCTCCCTCTGCAGCACACCTTCAAAGCAGCCCAGATTAACTTTCTGGAAGATGCTTTCACTCCATCACCCTCAGCTGACCCCAAGGACCCCCTCACTGCCTGGAGGACCAAGTCCATCCACGCTGCTGACTGCCACACACAGCCCTCCATAACTGGCCGAGCCCCCATTTCCATGCACACCTCCCACTACTGTCAATCCTTTGGCTCCAGGAAGATTTGCCAGCTCAAATGGCCCATGCCTGCATCTCCATTCACCTGGGTTCCTCATCTCAAACTGGTAACCACTGTTATGGGTTGAACTGTACAATTCAGTGGATTTTTTTTTTTTTTTTTTTCCGGTACGCGGGCCTCTCACCGTTGTGGCCTCTCCCGTTGCGGAGCACAGGCTCCGGACGCGCAGGCTCAGCGGCCATGGCTCACGGGCCCAGCCGCTCTGCGGCATGTGGGATCTTCCCGGACCAGTGCACGAACCTGCGTCCGCTGCATCGGCAGGCGGACTCTCAACCACTACGCCACCAGGGAAGCCCAATTCAGTGGATTTTAATAGAGTCACAGAATTATGCAACCAAGATAACCATCAAATTTTGTCACCACCTGAAAAAAAAGAAAAAGAAAAACCATACCCATTTCCCTCTCCCCCAGCCCTAAGCAACCATTAATCCACCTCCTGTCTCCATGGATGCATCTATTCCAGGCACCTCATATAGAGAATAATATAATAGGTGGCCTTTTATGACTGGCTTCTTTCCCTTAGCATGTTTTTAAGGTCCATCTATGCTATGACAAGTAACAGTACTTCATTCCTTTTTATTGCTGAATAACATTCTATTGGATGGATATACCACATTTTTGTTTACCCATTCATCAGTGGGTGGACATTTGAGTTGTTTCCATTCTTTAAGCCCACCTAATTTTAAAGTCTTAACTTTCTTCCCAGAGTGTGAGCATTAGATGTGGATTCCCTTCGCTCCCCAAACCCCCTGGGACACCATGTAAACTGCTTCAATCAAACTGTTACACAACCAGCATTAGCTATTATCTTAATTATTATGAACCACTGCAGCACTTCCTGTACATACCACTAACCAGACCCTTTATGAGCGCTGCCTTTTTATGTTCATTCATTCAGTCAATAAACATTCATTGAGCATCTACTATATTAAGGCACCATGGTAAATCTACATCCTCAACTGGCAAAACAGATACCCTCTCTTCCCTTATAAATCTCAATCTATTGCATGCTACTACTTAACTTCTGACTTAGAATTTAAGTTCCTCCTAAAAATGTATATGCTCTTTGACTCATTAAGAGAAAACAGTTGTAAATTTAAAAGGAAAGATCATGATGAATAAAATTGCTTCCCACAGCCTATTCGTAACATGGGACACATGAGGGAAAAACAGTCCAAGAATATGCAACAGACAAGTAATAAGAGAACATCCATATAATGGAATACTTTAAAATCATTTATAATAATGTGTACTGGGACTTCTCTGGTGGTCCAGTGGTTAAGAATCTGCCTTCCAATGCAGGGGACCCGGGTTCAATCCCTGGTCAGAGAACTAAGATCCCACATGCTACAGGGCAGCTAAGCCTTCATGCTCTAGAGCCCGCACACCACAACTAGAGAGCTCGCATGCTGCAACCGTGGAGCCCGCGTGTTCTGCATGCCACAACTAGAGAGAAGCTCGCACACCACAACGAAAGACCCCACATGCCACAACTAAGACATGACACAGCCAAATAAATTTTTTAAAAATGTTTACTAAACCTTATTTTTTAAAAAAGGAAATGTTTATTGTATAAATTAAAAAGGCAGTGTACACTGTATAAAAGAATATTAGAAAACTACTAGAAGCATTAAAAAAATAACATCAGTTGGCTCTGGTTGGGTTACTTAAGACTTTTTTTTTCTTTCTCCTTCACACTTGCAGCTATGAACACATACCCCTTAAAACATCAGCATGTTTAAGAATTGGAGTTTCTACTTAAATCTGAAAGCTTAGGAGCAAAGGAGTCAAGGGGAGGAGCACTGATGGGAGGGGGGCACTGGACACAGGGGATCACTGTGGCTCACCAGAGCTGGGTATTTTTGCTTCATGCACTTTTCCACATATTATATTTCACAATAAAAAAAGATCCAAAAATGTTTAAGGTATGCTCCTTAAGGGCAGGAATCATCTCAAATTAAATCATTACATTTCCCACATCCTTTGCGTAAACTACTCCTAAATAATTACTGCATATACCTAATAGACACTTATTATAAACGCTTAATAAATGCGTTATACACCAATTCTTAACCTTGAAAAATTACAACACTCTTCTGTGACATGTAACTATGACTGCTTCTGTCATGACGTTAAGTGCTTTTAGACATGGGCAAAAAATCCAGGTTCCAAACTCCCCCTCCATGGAAACACCACCTGATATCTTACAAAGTGTAAAATTATAAAGATTTAAAGATCAATTTGCAGTCCCAACTCTTGGAAAAGTCGTATGTCCCCAAATGATGTCACCAAGTAACAGAGCAAAAATGACCAAAAAGTAAGAAAAGCCAAATATACACAAACAAGAAAGAATAATGGAATGTATGATACCAAGATAAGGAAGGAAATCAATAAATTACAAATACAGTACACGTCCCGAGCTAAAGCTAAAACTGGTTTTCAAAACCCGGATAAACAAATAGCTGAGACTTCATGTTGCATTTTTAGTCCTGGGTTGCAATCATTTTCTGTACCATTCCTTTCTCAAGTGAAAGAGATGCATTATTTCACTCAAAAATATAAACAGCCTGTCAAATACAAGCAGAGATTATTATTAGATCATTGGGGAAATGGGCAATTTGAACTCTATGCAAAACACATATGCTAGAGAGAAATTGCCTGGGAAAAGCAGGAAGTGCAGCAGAGCTGGCCAACACTTAATTATTTCTCTAATAATTAAGGTAGGTACTTCTGAACCTGTACCACACAGGTTCAGAGGTGAGGGAGGAAAATTAACAAAGCTTGTAGTTCACATCAGGGCAGAGGAAGATACAATGGCTTAATATACGTATTTTATTTTGTTTGCACTCAGGTCATTCCACATGTGTTCAGATGTCCTTTTGTACAAAATAACAGTAAATCTCCTGCTTTAAAACACGGACTGAGCTCCAGAATTTCATCTGGAAGCCAGTTATTTGAAACTTGGAATCCATCTCCCCAAACATAAATGAGTTTCCGAAGCTAGTCCACAACTGTGGATTTAACTTGCATTGTAGCTAAAACACCACAAGCTTTTAATTCATGGCCAACAGCAAAGGACAATGCCATGGTGATATTGATTATCATACAGGAGCTGAAAGGCCCAGACAACTCTTTATCCCTGGGGTTCTCACGCTTAGGAGTCTGGTTGCTGACATTTCTCCGACAAGGGCTGCCCTCAACCCACCCCTACCTCTCCCCATCCCCGAAGCAGCTTTTTTTCTTTTTTTCCCTTAAAAGCTTGAGAGACTGACTGCTCTAGGGGACTGTTGCTCTCTCTTCCTGGCAGAGGTCGGGTGGGGACTGAGAAAAGAGCAGCTGACCCTGGTCTCCACCAACAGGGCTGGCCAGCCACCAGCAGAACTTTCTGTCTCATCTCACACAGGCCAGGTAGCCTGAGGCACCTCCCCAGCGCCCATGCTCCCTCTGTCATCTAGTAAATGACTGTTTTCTTCTTTTCTTTTTCTTTCTTTCTTGTTTGCTTATACTTGATGGTTAAAAGAAAACAAACAGAAACCCTCTCTACAGATGGTCCCCCAACTTACAATGGTTCAACTCAATACAATTTTTCAACTTTACAATCGTGCCAAAGGGATAAGCCTTCAGTAGGAACCGTACCTCGGATTTTGAATTTTGATCTTTCCCCGGCCCAGCGATGTGCGGTACGATCCTCTCGTGATGCTCCCAGCCAGCCCCACCATCACGAGGGTAAACAGCCGGTACAATTCCAACCGTTCTATATCCAGACGACCATTCTGCTCTTCACTTTCAATACCGTATTCAACAAGTTACGTGAGACAGTCAACACTTCATCATAAAATAGGCTTTGTGTTAGACGATCCTGTCCAACTGTAAGCTACCGGACGCGTCCTGAGCACGTTTAAGGTGGGCGAGGCCAAGCTATGATGTTCATTTCAGTAGGTGTATTAAATGCATTTTCGACTTAAGGATATTTTCGACTTACAACGGGTTTACTGGGACATAACACCAACACAGGTGAAGGAAGTTCTGCATTTATAGCATCCAAGTGTGGCTGCTTCCACAAACACGTGGGGATACTTTCCAAATAAGCAGCAGGTACAGGAATGAGGAACATCCCCCTGGTCCCCCTTGCCTGGCTCTGCTCTCTAGAGCAACAGATGCTTTCCCCGTAACAGTTATTTCTTCCATAAATCATCCATGAGGTGGCTTGCACTAACGAACAGCTTCTCACCTTTCTAGACCAAAAAGGGAATAGGGCCAGCTAACAGAAATAATCCCACTTTACTCTCCATATCGAACCCACCCGCTTCAGTGTATCCAAAGCGTGAGAACCAAAAACCTCAAGGATTAGGAAGTCAAACCTGAAGTTTTTTTCCAGAACTCTGAAACCTGAGTCAACTACTGCTCCTTTGAGACAGCTGTGCCCTGCTGGAGCCGGGTGTCCAGGTGAACTCCCCATCCAAATGAATCCTTCTCCGCAAGCACCAGATCCCAGCCCCCCAGCTTTCCCAGGGACCACCTCATTGCCCCTGCGCCCTCTCTCCTGACCCATCCTCTCAGTATTTAAACACTTGCAACCCCAGCAGTTTAAAACAGAAAAATAACTTCCATAACGCCACCCAGAGCAAAACGACTCCTCAATTCTACAACACACACCCTCATGCCTGAAGCTCGCAAGTGCCCCCCCTACTCCACAGCCCCCCGGGACTCCCTTGCAGCCTTCTCAAGCCCTCAGGCAGGGGAGCTGGCCAGCTGGTTAGATCCCAGAGGCAGACTGCCTGCATGCCATCAAGGTCTGCCACTTCCCAGCTGTGAATAGGAGCATATCACAAACTTCTCTGAGCCTCAGTTTCCTAATCTACATAATGGGGATAATAGTAGTACCTATCTTTATAGGGTGTTTCAAAAACTAAAAATGAGGTCAGGTCCTGAGGACAGGACCTGGAACACAGTGATCACTGTGTTTGTTAAATAAATGAGAAAGGGTATGCACCCTCCAGTCTGTTACCACGCTTACCACTTGTTACTGTCATCCCATTCCCATAAGCCTTCCTTCTAGAATTCAACAGCAGAGAATGCTAAAGATGACTGGATCTTTAAGATCATCCAAGTACCTCCACTTCAGACATGAAGAAATGAAGCAAGTTAAGATGGGAGACACTCAGTAATTTGCCCAAAGATACGCTGTAATTAAACCCCAAAGCCGAGCCAGCATTCCCATGGAGAAGACTTCACCAGCGTTCCTTGCAGCACAACCGGCAGGTTGTTTGTCCTGAGTTAGGCATGCACACCTTACACACAACTTGAAGGTATAGGAGTCTTAGCACATTGCCACACTCAGCCCCAACTGCTTCTTCCACCCAGAAGTAACAAGTCCTAGCATTTGGGGCTGCACAGGAAACTTTATCAACACTCTCCCATTCGTGGTCTCATCTAATCCACCACTGTCATATAAGGTGTTATTTTTCCTCAACAGTAGACATGAAGTGGTAAAGTGAACAGACCCATCCAGAGACTAAGTCCAGTTTCACCCGATTCAGCTGCCTTTTTATTCCCACCATGTTGCCCCAGGCCCCTGAAACAAACCCAACAAGGAATGAATGGGCTGACCCAAACTCCCTTTTTTTTTTTTTTTTTTGCGGTACGCGGGCCTCTCACTGTTGTGGCCTCTCCCTTTGCAGAGCACAGGCTCCGGACACGCAGGCTCAGCGGCCACGGCTCACGGGCCCAGCCGCTCCGCGGCATGTGGGATCTTCCCAGACCGGGGCACAAACCCGTGTCCCCTGCATCGGCAGGCGGACTCTCAACCACTGCGCCACCAGAGAAGCCCGCCAAACTCCCTTTTAACCTTCGTATTCCTCCTCTTTGGCAGGGCCAGCGCAAGCCCTGTCTCCCAACTGATCCCGCCATTCTCACCTCAAGAAAAGCTCTCTCGCCTCCTTTTTTAAGCCCTCTTTCTGTTTTTACATTTTGTTTTCCCAAAGACCAGTAAAATGTAGATAAGTAGCCAGAGCAATACTAGAAACGCATCTTTATCGAGGGCCAGGAAAGCCATTCTCTATGGAGTCAAATGAGACGTTGTGAAGAAGACCCCTACCAACCTCTCCCTGGAGCAGAGGACCCCAAGCCCGGGGGCTTTTCAAAGCAGAGGGTCCTGGGCTCTCCCCCATCCTTCTGCATCAGAAACTCTATGATGGCGCTTGGGAATTTAATCTTGAAAAAAATTCCCGGAAGTGATCCGCAAGCAAATATGAAACTGTACCTAACGATATTCACATTCAACGTGTAGGACTGAAGCGTACTGATGTCTGCTGTGTACTCTGAAACCTATGTAAAAATAAGATGGAGAGAGGGGATAAAGATGATAAAGTAAGTACAGCAAAATATTAATTGTAGATTCTAGGTGGTGGGTAAATGGATGTTCACTGAACATTCTTTCAACTTTTCCATAGGCTTGAAATTTTTCATAATAAAATGTTGGTGGGGGGGTGGGTGGGGACTGGAGCACTTCTTATGATCAGGATTTGAAAACCACTGAAATAAGAGTGAGTCCACGGCATCACACGGGGAGATCAGCTCGGTGCTTTGTGACCACCTAGAGGGGTGGGATAGGGAGGGTGGCAGGGAGACGCAAGAGGGAAGAGATATGGGGATATATGTATATGTATAGCTGATTCACTTTGTTACACAGCAGCAACTAACACACCATTGCAAAGCAATTATACTCCAATAAAGATGTAAAGAGGTGGATAGACCTAGAGTCTGTCATACAGAGTGAAGTAAGTCAGAAAGAGAAAGACAAATACCGTATGCTAACACATATAACACATATATATATATATATATATAACACATATATATGGAATTTAAGAAAAAAAAATGTCATGAAGAACCTAGGGGTAAGACAGGAATAAAGACACAGACCTACTCGAGAATGGACTTGAGGATATGGGGAGGGGGAAGGGTAAGCTGTGATAAAGTGAGAGAGTGGCATGGACATATATACACTACCAAACATAAAATAGATAGCTAGTGGGAAGCAGCTGCATAGCATAGGGAGATCAGCTCAGTGCTTTCTGACTACCTAGAGGGGTGGGATAGGGAGGGTGGGAGGGAGGGAGACACAAGAGGGAAGAGATATGGGGACATATGTGTATGTATAACTGATTCACTTTGATATAAAGCAGAAACTAACACACCATTATAAAGCAACTATACTCCAATAAAGATGTAAAAAAAAATAAATTAAATAAATAAAAAGGTCACAAAAAAATTAAATTAAGGAAAAAAAGGATGTAAAGAAAGAATGAGTCCAACTCCTCTCTTGGTGGAAGGACACAGGCTGTATCTTGCCGTCTCACTTTACCCACTATGGAGTTCGCCAAAGGTAAGCGAAGAAGCTCAAGAAAATGGAGCCAAACCTCAAACGGGATTAAGAAAAAGTCCACCAGCGCTTTCCCCGCTCTGTGGCCCTGCTATCTCTTGTTTTATATCTTATTATTCCATTAAAATAAAACAAACCTGACTACCTTGCCTAATTTTATTTTACTTGTTCTGATTAATGGTCCCAAGCCTGAGGCAGAGCTCTTCACAGGCTGCTGAAGTCTTTCATCCCTTACTGTGCCCAGTGTCAGAAAGGAAGGTGTCCTATTATGCGTTAGGAATAAAAGTTAGGGGTTTGCTCTTCCTGTGACACCAGCCACCAGCTCTTCCCCCTTCACTGCAGTTTACACAACTCCAATTACTAGCACCAGGCCAGTCTGGCTTGGGCCTGAAGTACAACACCTTCCGTCTCACGTATTTGTGGGCTTCTCGATTTATAAAAACTCCTGACCACAAAGAGCAGACAGGTAACTTTCCCACTGAGCCACAGTTCAAGCAATCAAGGGAAAGGCTCCTTGGCAATCTAGTTTCCTGTGTTTACCAAACGGCATAATCATTTCTCTTGATGTCAGCAACGGCTGTTTTCCATAGCACTTTGCGCCAACCTAATGATCCCTTTGTGCAGCCAGACCAGAGGAAAATCTGTAACGAAACACAATTTCCAATGACCTCAGACCA
Organism: Pseudorca crassidens; assembly: GCF_039906515.1. Taxonomy (NCBI): domain Eukaryota; kingdom Metazoa; phylum Chordata; class Mammalia; order Artiodactyla; family Delphinidae; genus Pseudorca; species Pseudorca crassidens. Next base: position 16,906,899 of record NC_090307.1, read on the forward strand.
AAAAAAAGTTCTTAAAACTGCCTCCTGGAGTCTCCTATTTTTTTACTTCCTTTTTGCTCTCTTGGACAGGAAATCCCTGCCACTATGATGTTCTCTGGTCCAGACACTTTTCATAAATTGTATCTGTGCAAACATACTCCCTCCTCCTAAGAATGGGTGAAATGAATCCATAATAGAAAGTATTTGAAATATATGCAGGTTTTACTATTATTATTGTTATTATTCTTTTGTCCAAACAACTGCTTGTCCATCCGACTCTTCAGCTATGGAGATATCTTCCCCCCAATGCCCCGCCCCCACCTCTTGCATCATTTCCAGCATCCTCTTACTCTGAGCCAATCATCCAATACATACTGAGACTTGTACAGCCAACACTGGCTGACCTCTCAGCGTCCTCTCTCCTATGTGTGTCATTTGGGCTTTGTCTCCTTGCCTTAATGTGCAGCACCATTTCTTCCCTCGAGGTACCCAGCAGAGGACAAGAGTTTGGTTTTATTCTTGATCGCTTTGTAATCACTTGCTCAACTTTGGGGTTGCACACCATCTATCAGGCAGATGCTTTTTGATCGCCTCAAACTGGCCAAGCTCATCTCTATGGCATTTCTCCCCCTTGTGTTACTTAAGTTTTTCTTAGCCTGACCTTGGGAGGATAAGAGCAAAATGCCAAGGTACAAGGTGCGAGAATGGGCAGAAACACTGACACATCCCACATCGATGAAAGCTTAAGCTCAGGCGTTAATTAGGCAGAAGCATACTACTGGCCCGATGGCCCTCATCACCCTCTCAGAATGGAGGAACACTGCCACGCTGCTCCCTCAGTCCAGTGACACGGAAGCAGACGCTGCCAGGGGCAGTAGAGCGGATGGGGAAAATGAGATGCAGAGTTAGGAATCCAACTCAAGTGGGCTGGTGGGAAGTGGGCTGGTGGGAGGGAGTGAGGGGCCACGGCTTTGTGGGTGGCCCCGTGTGAGTGGGGCTCTGCTGGACTTTCTGCAGGAGTTCCCAGGCTGCTCCCTGCTAAGGAAGACGATGTGTCACCCATCCAACCTGCCATTGGAATTTCTCCCCGGGCAGAGGAGCCTGGTCTCCTCAGGGCCTGCCGAAGAAGTAATTTAAAAAAAAAAGAAAAAAAAAGAATCCAACTCAAGGCACAAAACGCCCGAAGTCTGCACAAGCCAGATACTGAAGCCTGTGGCACAGTTTTCTTACACCCTAGATGCATCTGGATGTGGCCTTATCTATACACATTATTTTTAAATAACTTTATTGAGGTTTAATTCATAGATCATAAAGTCTGCCCTTTTCAAGTATACACAATTCATTCGTTTTTAATATATTTACCAAGCTGTGCATCTATCACCATTAGATAATGCCGGAAATTTTTCCTCACCCCAGAAGAAACTCTGTACCCATTACAGTCACACCCTATTCCTTCCTCCCACCAGCCTCCAGAAAACACTAAGCTACCTTCTGTCTCTATGGATTTGCCTGTTTTGAACATTTTAACTAAAAAGGTGGCCTTTTGTGTCTGGCTTCTTTCACCCATCATAACGCTGTCAATGTTTTCTTTTCAGTTACTGTACTTTTCAACTCCAGAATTCCTTTTTTTTTTTTCTTTTTAATAATCTTTATCTCTTTACACGTTTTCCATTTGGTGATGTATCATTCCGTATTTTCCTTTAACTCTTTAGATGTGGTTTCCTATAGATTCTTTGAACATGTCTATCAAAGCTGATGTAAAGTTTTCTGTAGTACATTCAACACCCGGGCTTCCTCAGGGACGGTTTCTATCGATTGACTTTTTCCTGTGGATGGGCCATATTTTCCTGTGTCTTTGGCTGTCGTATAATTTCCTGTTGAAAACTAGACGTTTAAAATAATATAATGTGTCAATGTGTGGAAATCAGATTCCAAAATTATTGTTATGGACCCCAGGGTTGTTTGTTGTCATTGTTTAGTGATTTTCTTGGACTAAGTCTATGACGTCTGTATTTTTTGTCACATGTGGCCACTGAAGTCCCTGATTCGTTCGCTTAGTGGTTCAGGAGTAGGTGAACAGAGATTTCCTTAAATGTCTTGAACTAATAAATCTTCCAGCCCTTACCAGGGGCTTCTGTGTATGTGTTGGCTCATGGTTTCAATGCTTTGCCAGCCAGTTTATAACTCTACCTTAGTCTCACTTTCTGCTTGCGTAGAACCTCAAGGTCAACAAGAGAATTCAGGGCCTTCTTCAGTCTTCCCTGGGCATCTGCAGAGTCTTGCAGATTCCCAGAAAAATGGTGGAGCTGTACAAGGCTCCTGAGGGGCATTTCATTCCCAGATTTTTCTTTCAGTCTTTTTTTGATCAGCTACTGTGGGCCCCAAACAGCAAAACCATCTCAGGCAGCTGTGATTAAACAATTGCAACTGACCATTCTCAACAAATGCTCAGTGAGTAGGGCCCTTACACAAAGTGTGCTCTGAGTCAGATCAAATAAAGACAAGCCCTAAGAATGGGGCTCTTACGCAAGCTGCCAGACGGGTTGACACTTCTTTGGAAGTGGGCCTCCGGGGGAGCTCCGATTCTGTTCTTCCACATCCAGTGGCTGCTAGATTGCTGGTTTTCACAGCTACCATAGCTGCAAAGCCGTTGGCTTCCAAGGCCACAGTGGAGCTGGGGCAGGGGGATGGGATGAGCACAAGTTAAAACACCACACGAAGTTCACCGTTCCTGCTGAGATCACATGGCTTTTCCTGAACAAATATTCCTCAGATTGTTCCAAGTCTTTAGCTAATTTCCAAAGTTTTGCAAAAGTTGATATTGATATGTCTTGCCAGTGTTTTCAATGCTTTTGTGGAGTAGATTTTCAGAAGTCCTTACTCCACCATTGTGGAATTCTAAGGCCCTTACCTGTATTTTTGTGTGAAACTGTAGTGAGGTATTAACCACCATTTTAAACTCAGTATCACTGTGTCAGTCAGCATTACAACATCAACACTTCCTATTCGTATTCCAAAAGACTGCTGCTCCCCTAACAGCATGCCCAAGAAAGATCTGGAGAATTCACAATCACTGCCCTCTATTCCAGCCAAACTTTCTTCCAGGGGAACCCCTAGGACTGTTCCTAAAACTGAGCTAACAAAAGAGAAAAATGATTCAAATATGGAGTACTTCTAGTAATAAGTTTCCCACATTACTAAATTTATATTTACTTCAACATCTGAGAGTTGGTTCCTGGTAAGATGGCCCCATTTTCAACTCTAACATTGCTGGAGCTTAGCTACTTGAAAAGTTGTGGAGATAAAGGCTTCACAACTGTGCTTATCCTGCTGTTAACACACTTGCTGAGGAAGGGCATGGAGAGACAGTCATATTTTCTGATAAACCATCCTAGAGAAGAGCAGGTAACAAGGTTACACAGGGCAAAGCATCCTTTTCAGAAGGAAAATTAAGGGAGGCAGTGCCTCAGAGGCCCCACTCGGTCCCCTACTAACAGAGTGTATCCCCACCACTTGAGGGCCGAGCCTGGTCCATGGCCATGCACACCTCAGGGACATCCCTCAAGCTTCTCCCTTTCTTCAATGAATAATGGAAAAGGAGAAAAGAAACTGTAGGTGGGGAATTCTGACCTTTTCCCTGGCAGGTCTTCTGTCAGCCTTCTGCAGAGCAATTCTGAGGCAAGGGATAACACCTAACACAAGATCGTTTAGAGAATTTGCTCACTCGTGTCTGAGTGGTCCAGAATCATATTTACTCTTCCCTCACCTAGCTCCCTCACTTTGCAAGTAACGATCATTCCTGTCTCTGCTGAGACTAAAAACAAATTGGGATTGAGAAGAGCGAGGACAGAGATGCTTCTGCTGCTTGGGTTTAAGAATTCTGCAGCCCTGTTGCCAAACAGCGCAGTCCCGTTTCGCCTTCAGGTAAGTCCACCCCCAAGCCCAAGCAGCCCTGACCCAGTCCACCTGCAGCCCCTGCTGCCACCATCACCTGCCATCTGGGATCCTCGCATTCCCAGGCAGGCTAAGGAGCGCCAACTTCCCAAACCGCCTCACCTCACCTCCCACCTGCAAAACACTGTGCGACATCTCTTTCTCCAGCTTCCACGACTCAGATAGCTCCACTGGGACACTACCTACACAGCAGAAAGGACACACGTGGGCGGCCACAGAAGTACTCAAAGTGTTGCTCAGGTCCCACAGGGCTGCTCATCTTACTTGCTCGCTTAGAGTTTCATTTCTCAGCTAAAAGACGCTATTCCCTGAGAACTACAGGTATGAAAGGTAATCCAGGTACACCCTCAGGGGCCCCCCAGTCAGGTGCGCGAGGTGTTCCAGGTAAGCCAGGTATGGCCCTGCAGGCCCTTGCAGCGGTTCAGCCCACCCTATCCCTAGCCATTGCTTTAACCAGAACATGTCAAATCATTCTGCGATAATTCCTCCAATGCAAACAGCAAAAGGGTATCAGAGAGCTAAGCAGTGGTATTAAGATATTTTATCATGTCCTTTTACTGTCACTCTTCAAGGCCTGAGATCACCATGGTATTACGTACATATATAGCTCCCCCATATTGGGTCCAAACGCTTCCAAGTATGATGTGCGAACGTGGACTTTTTACCCAGGCTTGTTTTATACTAGGACTCCATAGTGCTTGATCAGAACCAAAAACCAGCAACACAATTCTCCACTGTCAGTTTGCTTCTGTGGAACTACATTTTGTTATGCCAACTTCTCACTCGATCCACTCCTGTTCTTTCTTGGCACAAACCAAAATGCGCTTAGATTTAAATATTCATTTTAAGAGAGTGGGCCTTAAGCGCTTAAATAGAAAAACACTTAAAGATGACAAACTCTGAATTACAGTGTGGGTGTGTATGAGGGGATCTAAGTTTATAAACCTCCCCCAATAAACCCAGTCCCCAGACACGCTGCAGCTCTCAGGGAGGAAAAGCTCTCCCAACTAGTTATCTCCTAGCGCCTGGCAATCAACGTCAAAAGTAAACCCCAGAACCTCCTAACGTCTACGAAAACGGAGGCTCTAAAAAAGCATTCACAAAAGGCTTCAAAAGATATGAGACGTAACAGGAAAGAGACAAGCAACTGAAGAGACTATGGGGAAAAAATAAAATGTGTATATGTTTCTACCGTATAAAAACCCACCAGTAATTTCTGCTTTTACTTTTGTTAACATAGAGAAGATTTACCAAGTTCCTCTCCTGATTCTAATTCTACGAGATATGAATATTAAAGAACGTGGCTGATTCTTCTGCTGTAACACTAGAAGTGTGGCGTGTCAGTACGGCCACCTTGCAACCCTAAGCACCTATTTCAATAGTAAGTCAGCATTCCACACCTGGAATTGGACTTTCTCTGCTGGAGGAGCTGCCACTGAAGTCCATTACATCTGACACCCTGAGTGGTGGGCAAGTGTGCCTTCCCAGGGGATAAATTTAACTTCTAGAAACAGCTTCAAAGCCAACCATAGTGACTAAGATGAGGGTTCAACCCGGTTAAGACCATTTTAATGAGGTGTTGTTATAAGGTAATGAGCCTAATGTGCCTAGTAGCCTGGCTGAGAAGGCAGTTTTGACAGAGTAAGGGTTACCAAGAAATGCACTGACCCCTGGTTACCCTGTTAAGAGTACAGGCAAGGCCTCCCCAAGAAACCACCTTGAATGGCAATGCTCCTTTGGATGGGCAACGTCCAACACGTCTGTTAAAATAAATAAACTGCTCCTTATTTTACTGTTGTCCCTGGCTAAGATAAGCAAAGGGCGAAAGGAATTTTTTTTAAAAGCAAGAATCCTAAAGTTCAACTTAGGGAAGTACAACTCCAAGTGTGTAGCTGAGGCCCCCACTCAGCACTGAGCAGAGCACCCTGAGAGGTGCCTTCCTTGCCAGGGGACTCCAGAGCCAATAAAAATGGAGTTCTGTTTGCCTTGAAAACAATACAACAAAAGCATTTCTTACTTGGAAAATCAGCAAGGTCATCTGATGGTGGCAATGGAAAGAGGGTTGCTAAGGAATGGAAAGATGAGAGCCTGACTGAATTGCGTTCTCTAACTAGGGAAATGTTCAGTACAAAGCTGTCTTTAAAAGCAAAGAGAAGACCAGTGCAAGATCAAATAGCAACTATGGCACAAGATGTATTAGATCTGATTGACATTCTCAGTGTAGATGGTTACTGGGCCAGGTGAGAATCATCTGTATTCTGATGAATCACAGCTGCGTGATGACAGAGCTGACAGACAAAATACATGGGCTGTCCAAAGAGGCTCTACCACCCACCACAGCAACTCCCTCCCTGCTGGATGAGAGTGGACCACATCGGGTCCAGGAAGCCTCAGGCCATGACGATCTTAATATATTAATACAAAGATCATCAACAAGACCACTTTAAGTAACGAAGTGCTCGCCACGATTTCTGGGGCTAAATCTGGTCTTAGTATTCATGATCAAGAGGGCATCGGTAATTCCACTGTGTGTCCAGCTAACAAGACTGATGTGTTTGTGCTCCAGCACATGGTATAATAGATGTCTGAATAATGGGAGTAAAGGAAAACAGAGTGAGTAACCACCACCTGGCACGTGGTAGGTCAGGAGAAGAAAACTTGGCCCAGCAGCCAATACTTCCTGAACAGATGACAGATGCGGCTTCAACAAATCAGCATCACCTGCCACATCAAACACCATGCAGTTAATTTGAACTGAATTAGGCGGGGAACTGGATTTGTAATGAATCTGTGCGTTGGCTACAGTGATAGCTATGGTGATAGATGCGTTATAAACACATTCATTCCTCGTTTTATGTTTGGATATATTTTAAGAAACATTATAATAAAAATAATTTAAGTCAACCCGTGAAGTTCTCATTTATGTCCTTTCTCTCAAGGGGGTGTACTTTATTCAGCCTTTAAAAAAACACTATATAATTTTTTTTTTTTTTTTTGCGGTACGCGGGCCTCTCACTGTTGTGGCCTCTTCCGTTGCGGAGCACAGGCTCCGGACGCGCAGGCTCAGCGGCCATGGCTCACAGGCCCAGCCGCTCTGCGGCATGTGGGATCCTTCCAGACGCAGGCACGAACCCGTGTCCCCTGCATCGGCAGGCGACTCTCAACCACTGCGCCACCAGGGAAGCCCCGACACTATATAATTTTTGCTTGCTGCCTTCCCATTGCAGAAAAGGAAACTCATGATTAACTGTCCTTCCCAAGGCAAGCAATATTAGAATAAGGTACTCTTCATCGGGAAATCTTGAAGCAGGAAAAAAAAAGAAAAAACCTAAGCCCCATCAGGTAAGCACTGAGCAAACAGTAGCATTAATATAGTGAATAAAACATGTTATTTTTATTATTATTCTTCAATATTGGGTTAAATTTAGACGTGATCTTTTAATTGATCGCCCCTTCAATTTTTTTGTCAAAATGTCCTATTACTACTTTCGTGTTATACGTGTAAATCTACACGAGGAATTTGAAAAGAAAAAAACCACACTCGAGTTCAACGTTGCACGTAGTATAATCCAGGCCAGCAACCAGCACACTGTGTAAAGTTCTGAGTCCTCCTTTTCTCCATTTTTTTTTCTGATTTTCTATGAAAACATGAACTCTCCTAACATAAAGCTGAAGGCCCTGCTGTTTGCTTACCAAACTCCTGCCCTCCTGAGCTTCTACTTTCTAGCAGAATCGGCATCAGATTGGAAGCTGCAGCAAACAGGTTTCCCCCAAAGAAGCACTGCCTGGATGCAGGAGTCCCAGCACCTCTAAGGACAAAAGAGCTGATAGGTAAAGGACAGAAACTGCACGCTCACCCAATGGTCCCAGCAGTCCAACCAAGCAAGCACCAGGCCGCTGGGAGGCCAGACACAAAACGGGACTTGGGGTCAACACAAAGACTGTTCTTTGCAGAGAAATCATGCCCACAAAAACCTATCTCAGCAGGGCAGCCTCATTCAGATCACCATCGAAAGACTGTATCTTAAAATGCATCACCTTGAAAACACCGGTAAGATGACATTACAGAGAGTTCAAATGTGGAAACTCTGTCCCTAAGCCTCTACTACCACGGGCCACCAAGGAAGGCTGCCTGGGAACCGGATAATGACCATTAAAAGCAGACAGCAGCTGACAGAATTCTAAACCCCACACTCTCTCTTGAGCCATCAAAAGCCCTCTTGTCATTCCAGACCACACTAAAGCAAACTAATTCTCAAAAGGGCTCCTCACCTCTGGCAAATCAAGGTATTTTTAACAGTTCTGCTATCTCTAAATCCAGAGCAGTCCCGAATGACCCTCCCAATCTCTCCCCCAAGGGACACTCAGTAATTAAATTACTGAGAAGCTGCAATGGTTAATATGCACAGGGAATAAATAGGGCTTAAAATGATCATTTTCACATTTTATTTTACCTTAACAGTAGTATTTTTAAAAGGAAAAGATGGTACAGATTCATATTTGCAGGAGAAAGCCGACATCTAGACAGTGATAACTTCTGTGAACTCCCTGCTGTAAGACCTTCAGGACTGGAAAATCCGATCCTGTGCAGAGCTGCGTATAAATAACCACCTTCCTTCCTGCCTTCTCCAGTCTGGAGCCAGCACTATAGAAAAAAGAGCCCCACAATTCAATGTGCCTCTTCCTTTGCAGCTCTGCAAGGAATAAAACAGCAGGAGAACTGAAAAGGGCACGTCTACACTGGGACAGACAGAAGACCCGGGTTCAAATTCCAACTCTGGCACTTAACTAGCTCTGTGGCTCTGGCCAAGCCACCCATGCTCTCTAAGCCTTGCTTTTGTCATCTGAAAAACGTGGAAAAGAATATTTAATAATCTCACATGATGGGTTAATGGATTAAATTAGATAACCACGTAAAACTGGTATATACTAGTGCAGGGCTTCTGCACCTTGGCCCTGTTGGCATTTGGGGCCAGAGAGTTCTTCATCGCGGCAGCCATCCCGTGCCTTATAGGATGTGTAGCAGCAGCCCTGGCCTTACCCACTAGATGCCGGTAGCACCTCCTAAGTTGTAACAACCAAAAATGTCTCCAGGCACTGCCAAGTGTTTCAGGGGGCAGGGGGCTTACTCCACAGTTTAAAACCACCGTACCAGGTAGTTAGTAAATATTTAATTTTAAAAAGGGTTTCTCCCTTCCTCTCATCCAATAGTCTTCTGAAACAAACCTGGGTGGCGGGGATTTATTCTAGACTGCTCCCTTTTTCTCAGCTAATCAATCAGTAACCACATCCAATGCCTTCTGTCTCCTATACACCTCCTGCATTTACCCCGCCTCCCCGCCGGCTTGGTTGGTTCCACTGTCATCACCACCAACTCTGCCCAGCCAGCTGCAGGACCTCCCACTGTGGCCCAACCTCACATCCATTCTTCCGGTGCTGCGTGGTGAGCCTTAGAAAAGCACAGATCTACGTGGGTTCTCAAAGTACTTCAGAAGATAAAAGTTCCAGTTCCTTGACAAGGTCCACAAGGCTATTCACACAGAGCCACTTCCTCCTGTGACTTGGGCCACCCATGCCTCTGCTGTCCTTCCTCTCCACTCCCTGGAGAAATGCTCCGAGACACCATGGGGTGGTGGTTCCACCCACAGGCTCTGCAGCCAGAGTGCCTTGGTTCGAGTTCTGGCTCTGCCACTTACTAGCTCTGTGACCCCCAAGCAAGTTAGCTAACCTCTCTGTGCCTCAGTTTTCCCATCTGTGAGATGGAGATAAAAGTACCCACCTCCAAGAGCTGTTGTGAAGACTCCACGAGTTTTCATCAGATATACACATCAGCACCTAGCACATGAAAAGTGCCTGAATTTTAACTACTGGCTTATTTTAATCTAAAACTCAGCTCAGATGTCAGTTTTCGAAGCCGGACACCAGTGTTTTCCACCCACCTTCACAGCCCAGACTCAACAGCACCGTCCTGCACAGTTATTGCTACTACTTCACTGACCACAAGTGATTGCTGTTTACATGCCCGTCTCAAGCAGGTGAGACCCTCAGAGCAAGGGCTGTGTGCCACTGGCCATCTCAGTTCCCAGCACAACATCAGGCCCCGTGCGTGGCTGCCCCACACAAGACAAAATCTCAGATTAGACAATCTCATCAGATCAGCTGGTCCAAAAAAACCCTTATTTGCTCATGCCATACAGATTACCCCTCCATTTTTCTAGTCTATATCATTACTTACTTAAAATTTTCTTAACTATCCTCCTTCCCTAAAATTCTAAAAGGTCTCCTGCTTCTCTAAGTCCCCGTAAAAGGCAAACACATTCCAAAGAAGAAGGGCACAGACTCACCTTTGATCATTTTACACTGGTTTTTAGTTTCCACAGATTCTTTAAAAGGGCAAAGAAATCCTTGAAACTGCCACTGCCCAGACCAGAGCATCTGCTTGAAACCATCATTTTGCAGACTCTAGAATTAAGGTCACCTGGCAAAGAAGGGCAAGTTCTTTGTTGCCCAGGTGTTAAAATCACCACAACAAGACTGGGAAACTGAGATAAAGTAGGAGTTTGGGATTAACATATACACACTACTGGGTATGAAACAGGTAAACAAGGAACCACTGTATAGCATAAGGAACCATACTCAACATCTTGTAATAAATTATAATGGAAAAGAATCTGAAAGAGTGTATATACATATAAACACACATCTATTTATGTATGTGTAACTGAATCACTTTGCTGCACACTTGAAACTAACATAATATTGTAAATTAACATTACGTCAATTTCTTTTTTTCCTGGCCGCACTGCACAGCGTGTGGAATATGGGATCTTAGTTCCCCTACCAGGAATTGAACCCGGGCCCTCGGCAGTGAGAGTGCAGAGTCCTAACCACTGGACTGCCAGGGAATTCCCTATACTTCAACTTTTTTTTAATCATTAAAAAAAAAAAGACTGGAAAGCTGAGAAGTCCCTCCTCCCTGGAGTGACAGGATGTTACAAAATTTGGGAGTTACCAACTCACCTCATCCCATCCATCAAATTGTCCATTATTGGTCACTCCCGGCCCTTCCTGTACTTTTTAATCTTCTTTTTGTATATTAAGACCAGCCTCATTCTAACAAGACTGAAGGTGATTGTTACAAAATAACAGTATACAAAATATAAGACTATAAAAGGTCTTCGAATGGAGAAGTAAGGTCCGAGGACCCCAGAAAGTGAACTGTGGTTCTCAACCACTCATTAGAACAGTACTTCTCAAGCTTGATGCTCAGTTTAAAAGGTTAAAAAATTCTCAAATCTCCTCTCTGTGCTGTCTGAAATTCTCTGATTGATATTTCATTTACAGAAGTGTAAAACTAGGTCTACGGTCTATGGCACTAGCTGTCACCACGCTGGTTCCTTGGGGTTCCATGTGGGTCTGCTACCAGCTGTGTTTGATGTCGACTCAATTCTCCCACGCCTTTTTTTTTTTTTTTTTTTTTGCGGTACGCGGGCCTCTCACTGTTGTGGCCTCTCCCGGACGCGCAGGCTCAGCGGCCATGGCTCACGGGCCCAGCCGCTCCGCGGCAGGTGGGATCTTCCCAGACCGGGGCACGAGCCCGCGTCCCCTGCATCGGCAGGCAGACTCTCAACCACTGCGCCACCAGGGAAGCCCTCTCCCACGCCTTTTTAACTGCAAATGGAAACTTCTGTTCACACGGCCAGGCACACAATTATTTGCCATTCACTGGGCAGCAGGACATCACTGGTGTATTAAGTCAATTTTGGTCCTATTTCCTTAGCTTGAGACACTGAAGGATCACTTACGGCGACACCAAGATGATGTCAAATGTAGGCCCAGAAATTCTACAGCTGTGATCACCTAAGAGCCGGCCCCTCGGCCTTCAGCCCAACCTCACTGCACGAGCCGATCCACTTTCTGCATCGCCTTCTCCCTCTCTGCCACAACCACACACACTGGTATCTCCCAACTGGAGAAAAGAAAACATCCTCCAGGACCCTGGCCCCTGCTTAGCTGCAGCCACGTCTCTTCACTCCTGTTCACGGCAAAATTCCTTTGAAGAGTTGCCTCTGCATGCCCACATTTCCTTCCTCTCCTGCCTGGGGCATCCCTTCCCCTACTCCTGATCACCAGGGCATCCACCTAGCCACGTCCACACACACTCACTGTCCTCCTGCCACCGGATGCTGCTGACCACTCCCACTACCCCACCCCACCCCCGCAGCCTTCCCGAGGCCACACGTGGTTAGAGGCCACGCCTCCTCGCCCAGACCTCCAAAGGCTGACAGACCCAGGGCCTGTGCTCTCCTCTCGCTAGTCCTCATTTCTCTTGAGTTCCCAGGCCCCACAAGCTAACCACATGCTGAGGACCCCAACGTCCCACCCCTGCCCCGATAGCTCCACTGGGCTCCAGATGCTTGCACCTACCTGCGCGCTGGCATCATCTGGAGGCTGAGTAGGTATGTTACTCTTAACCTAATCAAAACAGTCCTTGGATTTCCCCATTTCCCCTTAACCTTCTTCCTCTCGAGATCTTCCTCTCGGTAACTGACCACCTAATTGCTCACACCATAATCCTGCGTGGTAACTCCATATCCGTCTATCAAGAGCCAGGCAATTCCTCCAAAATACAGGCCAAATCCATCCACGTCACCACACTGCGCTGTGCCCTTCCCTGGACCCCAGCCCACCACCACCCCTCGACCAACCAGTACTGGAGTTTCCGGACTGGTCTCCTTGCTTTCATTCTTGTCCTTGCCCCAAAAGTCCTTTCTCCCCAGAGGTGCTTCAAGCCACAAATCAGATTCTGCTACTCCTCTGCTTAAAACCCTCCAATGGCTCCCCAACTGTGCTGAGAAAACCCAGCCCTCTGGATCTGTCCCCTGTCCACACCCCCGACCATGGCCTGCCAGTACCCCCGCCCCCCATGCTCCAGCCAGGCTAATTCTCTCTCTGTTCCTCAAGCTTGTTGCCTCTGTGTTTGCTATCCCCACTGTCTGGAATATTCTGTCCCCAAACCTCAAGCAGCTGTCAACACCTCATTCAGATCTCAGCTGAACTGCTGTTATAGTATACTATAGGTTCTTGAAGAGCAGGTGCACACCCATGGCACCCGGCGGGGGCACTTTGCCCCCCTCAGGGACGTGAAATTTGCAAAAACATGTCACAGCCTCTCCCTGATGCCGGGATGGCAAATGTTCACACCACCCAGCCTCACTGCTGCAACCCTTCATGCAACCCTTCATTCACCACGAAGGGCCTGATTCATGCTTAAGAGGCATCTGCTTCTGGGAAGAGGAATGCTGCACCTCCCAGCATCAGACACCACTTCCTGTGTTTGGGGATTCCCACAGCGTGAGTTCTGGTGGGAGGCTGGGTCCATCTCCCACTACAGAAACCAAAAGTTTAAAAGGGGAAGAAACAGACTCGTCGCACCCCTCCCCCAGCAGCAAGGATGTAAGCCCATGGTTGTGGTGAGCCAATCAGAGGCTCCTGCCTGAGTTTTCCCACTAGGGACGCAAAGAGACAGTGGGCAGAAAAGAATCAGTGTAGCGGACCTGAGGCTGCTATCCTTAGAAAGCCCAGTTGCAAGATTGGCTGGCTTCCCTCCACTGATATAAACGTTCCCTAAATGCTAAGTGTGCCTCAGCGTGCCCAGACTGTGCAAACACCTGCCTTCCTTCTGGGAGCCTGGAATTTTAGTACATGGTAGGCAGAGGGCACTTACACAATCAGTCCCCAATAAAAAGCTTGGGCACTGAGTCTCTAATGAGATTCCCTGGTAGACAACGTTTCCTATACGTGATCACAGTACCTGATAGAGGAATTAAGCACATCCTGTGTGACACCCCTGGAGGAGGCCTCTTGGAAGCTCCCGGCTGGTTTCCTCCGGATGTCACTCCGGGCATCTTTATCCAGCTTTACCGATTTTGCTTTGTTACCCTTTCACGTAATAAACTGTAACTGTCAGTGTACCCATTTCTGGGTCTTGGGAGTCCTTCTGCTGAATCATGGAGACTGAGAGCAGTTGTGAGGACCCGCAACACAAGTAGGAAATGAGAGCGCTGATGCAGCTACCGCAGGTGGAGCCCTGCCACACGGCATCCAGAGACGGGTGGGGAACACTGTTGGAGGTGGCATTCAGCGTCTAAGAGCCCTGGAGCCCTTGTCAGATGCTTCCTGTAGGCTCTCTGGCTGCAATTCTGGGTGTCCAGCCTCCCTTAGTCCCTGACCACTGCCCAGGTTTGGCTGCCCAGGTTTGGCACAGGTACCTCTGTGCTATGCAAAATGCCTTCAATAAATCCCTTTCTGCTCAAATTCATCAGAATTGGTCGCTGTTGCTTGCAATCAAGAGCCCTAACTATCACAGATTTTGTGATACGGTAGCATTATAAATAAAATTGGAATGCCCGAAGGGGGGCGGGGTAGGTGGAGGGTCCTGTGAGTCCCACAGTACCAGGCTGGAGAAGTTGGTCATTCTGAGCAGGTAAAGCAAAGGGAGAGTGAGTTTAAGTGCCCTGTTGTCTGTTGGACCCAAACTTTGTGCCTCTTCATCGGAGGCTATTTTTCGAATCACCCTGAGGCAGAAACAATGGGATGAGTAGGGCATAGAGACCTGTCACTAAGACACAGAAATTCCCAGAAGCACCGACTTCATCTAGATAAGATCACTGGCTGTCACTACCAGCCCACGGAATTGACTGGAAGCAAAAACACCCGGAACCTAAGTTTTCATGGGAGCAACACTGCCACGTATTCAGCTCAGATGATGCCAGCCTATGGCTGCTCAACTCCCAGACAAACCACCCTGCAGTCCCAAACTCACACCAAGCAGGACCCAAGAGGAGGCGCTCTGCCAGTTCCCATCCATCCAGGCACAGCTGCAGAAGACAAGGACCAAGGAGGATCCTCACACTGGACACAACGCAGCAGAGCCGGAAGCTGCCGGACTGGCTGACCAAGGCAACAACTCATTACTCCCGTTCCGCCAGCAACCATCCACCCTGAGCTTCCCTATTTTCTCCCTCTCCAAATGGGAGGTTTATTGTAATAACCTGTTCCTTCTTCACCACTGGAGGCTGGATGGTTGGGGGGGAACATAACCAATTAAGCCATAGTCACTAGACCAAAAAAAAAAACACCTTCTTTCAGGTGGAAGAGAAGTGACAGTGTATCACCCAGAGATCCCTGCAATACTTAAATGAATATCTGGGTTGCCTCCCTGGGGAAAGGGAGCATGTGATTTCATGAAGTCATGGACGTATCTGAAGGTAGGTGAATTATCCAACAGGTGCACTATGGGCTGAAACAGTAAGGCAATAAAGGTAATTCCACCCCCTCTTTCCCACCGGCTGGTTGAGGGAAGAGCAGAGCGAAGCTTCTGTGGGCCAGTGAGACACAACGAGAGATTTCCTGGGTGATTATGGGAATGAAATTTCATTTATCTTAAGCGGAAAGCCACAGGAAGCAATTATCTTTCCTCTGCAAGGAGGAAAAGAGAACAAAGCTCTAAGTGCCACTGGCAGCCACCCTCAGACCAATAAGGCCTCTGAACAGGGCCAGGCTGTAGATAGCGGAGTCATGAAAAACAAACTTGATTCCTCGATGATATCATTGAGCTGGCCCTTGTCCTACGGTCCAGGTGGGTACTTCTTAATAGACACATCATAACTGAACAAGAGAGATGAGGCTGGAGTCGCCATAACCACTATCAAGGATCTACCATAACACACAAGTTGAGACTGGCCAACTCAAGTGCCACAATTCTAAGATACCATCACCCGTAAGCTGTAACTTTGGGGAGGATGGGGGATACGGAGGAGATAAGTGTGCAAGGAACCTACCACCACATTAAACACACTTATCAACTGTAAGATACATCCTTATTTCAGAAACACTAAAAGGCTGATGGAAGGGTGATAGAGCGATGTCCCAGGTTAGATGTAACATAGTATTTGCCAACTCTGTCCTTCCGTTCAGGAAGGAACAACCATGAAACATACCCTGGGAAACAATGACACTTGAGGGACGTTACTCAAAGGACGTTACTTAGCTTGAAGGCAAAACAAAGAAGAGCTTCCAGCCACTCTGTTATGTGTCCCTATGACTATAGCTATTCAGTTATCACCTTGATATCTAAACGCTACTCAAGGCTGCAATTAGGTAACGACAAGACCTCTCACTCGAAACCCAAGAAAACAAAATACAGAGAAACAAATTTGAGTCTGATCACAGGTCACCATTTTCATAGTACACACACGAAAAAGTCAGAACACTACTAAAGATTTAAATGACTTTAATGCAACTGTAGTGCCCTGAAGGATGAAAAATCATACGTGTCTACAGTGGAGAAAATGAAACATCTAGTTTGCAAGCTGCTGGTGAAAAGAAGATCGGATCTACCAGCCACTTTTTCTGAAAAAATAACCAACCTTTTTACCTCTCCCCTCCACTTCCCACCTTGGGAGGCTACTGAAAGGCACAAGTGGCAACGCAATGACCTTGATGTCCTCAGATACAAAGCACAAAGCAGGGCGTTGATAAAATGTGCCCAACTGAGCAAACACTATAATATCTGGATGGAACAAGTGCTCTAACTTTTACCCAAAGCCTGAAGCACATGCATTTGGGAGGTTTCTTTCTACCTCATTTTCAGACTTATTCTTATGTTAAGAAAAAAAAAAGTTTGTTGTAGAAATATAGAAAACATTAAGCAAGCAAAAAAGACAAGAAAAAGTACCTGTAGTTCCTTTGCTTAAAGATAACTGCCATTAACATCATGGGTTATATTCCTGGTCATTTTTCCTATGCATAAACACCTTTTTTTTTTTTTTTTTTTTTTTGGCGGTACGCGGGCCTCTCACTGTTGTGGCCTCTCCCGTTGCGGAGCACAGGCTCCGGACGCGCAGGCTCAGCGGCCATGGCTCACGGGCCCAGCTGCTCCGCGGCATGTGGGATCTTCTCAGACCAGGGCAGGAACCCGTGTCCCCTGCATCGGCAGGCGGACTCTCAACCACTGCGCCACCAGGGAAGCCCTATGCATAAACACTTTTAACCACAATAGGATTCTACTGTTTTGGAGAAACAGCACACCCAGTGTTTTGTAACCTACTTTTCCCACGTACTATTATATTATTGTCATCTCCATGTTATTAAATATTCTTCAATATCTCCCCACCCCCTCTCCCATCCTTGTGGCTGCACAATAAATACCGTTCTCCAGCTCACTTCTCCCAGCAAAGGAGGAAAAGCTCTTAGTTCCAGCTTAAATGTTCCCTTTCACTGAGAGTGGCATGGACATATATACACTACCAAATGTAAAAATAGCTAGCTAGTGGGAAGCAGCCGCATCACACAGGGATATCAGCTCGGTGCTTTGTGTCCACCTAGAGAGGTGGGATAGGGAGGGTGGAGAGAGATGCAAGAGGGAGGGGATATGGGGATATATGTACACGTATAGCTGATTCACTTTGTGATACAGCAAAAACTAACACACCATTGTAAAGCAATTATACTCCAATAAAGATGTTAAAAAATATATTTAAAAAAATCATCATGTTGTAGACGTTAAGCTTATACAATGTTATATGTCAAGTATATCTCAATAAACCTGAAGAAATTCCATTTTTAAAAAAAATGTTCTCTTTCACTAATAACATGCACTGACAATTAAGACCTCTATTCCAAAGGCAGGCAGCGCAGCCCATACCAACTTCTCAGTTACCTGCAAAAACATACTCTGGAACTCAAAATCAACAGAGTTCAGCTCACTCTAGTTACATCTTAATTCAAGACCCACGTTCATTTATCCTCAGGAGTTAACAGGCGAGGAGGAAATACAGCCAGTTCCAAGTTTAAAAACCAACTTACTGTTAATTACAGCTGCTTCCTAATCATCACACACAGTATACAAAACACAAAAGGAATGAGAAGAAAGGATAGAAGGAAGCAAACTGATGCTCGGTTTTGCTTTTGTTTTTAAACCCCACACTCCTTCCCCTTTGCTTACCAAATTGCCAATGAAGATGAAGTTAGCACTCTGGTGACAGCCAAAGATAAACCACTGATTAACTGAGAGAGGAAAAAATGGAGACTTAGAAAAGAAAGCACCGGATATTTAACGGATTCCCATTCTTCGAGAGCTGATAGTAGCTGGGAGAGTCGGAAGTATGTAGAGCTTCTAATTGAGCGGGATACACATCCACCCACTTTTTCTCATGAATAGTTAATACTGAGTGCTTACGAAGCAAAGTAAGTCTCTAAGTACCATCGGCTTCCTTTCATTTTCTGGGAAAACCAGACCAAGGTGACTTCCAGCACTAAAAAGCAAAACTTAATACATGTAAATAAAAACTAACCCTTTCGATACAAACATCTTCAGTTAAACAACAGGAAAAGTCAGTAGAGAGGATCCTCGTCGTCTGCTCCACTACCTGGGACCCAAGCCCGTCTTCCCTGGAGTCCCCGCATTGGTGACACCTAACACGGTGGCCAATATGTACATTAAAAACTTCAAGTCACACAGATCGCCAAAAACCTGTTTAACTTTGAAGTTTTAAACATTAAAACAGATGCTCAACTGGGGCTGCTCCACGTGACCTCCAGCCAGGTGGGCGTGAATTGTCCATCTTTCTTGCTGCAGCTGCCTCACTACTATGACAACCCACAAGGGCAAGTCCAGCTTTACAAAGTGCTCTAAAAGACACGAAGTGTGATCCAGAACTGCGCCTGAGGAGACCAGGAAGAGCCGGGCCTTGAATAAGGCTGAAAATGGGAAATATAATTAAAATATGAAAACTGTATTAACAAAGGCAAGAATCAGAGGCACAAAAAAAAAAAAAAAAAAAAGAATCACAAGAGGCACAGCTCAGGCCCTTGTCGCTGTTCCACAGGATCCCCACCCGGGTCTGCTCCCTCAGTCCGGAGGGACCTAGTCACACAGATGGAACACACTGTCTCCATCTGGAAGACAGAGGTGACCTAAGCCACTCAAGTGGCGCAGTGGTTGAGAGTCCGCCTGCCGATGCGGGGGACACGGGTTCGTGCCCCGGTCCGGGAGGATCCTACATGCCGCAGAGCGGCTGGGCCCGTGAGCCATGGCCGCTGAGCCTGTGCGTCCGGAGCCTGTGCTCCGCGACGGGAGAGGCCACAACAGTGAGAGGCCTGCGTACCGCAAAAAAAAAAAAATTCACTTCAGCATTATCTGGGAAGCCCTGACAAGTCCCGGGTGATGGGCCACCACCCTAACCAGCAATGGGACTATTCCCTGGGTGTGTTCATCCCCTGCATGGGGCCACCATCCCTACAAACCCCGCCAGGGGGCATCTTCACAGGATGGATTTCACGTCGCAGCATTTTACACTAAAAGAAAAGTCATTTTTGAATGGCCCTTTTTTCCTGGTGAATAGGAAGCATAAAAAGAATACGAAGTCTCTCAGTGGACGCCTGCCTGCCAAGAAGTCACCAAACAGTGAATTTGATGACAGCAAGGGAATCTGATAGCCTCACCATTAAACTTGGCCAGTTTTGAATCAATACGGGACTCTGAACTCAGGGAAAAAAAGTCGACCAAAGCGTCAAATTCAAGCTCATTACCTGGGACGTGCTTATGTAACACAGCTCTTCTCACCTAAAGCCTAATTCAGGCCACACGGGTTCAGAATAAAACATTATGCCTATAGGAGATCTTATATTTCCATGAAATAAGTGTCCCAGATCTCTAAGCACTGCTTTTCTCTCTGCCGGAACCGGAACCTGAGCCGCGGTCTTGCCTCAGGAACCAAGAATATCTCCAGCAATTCAATACCCGGGAGTAGTGAAGATTGTTAGTTTCTCTCAAAGTCAATGACAGCAATCATGAAACGGTCTGTACAATGCAAGGAGAATTATTCAGAAGTCCTTATGCACCCAAGAAGAAAGGATGTGACAGTGGTTCTCAAAGGACCTTTCCTGTGTGTTTGTATGTTATGGGGGCTTTTTCCCCCAAATCCAAATGCCTGTCCCTCCCCCAAATTTTAATATGTTCTGAATAAGAGGAACCCTGAAAAACTTGGAAAACAGATGATTCCTGATACTGCCCACAATGAGAAATATCACTTTAAGTGTTTTTAGTAAAGAACTGACTTTTTAGTTAATAGGAGAATATTGTTTTCTAAATCTAGTTTCTTTATCCTCATCTCTAAAGTATCCTCCCATTTCTATATTCCACCAACAAGCAACGCCAACAGTAACATCATTAAACAGAAACAGTACAAACGTTGCCACCTATAGTCGGAAAATGAAATATATTTGTTTATACTGTGACCTGGAAGAGAAACAATATAAAAACAGAAAGTAACACTGTCACACTTCTCATGCTCTTCCTTAATCCTACGAGCTTAATACTTATCATCATCATATGACTCATTTATTATTTTAATCCTCTTTTACATGGATTGTCAAAAGATCACTATGTAGTCAGGTTTATTACCAATTCCCAAATCTATCAGTAGGACAGAAACACTTACTCAAAGACCTACCACATCAAAATGCTTAAAAACTCCAGTTAGGGTCTCTTTTGACTGCTGTTACTTGTCTAGGACCCAAAATTCAAAAGCAGCAATAAAACCTGTTTAAACGTCTTCTTAACTCAAAATTAAAAATTTAATATGATCTCAATCTATCACAGAGAAATTAATTTGTTTCTTCCACCAGTCACATACTACCATGTTTTTATGGTATTATATAAATAACTGCACAATACAGAAAGGTTATGAATTATCAATGAACATACAGTTTCTTTCCTTTGGGGTGCGTGCAGAAGCAATGTAGCAGGAATTCTAAAGTACTGCTGTGATGATGTCACATTCCAAAACCATTCTTAACGTCAGGGGTTTCTTTCTTGAGATTATTCATATTTCTCCTGAATGTATACCAAGCATACGGATGCTCCCACAATTCCCAAACAACTTTCCAAGGAAGTTTCCTTGGTGATGTGGGCACTCGCTGCATTGAAGAGACAGGTGCCCAGGCCCCATTCAATCACTTCCCTTTAAATTGCATTCTGGGGACTTCCCTGGTGGTCCAGTGGTTAGGACTCTGCACTTCCACTGAAGGGGGCAAGGGTTCAATCCCTGGTTGGGAAACTAAGATCCCGCAGGCCTCATGGCGAGGCCAAAAAAATGAAATATAATAAAATTTAAAATTTAAATTAAATTGCATTCCACATGGAAAAGAACTTGCAGTCATCTGAGGATTCCCATTTGCCACTCTCCTCATGCCTTTGACCAAAAAATTGTATTCCTTAAGGAAACTACTTTTTAGTGAGAACATAATTCAAATAAACATTCTGACTATAAAATTCAGCAGACTATACATTAGAATGTCAATTTCTTGCAAATTCCATAGACTCCTTGAAGCAAAGAAAAACCAACAGAGAGGAGAATTTAAAACAATACGTTAGGGCTTCCCTGGTGGCGCAGTGGTTGAGAGTCCGCCTGCCGATGCAGGGGACGCGGGTTCGTGCCCCGGTCCGGGAAGATCCCACATGCCGCGGAGCGGCTCGGCCCGTGAGCCATGGCCGCTGAGCCTGCGGGTCCAGAGCCTGCGCTCCGCAACGGGAGAGGCCACAGCAGTGAGAGGCCCGCGTACCGCAAAAACAAAGCAAAACAAAACCAGTACATTATATTGGCCGATTTTAAAAACTGCTTTCAAATGTCACCATAAAACCTAGGCCCTTTTAGGATCTGTTTCTCAAATGTTAGCAGTAATGACACATGTAACTGGGGTAGCCCATGTCCTGGGTAGAGAGCTCCCCGACCAGCAGGGATAGGCCTGACTCCGGCAGGCACTTGGAGCTGGAATGAAGGGACAAGGCTTATGTTCCTCTGAGAAGTGGCCTCTCAGCATCCTCCTTCAGATCCAAACAATACCCAAACTGTAATTTCTGAAAGCAATCTTGTGACCATTTTTTGCACAGCTGCAAAGATGGCCTGCAGGGTTTCTCAAGTAATCTCTAGAAAACACACATGGACCACATTCTATACATTAACGACTATTCTCAATTACTCACATGTGGCTAATCAGGTGGCCCAGCAGCTAGGTTCCCTGTTTCTTCTCTGCTGATGTCCACTTAAGAGCATTTCCCTCATGCTAGCCCTTTTCTCTGAGACAGAAGAGCAGGAATCTGAGTGGAGCTGACTTTAAATTATTGACTGGACGTTCCCGGTAGCGCAGTTGTTAAGAACCCGCAGATGGGGTTCGATCCCTGGTTTGGGAATATGCCTCAGAGCAACTAAGCCCATGCGCCACAACTACTGAGCCTGAATTCTAGAGCCTGTGAGCCACAACTACTGAGCCCATGTGCCACAACTCCTGAAGCCCACACGCCTAGAGTCCGTGCTCCGCAACAAGAGAAGCCACCGAAATGAGAAGCCCGCGCAGCGCGAAGAAGAGTAGCCCCTGCTCACCACAACTAGAGAAAGCCCACAGACAGCAACGAAGACACAACACAGTCAAAAAAAAAATTACTGACTGATGGGGCGTGGTGTTTGAAACTGATGACCCAGGGTTATCCCAGGCTTCCGGTTAGAGTAAGTAATGAATTGTAACACATCCTTGTTTTCATATTTTAACATCTCTGAAATAATGATGCTTCACGAAATCAACAGTATTATCACAGCTTGACAGCTTTTCTTTTCTTAGTGGTCGATAAAACAGTGGTGCATCTTAAAATTGACAGCATCTTGGAGTAAAGAAAATACTATACCTATGCCAAAGGTTAACCTTAAATGTTTGTTATGAAGCAGGTAACTATATGCAAATGAGCAAGAAGACTCCTAAGACTATAGGAGAAGAAGAGACCGTGGCAACTGTAGCACAGCTGCCACATCTCAAGGGCCACAACTCAGACCCATTAACTTGCCAGGTGAGAATGTAGCCCCAATGAAGTCAGATTTTTACCATTTTCCATGAAAATTCCCAAGATTTAAAATACTATGGAGATAATACTAAGCAGGGTCCCTGGTCAACTGTGGCCAGAAGCCATCAGTTTACAACCCCTGACATTTATCTCCTACATTATCCTGAATAACTTAGTTATGAAGACTTTTCAAGTACTTGGAAGAGAGGGAGCATGTTAAAAACTAGGGTTGTGGAATCAACAGAACTGGGTTCAAATCCTGGCTCTACAACTTAACTCGCTCTGGGTCCTTATGCAGGTCACTTAACCTCTCTGAGCCTCCACTCATCTGTAAATCATAGCACACCTCACTGGGTTCTTACAACAATTAAATGAGACGGTAAGTGCATAAAGGCTTAACACAGTGCCAGGTGTAGAGAAAACATATGAAACGTTAGCCAACTATCGTTATTTGCATAAAATAAAGAGGTAGGGTGTCAAAGTATCATCCCACGTCAGCCTGGCCTTCATCTCTATGCCATTTGTTTCATTCTAACCGCCAAAAATGTAAATGCCATATCTAAGGAAAAAGTTATCAAACTTTCACTCACCAGAAAATCTTGTAAATAAAGGATACCTTTCTGAGATGCTGTAATAAAAGATTTCAGAAGGTTCACAGCAACATTCACGAGTAAACTATGCCAAAATGGGCTGCAGCTTGCCAAAAAATAAACAAAAACAAAAAACCACCAAGGAACTAAGCCAAATGCAGAAACTAGTCCAAACTGTTCTGATTCCAAATCAAATCTGATCCTGGGCCCTGAATCAGAAATTTGCTTAATCTGCTAATCCCTCCAATACCAAAAGCCCTTCGTCTGATAGCAATTTCAAATTTGATTACCTAAATGGACTTAATTTGAATTCGGGTGAATATGAACTATAATTCACCAGAGGAACCCCAGCCAGAAAGGCACAATAAAAAATAAACAGCACATGCACTCACACAAGCAAAGCCCACATTTAATCCCTTTCATTTGACAAGCTGGACAGACCTAGGAACAATGCCCTCTGTCTTGGCATCCCGCGATTTTCTGGGTTAATGCAATGCTTCATCACCAGCAGTGCTTAGAGCTAAAGCGTCTTTCTGTGACGGGATACAACTAAGTGCATGCCAAACACACGATAATGCTTTTCACCAACCTTCAATGAAAATACAAACTTTTATGAAATTTGCTAGGTACGAATGCCTATTTAGCTAAGAGGTTTATAAGGTGACTCTTCCACACAGCAATCAAAATATCTTTGTTTGTGATGATCTACAGCACACCAACTGTATGAGCTGAAGCGAACGCCTTGGGAAAACAACCCTGCTGTTTGTTTCATCAGGCATCTACTTTAAGAGCCTGTTAAAATCTTCCATTTGTTTTCTTACACAGGCTAACTCAGGAAGACAAAACAAGCTGTTCAAATTCAACAATTTCTTGTTAATATTCCACGAAGGCAATCCCTGATCTTCCGAAGGGCAACCTGACAGCATGAAACCTCCCATAAAAAGCAAATACCATAAAAATGTGAAGTCATCAAAACAGCCCTGCCTTTTTTTTTTTTTTCCTCACCACTGGCAGGACAAGCTGAAAAGGGAAGACAGATGCGACCTGTCTTTTGGAATAGTGTGTGGAACTAAATAGTATCACCAACATGGCCACCACTCAATCAATCAATATAATGTCCTCATCACCTCTTGCTATTCCCTATACAGCCCTAAATTCCCCTCCAGCAACATACAGGAGTGAACCCAGTCATACACAAACACACACACTCACACACACCCTGATTCTGTTTACATTCCATCCTTCACTTTTGCCCTAGACACCAATTAAGATCATCAGTATTAACTCACCTAGACAAAAGTGGTAAGATGTGCTCTGGGTCGATTCTGACACTAACTGTAAATGCAGACAAAGCAGAAACTACACTGACATGCATGTGATTCATTTATCCAGCTGCTTTTCCCAAAACGCTCTTTAAGAATTCTCTTTTCCAGGTATTTTTAATAATAATCATAATAAGTCATTTTTTTAAAAAGACCTAAGATGAAAGGCAGCTGTCTTCATGCCCCTTTGTTTGGGAATGTGTACCTCACCACCTTTCTAAAAGCTCACTGCCTGCCCTCTACCGCTACTAATTAAATGGAGAAGTAGGGAATGAAAGAGTAAGCTCCCCAAAGAGAAAACAGGGAGAGGAGATCCCCCTGGGTAAGTGAAACACTGTTACTTTTCACCCATCCTCAGGTAAGTGCACAAAAGGGGGGGAAATATTTTACAAGAGCCCAGCATGGCAAAATGATCGGTAACGCCAATCACATTATTTGCATTGCGATCATTCTTTGATAAAATAAATACCACAGCAAGCTTTACCTAGCAACATTAAGGGGGGGAACATACCCACAACACCTTCTCCACCCTAAAACACCTATTCCATTACACACTTACGGAGCGCGCGCGCGCACACACACACACACTACCAGGGTGGGAGAGAAGCCATAACGTGGTCGTGTCTATTAACCCCACCCCTATCGCCAGAGAAAGAGGGGATCTCAGAAAAGAAAGGAGAGGAAGAAAGAGAAACCCAGAAATCCTTGAATTTCCAGACATTAACTTATCATGAAATGCACAACCAGGATAGGAAATACCTCCCCGCTGAGTAATGCCTCTCGGGTTGTAAATTCACCTCTCGAAAGGGGAGCCAGACCTGAACGCGCGCCCCGCCAGATGGCAAACCCCTCCTACCTGCTCCATCCAGCTTGCCCGTCACGCCGCGCCAGCGACAGCCGCCCACCCCACTTTTGGCAGAGCAACACACTAATAAGACCCGAGTGTGGCTGGTCGGGAGAGGTCTAAGCAGTGATGTAGCAGGATCTTCTCAAAAGGGGGGAGTGGGAACCCGCGAGGAGAGAGTGAGGGTAAAAACAAAGCCCTTTCCAGGCGAAACGACAGCCTCGGGGGCGTGGCTTACTTAATTCGCTTCATCAATAAAAAGGATCAATTGAGCTTTCCTCTCTCCACCCACCCCGGAGGTGCTGGATCCCAGAGAGGGAAAAAAAAAATGGCAGGGCTGCAAGCTTCCCCCAAGTTTCCAGCAGCACCTGCCCCCATCCTAGATCTCCTCCCCCCACCAAAAAGACCCCGAAATCCACACTCCTGGCTTTAGACTCTGCAAGACAGAGGGTCGGACACGCACAGCTCAGAACGTTTCACTCTCTCCCACCGTAACAAGCACACACGCATCAGAACACTTGCTGACACCATCATTAGAAAGTTCCAGGGGGAGACAATCCAGGTTTTGCCGCGGCCCCGGGCTCCCCCGCGCGGCGCGGGTCTCCAGCCCGCGACCCAGACGTGACACACGTCATGGACTCCCGGGCTGCAGGGGCGAAAGGCGGAAAGTTGCCCCACAGCCCCAAGAGACGCGGCTTGGAGGAAAGGAACACGCGGGCTGAGAAGCGCACGCGCCATCCTTCCACCCAAAGGCGGGGAGCGGCGAGTGAACCCCAGGCTCGTTGGGCGTCGCGCCGCTTTATTTACAAACAATGCGCAGGGCCGGGGTGGAGGGGCGGCAGGCTCAGGGCGGAAGAAGCGAGCACCCCACCGGGACCCCGCTCCCGGACGCTCCCGCCTTTGGGGTCCCCCTGCAGGCGCGGGGGACGCGCACCCAAGGGGTCGTCCCACTCCCCACTCCCTGCCGCCGCCGGACAGGAACCTCCCGGGGAGTCCCGTCGGGAAGGGGGCGCAGCTCACCTCGTCTTCCGAAAGTCCGTAGACCGCCTCCCCAAGCCCGGTCGCCATGGAGCCGGCCCCCCGCGCGGGATCAGACGTGCTCCCGGGCTGCTGGGCTGCGGCGCGGGCGGCCAGGTCTTCCCTCCTCCTCCGGGGCCGTCCGGCCCTGCGCGCGTCCCGCCGGGCGCCGGCAGGTGAGGGAGCCCGAGCGCGCGCGCCCCGGCCGCTGCCTGCGCCGCTTCCTCCCGGAAGGCTGCGGGGCCTTGCGGGCCGGCGGTCCCGAGAGCGCGGCGTGCAGCGGGCGGCGGCGGCGCAGCGCCCGCCGGGCTTTCCCTCCCTCCCAGCTCGCCCGCCGCTCTCCGCCGCTCTCCGAGCCTGCTCTCTGATCTCTGGAACCCGGCTGGTCCGCCCCCACGCTCGCTCCCTCTCGGCCCCCGCTCTCCCCGCCCCCTCCTCCGCCTCCTCCCGCCCCGCGCTCAGAGGGGATCCTCCCCGCCTCGCCGGGGCGGGCACAGGCACCCCCCAAGCCAATCACAGGCCGGGCTGGGGGGCGGGCCGCGGGCGCGGGGGTGGTGGAGTTCGGCCCCAGTGCCCACCCCACCCCCTCGCTCCCCTGCGGTTCCCCGCGGACTCCCCAGCCGTGAAGCGGGTCCCCTCGGAGCTGACCCACCCTCCCCTCCCGCTCCCGCTTTCCCTCCGCTTTGGGGAGCGGGCGGGTTGGGCATTTGGGGCCGCTGAAGGCATGTTCCACAAGAAAGTCCATTTCTCTTCCCCGAGGTCTTTTCACCAAGACCCCTGAGCTCGCCGAAATTATTAAAGGGGGGAAGATGGATGTTTCTGGACCCCTTTAAATTGTTGGCAAGCTCCAACTTGGGTGCTTTGTCGGCGCCCCGGCGCCGATCCGCCCGGCCCGGCCGCCAGCCGGGAAGAGGCTGCCCCGGTGTGGCCGCAAGTCGCTACTGCCTTGTCAACCTTACACGGAACAAAACCAACACAGCGCCCGCTCTGAGTACACACCCACCCACTCGAAAACAGCGTGATTCTTTGAATAAAAGGCAGCTCTTTTGTGAGCCGCAACGTGAAATCTCAGACTCAAGTTTAAGGTAATCCTCTGCATATGCAAACCATTAAGACGTCCTATTAGCCACGGTAGGAATTCTTCCCACATCCCAGCTACTGTTTCTCTAGCAAGCAGTTCATTTAATCCATCAGATTTATAGGAACGCCAGAGACTAGTTTAAATAAGAGAGAAATTCGTCACTCGACTTTTTCAGGAAGACTTTCCTTAAATTTAGATGTTAAGTACAGTTGTGGGTTCAAAAAGAAAACAGAAACAACATGCATTTGCCTCTGAAAAAACATCAAAGTGCCCTCTTTGGTATTCGCAGGGTGCCTTTAGGATTTTCATTCAAGTTAGTTGTTTCAGAAAGCAGAACTCACGTGATCCAAACCGCAGCTACTTTGCTAAGTATCAGTTTGTGCCCATGTAGATCGTTTTCGAAAGAAGGGAAACGCTCATCCTCTAACCTAAGCTCTCCTTTGCCTCCTACGACATTACTGTGGCTTAAATGCGTGCCATACTCAGGATTTTCTTTCAAGACAAAGCCTCTTGGAGTCAACCCCGTACTCAGAAGCCTTCCCCACCTATCTTGAGCCATTAAGTCCACAGTACTTAGATGCCACAAAAGCCCAACTGAGAAAAAAATCATCTTTAGGGAGGCACAGTTCAAAAGACAGTTCTCTGTACATTCTGTCCAGACCAAAGTTTTTCAACCTTTTCAGGCCTAGAATATTTTTCTTTTCATGAAGATTTACAAACACACACACACACAGGCACACACCCCTATTCTAATATGCTCTTCACCGTGCCTGTGACTTATATAGTATAGGAGTCCTTGCGTCTTTATCCTCGCTAGCCAGGTCTTTGTTAAGTTCTGTACAGTTTATATTATGGGAGGGAGGGTAATCTTTTTAAAATTTTTCTAATAGAAAATTATAATTTCTAATTACACAGGACACCCTTCCTACAGCCCTAGAGGAGCACAGTTCTGGACTTTATCTTTGGGTGAGGCTGTATCATCTGGGAGCTGTAGGAGCTGTCCTCCTTCCTCTCCCTGTCCTGTTGGCCATGATTCTGCTCCAACAACCCCACCAGGGCAGTCTACACCTGCCTGCACTCTGGGGTCATGCCCTTGGCTTTCCCTAAGGGATGATTATGAGAAACTACAATATGAAACTTGCCTTATGTCATGTATTGTAGAGGTGTTTATAAACATGATCTTTCAGCTAGGTGGTTTGTGACCACCTAGAGGGGTGGGATAGGGAGGGTGGGAGGGAGGGAGACGCAAGAAGGAAGAGATATGGGAACATATGTATGTGTATAACTGATTCACTTTGTTATAAAGCAGAAACTAACACACCATTGTAAAGCAATTATACTCCAATAAAGATGTAAAAAAAAAATGATCTTGGCCTCACAGCAAAAAAATTTAAAAATCATGATCTTTAACGTTCAGTGTTTCCTGTAAGAAGACTCAAACAAGACATTTATTTCAGACCTAGGAGGAAAAGCTTTCTTCTAAGGAATTGGTAAGCTTTTCCATGATGGATGACAAGAATTATTTCAAGTAATTTTGTTTTTCTATTAACTTTGGCCACCAGGAAACTCAGGACCCATTTTATGGCCCTAAGTCATAAAAGAACCCCATAAACAACAAAATCAATCCCCTGTGTAATCATGTACCAGCTTTCCCCCAGTACAGTGGTTCTCACCCCTGGATACACAGTTATCATCTGGGGAGCTTTAAAATGACCAGGCACCCAGTGGCCAGCCTAAGAGAATATGATTTCATTGGTTCACAGGACCGATGTAACTTTCATAGGAGCACAGGCAATGGTAGTTTCAATAGCTTCCCAGGTGATGCTAATGTCCCTGTAAGATTGAGAATGGCAGGCCTGGCCAGTGGTTCCCAAACTTGGCTGTACAGAGGAACACCTGGGGATGTTTAAAATCACTGCTCTGTACCTCCCACCCCCTACACAATCTCATTTAATTGCTGAGGGGTGCCACATGGGCATCAGAAGGTTTAGAAGCTCCCCAGGTGATTCTAATGCGCAGCAAAATCTAGGGATCTCTGGCTCAGACCGATATTCTTTAAGTTTTCCATGATCTTTTCATTTTTCTTTTCAGTTTAGAGGTAATTGCATGTTTTAAACATACTCAAATCCTTTGTGGATGTAAACACATATACTTGGTGTGACTAGTATCAGGGAGCAGTTTTCCCCACCCCCTACCACTCTGAAGTCTCAGATTAGTCCAATTTCTTGCAGGGGGCTAGTTCAGGGAGCACAACCCTTAAGAGAAACTCTTGCTGCAGTCTTATCCAAAGCAAAACTGTCCTTTCATCCTCCAATCAGTTTCACGTCTACTTAACAATTATATAGAACCTAACTTGTAGATTCATCTCTGGAATTTCTTCCATTTTGTTGCCCTTGGAGGCTGCCTTTAACATCTTAGATTTCATACCGTGGGTGCTTGGTAAATGCTATTCACTTGGATCACCAGAAGTGAAAAGTTAGCAAGAACAATTTTCAAGTACAATGGGTAATCACAAATAGGGAACATTTTTAATGCTAAGCCTCTACAAATTATTGAGTTGACTTAGCAAGCTGTGTATATCTTAAGTCTGGGAAGTGCCCAAAGAGAACACACAGTGTCACATATCTGCGTGTTTCATATAAATAACACTGTATTTTTTTTCTTTTCAATTTTTGGTATTTTGTATTCTTGAAAAAGAAAGCTCATGAGGCAAACATTTTGAAGATGGACATGTACCTGTAAAACCCATTGTCATCTTGGAACTTAGTGACATTCATTGACACACAGAGGCATCTCACAGGTTTAAGGTGTGTATGATTATACAGGCAAATAAACCATACTTCAAACTTTTGACAAATATAGAGGTGGGTAGCAAAATTTACAATGACTTGTAAATAGCTAATCATTTTGTATAAAAATAGCTAGGCTTTTTAAGCAACATATTTTGAACACCTGTGTGCTATTCATTCTTGCACCCTAAAAATAATAAAATATCTGAGATATAGGTACATGATTCCAGTTTCTTTCCAATCTAACAAAATACCTGCCTTTTATCTGACTATATTAGCTATTTACTTTTATCATTTATTAATATTTATGAAATGTTTGATTTGTTTTCACATTTTTACTGTTTTCTTTCTTATTTTTCATGCATCTTTTTATTGAATTATGCTGTTATTGTTCTTTATTTTCCTATTATATTTGGGATGTTAATCACGGCCTTACTGTTCTTTTCCTGTTTACCTTGGACATTTTACATGCATACCTTACTTGACAAATCAAAAGTTAATATCCTAATCCCCCATCTGAACAATACAAGAACCTTAAGACACTCTTTTTGTTCATCAACTCCTTCCGTGGTATTACTGTCCAATTTCGTTCTGTACTTTTTTTAAACCACCAAATTAGATATTATTTTTATATACAATTTCTTTAGCTTTACCAATATATTTTGTGGTTCTGTTTCTAAGAATTCCTTGTTGCTTCTTAGACATTCCTTTGAGATCATTTTCTTCTTTAAGGACACCCTTTTAAATTCCTTTAGTAAAAGTCCATCGGTGATAAACTCAGTTTCTTTCTATCTGAAAATGTCTACCATCATTCATGCAAGATGGTGAAAATTATGTATTAGAAGCAGACTGAAAGCCATTGTGGAATGTAGAAGGATGTAAATCAATGCTGTTAATGTGACTAGTGTCACTAATTTTACCCACCCCTACCATTCTGAAGTGTAGGTCTGAAGTTAATTTATTTGGGGGTTTTGGGGGGAATGCAACCACCCTTAAGAAAAACTACTCAGTAGTCTTGCCCAGGGTAAATGCTTGTCTCATTCTCAGTGCTTTGCAGATGCTATTCTGATTTCTGGCTTCCATTGTTGATGATGAATGGGCAGCTTTTAGTCTAATTACTGTTCCTGTGTAGGTCATCTGCTTTATCTTTAGCTGCTCTTTGTTCTTGATGTTCTAAATTTTCTATAATTTGTCTATATGTGATGTTCTTTTTATTTATCCTGTCTAATTATACTTTGCACTGTGGATTTAAATCTTTTATCCTTTCTGGAAAATGCTCAGTTGTCATCTCATCAAATATTGCCCTTTCTCCATTGTCTATATCTGTCCTTCTGGGACTCCAGTTACTCAGATGTAGACCTTCTAATTCTGTTGTCGGTACCTCTTAACCTCTTGAACATACTGCATGTCCTTGTCTGTCTATGCTGCACTCTGAGTGATTTCTTCAGATCTCTCTTCCACTTTGATAAGTATTTCGTTGAGTTTAACTGTTTAACCCATCAGTTGAGTTTTTTATTCAATAATCAAATTTTTCATGTCCAAAAGTTCTACTGAAATTTTTTCAAATCAGCCTCGTCATTCTTTCTTTTTTAAAAATATTTTATTTATTTATTTGGTTGTGCCGGGTCTTAGTTGCGGCAGGCAGGCTCCTTAGTTGCAGTTTGTGGGCTTCATAGTTGTGGCATGCGAACTGTTAGTTGCTGCATGCATGTGGGATCTAGTTCCCTGACCAGGGATCAAACCCAGGCTCCCTGCATTGGGAGCACAGAGTCTTAACCATTGTGCCGCCAGGGGAGTCCCAGCCTCGTCATTGTTTATAGTTTTTTATTTTGTGTTTCCAAATTTTATTTCATTAAACATTTCATAACTAATTTTATATTTAGTTCTAACTAAATAACTTAACAAAATATAAACATAACTTATTTTATATTTTGCTAAGTCATATCTAAAAGTTTGGAATATGTCTTCTGTAGTTTTTGCTGACCCTTGCTCATTGAGACTTCATTCCACGTATGTTTAATGTGAATTCATTTGGTTGTGATTTTATTTGGTTAATCTTTGTCTATGGCAATCCAAAGTGGCTTTGTGTTTGTTTCTGCTAAGGGGTATGGAACACATTATAACTGTTCAACAGATATACACTTCCTCACCTCCAGGAGGAATAAATGTTCCTGCCCCAATGATAATGCACTTGACCGTGTAACGTACTTAGTCCAATAGAATATGAGCAGAAGTAGCCGTGTGACTAGTTCAAAACAGAGATCATAGAGGCTTTGCAAGTTTTTGACACCTCTTCTGTGCTCCTGGCCTACACTGTGAGAACATTCCATCCCAGGTGAGCGTCACTCCTTAAACCTGGGTACCATAAGGACACACAAGAAACAGCCCTGAACTTGACCCGCAGCCTGGAACAAGGTCACCCAAATTACAGCTGCCAACATGCAGTGTGAACTAGATAGATATTTTTTGTTGTAGCCACTGAAGTTTTGAGATTTTTGCTACACATCATTATCATTATCAAAGCCAAAGCTGACTAGTATATGAAACCTCCGGGCCTTAATTTGTTACTTAACATAAGCCTAACAATACATTTTAAAAGTCAGGATAGTTTACAGCAGGGAGACCCTTCAGGGTAGCTAGACTGACCTTATTTACAAGTGAGGCACTTGAAATGTAATGCAGTTGTGTTCTTCTACCTAAAAGAGGCAGTCATATTTGTTCTTTTAAATAATGCCTTTACGTTCTTATTCCTCTCCATTAACTTAGTAAACTTCAAAATCAAACACCAGGGGGGCTTCCCTGGTTGCGCAGTGGTTGAGAGTCCGCCTGCCGATGCAGGGGACACGGGTTCATGACCCCGTCTGGGAAGATCCCACATGCCGCGGAGCGGCTGGTCCCGTGAGCCATGGCCGCTGAGCCTGCGCGTCCGG